>NC_082661.1:135692470-136004200 GCF_025265405.1 Mesoplodon densirostris | reverse complement strand
GCAAACCATACCATATTGTAACATTTATTGTAAAGTGACAGTATTAAAGAGAGTGTAAAATTGACATCAGTTGATGAATGGAAGAGTGAATCCAGAAATAGACCTACACATATAGGGACAGCTGATATTTCATAAAGATACAAAGGCAATTCAGTGGAGAAAAAAAAAGTTTATTTCAAAAAATAATGCCAGGGCTTCTCTGGTGGCACAGTGGTTGAGAGTCCGCCTGCCGATGCAGGGGACGTGGGTTCATGCCCCGGTATGAAAAGATCCCACATGCGCGTGGAGTGGCTGGGCCTATGAACCATGGCCGCTGAGCCTGCGTGTCCGGAGCCTGTGCTCCGCAATGGGAGAGGCCACAACAGGGAGAGGCCCGCGTACCACAAAAGATAAATAAATAAAATACTAATAATAATGCCAAAACAATTGGATATACACATGCAAATAAAGCAACTTTAATCCATACTTCACAGTATATTTAAAAAGCTAACTCAAAATGGATCAAAGAAGAATTGTAAAATCTAAAACTGTCAAGTTTCTGGAAGAAAATATATAAGATTAATTTATATTACCTTGGGTTAGGCAAAGATTCTTCATTTGATACCAAAAACCGTGATTCATAAAAGAGCAAATTGATAAGTTGAACTTCATTAAAATTAAAATCTCAGGTCTTCAGAAGACATTGTTAAAGATTAAATAGGTAATTCACATGAAAAAGAAATGAAGGAAACAATAGCAAAGATCAATAAAACTAAAAGCTGGTTCTTTGAGAACATAAAAAAAAATTGATAAACAATTACCCAGACTCATCAAGACAAAAGGGAAAAGACTCAAATCAACAGAATTAGAAATGAAAAAGGAGAATTAACAACTGACATTGCAGAAATACAAAGGATCATGAGAGATTACTACAAGCAACTATATGCCAATAAAATGGACAACCTGGAAGAAATGGACAAATTCTTAGAAAAGCACAACTTTCTGAGACTGAATCAGGAAGAAATAGAAAATATAAACAAACCAATCACAAGCACTGAAATTGAAATTAAAAATCTTCAAACAAACAAAAGTCCAGGACCAGATGGCTTCACAGGCGAATTTTATCAAACATTTAGAGAAGAGCTAACACCTATCCTTCTCAAACTTTTCCAAAATCTAACAGAGGGAGGAACACTCCCAAACTCATTCTACGAGGCCACCATCACCCTGATACCAAAACCAGACAAGTATGTCACAAAGAAAGAAAACTACAGGCCAATATCACTGATGAACATAGATACAAAAATCCTCAACAAAATACTAGCAAACAGAATCCAACAGCACATTAAAGGATAAAACACGATGATCCAGTGGGGTTTATCCCAGGAATGCAAGGATTCTTCAATATACGCATGTCAATCAATGTGATACACCATATTAACAACCTGAATGATAAAAACCATATGATAATCTGAATAGATGCAGAAAAAGCTTTCGGCAAAATACAACACCGATTTATGATAAAAACCCTCCAAAAAGTATGCATAGAGGGAAATCACCTCAACATAATAAAGGCCATATATGGCAAACCCACAGCCAACATTGTTCTCAATGGTGAAAAACTGAAACCATGTCCACTAAGATCAGGAACAAGACAAGGTTGCCCACTCTCACAGCTATTAATCTACAAAGTTTTGGAAGTTTTAGCCACAGCAATCAGAAATAAGAGGAGTCCAAATCGGAAAAGAAGAAGTAAAACTGTCACTGGTTGCAGGTGACATGATACTATACATAGAGAATCCTGAAGATGCTACCAGAAAACTACTAGAGCTAATCAATGAATTTGGTAAAGTAGCAGGATATAAAATTAATGCACAGAAATCTCTTGCATTCCTATACATTAATGATAAAAAAATCTGAAAGAGAAATTAAGGAAACACTCCCATTTACCATTGCAACAAAAAGAATAAAATACCTAGGGATAAACCTACCTAAGGAGACAAAAGACCTGTATGCAGAAAACTATAAGACACTGATGAAAGAAATTAGAGACGATAAAAACAGATGGAGAGATATACCATGTTCTTTGATTGGAAGAATCAACACTGTGAAAATGACTATACTACCCAAAACAATCTACAGACTCAATTAAATCCCTGTCAAACTACCAATGGCCTTTTTCACAGGACTAGAACAAAAAAATTCACAATTTGTATGGAAACACAAAAGACCCCGAATAGCCAAAGCAATCTTGAGAAAGAAAAACCAAGCTGGAGAAATCAGGCTCCCTGACTTCAGGCTATACTACAAGCTACAGTAATCAAGACAGTATGGTACTGGTACAAAAACAGAAATACAGATCAATGGAACAGGATAGAAAGCCCAGAGATAAACCCATGCACATATGATCACTTTTTCTTTGATAAAGGAGGCAAAGAATATGCAATGGAGAAAAGACAGGCTTTTCAATAAATGGTACTGGGAAAACAGGACACCTACATGTAAAAGAATGAAATTAGAACACTCCCTAACACCATGCACAAAAATAAACTCAAAATGGACTAAAGACTTAAATATAAGGCCAGACACTATAAAACTCTTAGAGGAAAACATAGGCAGAACACTCTATGACATAAATCACAACAAGATCCTTTTGACCCATCTCCTAGAGAAATGAAAATAAAAATAAACAAATGGGACCTAATGAAACTTAAAATCTTTGCACAGCAAAGGAAACCATAAATGAGACAAAAAGACAACCCTCAGGGTGGGAGAAAATATTTTCAAACTAAGCAACTGACAAAGGATTAATCTCCAAAATATACAAGCAGCCCATGCAGCTCAATATCAAGAAAACAACCCAGTCCAAAACTGGGCAGAAGACCTAAATAGACATTTCTCCAAAGAAGATACACAGATTGCCAACAAACACTTGAAAGGATGCTCAACATCACTAATCATTAGAGAAATGCAAATCAAAATACAGTGAGGTATCAGCTCACACCGGTAAGAATGGCCATCATCAAAAAATCTACAAACAATAGGGCTTCCATGGTGGCGCAGTGGTTGAGAGTCCGCCTGCCGATGCAGGGGACACGGGTTCGTGCCCCGATCCCGGAAGATCCCACATGCCGCGGAGCGGCTGGGCCCGCGAGCCATGGCCGCGGAGCCTGTGTGTCCGGAGCCTGTGCTCCGCAACGGGAGAGGCCACAGCAGTGAGAGGCCCGCGTACAGCAAAAAAAAAAAAAAAAAAAAAAAAAAATCTACAAACAATAAATGCTGGAAAGGGTGTGGAGAAAAGGGAATCCTCTTGCACTGTTGGTGGCAATGTAAATTGGTACAGCCACTATGGAGAACAGTATGGAGGTTCCTTAAAAAACTAAAAATAGAACTACCATATGTCCCAGCAATCCCACTACCAGGCATATACCCTGAGAATACCATAATTCAAAAAGAGTCATGTAGCACAATGTTCATTGCAGCACTATTTACAGTAGCCAGGACATGGAAGCAACCTAAGTGTCCATCAACAGATGAATGGATAAAGAAGATGTGACACATATATACAATGGAATATTACTCAGCCATAAAAAGAAATGAAATTGAGTTATTTTAAGTGAGGTGGATGGACCTAGAGTCTGTCATACAGAGTAAAGTAAGTCAGAAAGAGAAAAACAAATACCATATGTTGACACACACACACACACACACACACACACACACACACACACACACACATATATATGGAATTTAAGAAGAAACAAATGGTTCTGACGAACCTAGGGACAGGACAGGAATAAAGATGCAGACGTAGAGAATGGACTTGAGGACACAGGGAGGGGGAAGAGTAAGCTAGGATGAGGTGAGAGAGTGGCATGGACATATATACACTACCAAATGCAAAATAGATAGCTAGTGGGAAGCAGCTGCATAGCACAGGGAGATCAGCTCGGTGCTTTGTGACCATCTAGAGGGGTAGGACAGGGAAGTTGGGAGGGAGACGCAAGAGGGAGGAGATATGGGAACATATGTATATGTATAGCTGATTCACTTTTTTATACAGCAGAAACTAACACATTATAACGCAATTATACTCCAATAAAGATGTTTAAAAAAAAGGCAAGTCACAAACTGGGAATAAATATTTGTAAGGAATATATCAAATAAAGGATTTGCATTCAGAATATATGAAGAGTTCTCAAAACTTAGTAATGAGAAAACAAAACTCCACATTGAAAATTGGCAAAGGATTTGAGCAAGACAGTTTACCCAAGAAGACATATGGCTGTCAGATAAGCACAAAACACATGCCTAATATCATTAGTCATTAAGGGAATGCAAATTTAAATTGCAATGAGATATAACCACACTTCTATTATAATGGTTAAAATTTCCAAAGATTGAATATAACTAATGTTGGCATGTCTAATTCTGTGGAAGAACTAGAGTTGTCATACTCTTGATTGAATTGTAAAATGACAAATCAACCTTGTAAAACGTCTTGGGAATTCCTCAAAAATTTCTTACAATGTTGTAACTTATTTCCTCAAAGCCAGTAAGTCAGGAGAATCCAGCTGATATGCGTCACTTTCTTTAAGTGCTCACCTGAGTAGGTTGGGCCTTCCCAGGATAATCTCTCTCCTGATTCACTCACTGGCTAATAACAACTCATGGAAGTGGTAACGTATCATATTCCTGGGTCTTGCCCACACCTGCATGGAGTGTTTTATAGAAGGGAGGGCTATAGAGGTATAGGTCATTGGATATCAGTTTAAAATTCTGCCTACCATGATCCTCATTTAACCTCTTCCCTCCAGTGATTTTCTAGTTTTAAAAATATCATCCATAAAACATCAGAAGATGTTAAGTTTTTAAAGTGAACCATAGAGTATAAATGGAATGAGAGTGCTCAGTCATTTTAATAGGCAAAATTGAACTGTGCTGGTGAGTTTTTCTGAGAAAGACAAGAAGTAATGGAGGGATGGAGTGAGGAAGGAAAGTAGGGAGGGAAGGAGGAAGGAAGGAGGAGAGAAAGAAACAAAAATCGTTAGGCTGATTCATATTTTATAATGCTGTCTTAAAATCTATCATGATTAGGAGATTGTTTTCAAAATAAATAAAAAATCCATAAGTGTTTACCTTTAAGTTTTAAGAAGTAATTTGTAGTATACTATAATTTGTTATTCTCTCCTATTTCACAGTTAATCTTGCAAAGTAGAAACCAAGTGAAATGAACTTGGAAAATTTGTCTTCTCTCTTTGCCCCTGTTATTCCTTTTTTTTTGCGGTATGCGGGCCTCTCACTGTTGTGGCCTCTCCCGTTGTGGAGCACAGGCTCCGGACGCGCAGGCTCAGCGGCCATGGCTCATGGGCCCAGCCGCTCCACGGCATGTGGGATCTTCCTGGACCGGGGCATGAACCCGTGTCCCCTGCATCGGCAGGCAGACTCTCAACCACTGCACCACCAGGGAAGCCCGCCCCTGTTATTCTTTCCTTGAAATAGGAGGAGTAAGTTGCCAAGTAAATGAGTTTTGTATAAGCAGTGTGTATGTTCCACCCATTTCTTCTGGGCACTTCTTTCTGAATTTACCAGTAGGTAGGACATCACCCTGCTCTGATTCCCAGCCCATGGAGGTTCTTGTTTGGGAGACCTGTGGTTGTCCACTTCTTTCTGATTCTGCCTTTGGGTGGCAGAGACAGAAATACTAATCATTGACTCCCTAAAACGTCAACAACCATTAAAAGCATTTAGTGCCTGTGAATATAGAATTATGGAAGTCAGTTATAATGTCCCTAGATGATTAAGTTGAAATGCTTTACAATTTTGAAAAGAGTTAATAGCTTTAATATGTTGTGCTTTTCTATTTCTGAATTCTATTCTTTGGTTAAAGATAGGCATTTTAATCTTTTAATAGATTTCTTTCAACTTTGTTAGTTATGCATGCTTTGCACCTGTTTCCACAGCTGTTAACCACTGTCCCCTCCAGAAATTTTTGGACTACATTTTAAAAAAATTTATTACTCTATGCTTCCCATTAGTACTCTAATTTGGTGTCATGGAGTGGATTTCCACTTCTGAACTGATGACATGCTCATTTGCCCAGAACATAATTTCTGAAACACTAAGGATTTTTGCTCAATGCCATATTTATTGTAGGACATCAAAGTCTGAACATCAGGTAATTGGTTAGCTTTTAATAACAGATAGGCCTGATTGCTCTCAGGATGCTTTTGGCATTGTTTCCACGTCTACATCCTAGTTCAGTTGCATTCATGTAGAGTAACACATTGACACTCCACTGTGTTAACCAAGTTATTAATTATAGATTTCCACTATTTCCTCATCAGGTACAATAGTAAAGGTGACATACCTCTAAGTATGCCTACAGAGTGACTGTATGGCTATAACAAAATAATATTTTAAAGCTATTTCACATAATTTTTGAATGCTTCCACAGTCTTATTCATTACATGGGTTTTAGCAACATTCTATATCGCACAATCACACTTTTTCAGAGGCTTAAATTTTAAATAATATCCTCAGTTTTCTCTAGGCTTAGAAAATAAGCCTAATGTGGTTACCTACATTATTATGTGTTGTCTTATCTGGCAGAACTGATTTATTGATCAAAACACTTGATATACTTTGATTTCTTACCACCTCAATCTGTTTGTACTATTTGGGGTAATTACCTTACTCATTAAAATATTTGTGATAAGCTCTCTGTACTTGTAATATATATATAAATTTAAAATACAATGTGAAATTTATGAATAGTAAAAAATTTCTTTAGCACATTTTATAACGTGAATAGTTTACACTTTAAAATGTCCATTTATGTGTATTTAATAAATTTAATGAAAACTAGGGATTTTCTATATTAATATATTATTGAATAAGTATGTATTTGAGGCATATGTATGATGCTAAAACTGAGGTAAATTAGAGTATTTTATTTCAGATGTTTTTATATCAAGTGATATATTTATCATGCATATTTTATAAACATGTTTCAATACCTTTCAGTTATTAATTCCAGGCTAAATATTCATAAAGACTTCATGTATAAATTTGCAGTTTATATGAAACTCACAACTCTGGAATCTATGGGAAATTGCTTCAGTTAATTCTAATCAAACTGTATTCATTCATTAATGCATGGTATCCTGCTAAACCTAAAGATTCAACAGTGATCTACATAGCTGTGGTATACAAGTTCATGGAGCTTCAAGTTGATAGTGAAAAAATTATATAAATGTAGAATCTTGTGTCTATAACTCTGTTAAGACCATTCTGTCACTCTTCAAATCTAAATCATCCCTACTTATAATTGTATTTTAATAGCACTCCTAGTGCTGTTGAGCAGACTGGACCAATGAGTATGTAAGACAGTCAATAAAACTGTTATTTATTTATTTTGTCCCTGGGTCCACTCCCCTCTAAAAAATCTTCAGAAAATGTTCGCCCTTATAAAACACCATATTCACACCCGTAATTTCTATTAACTGCTATAGCCTTGCTTATAAATTTCCCAGAATGTTTAGATAAATGTATATCTGGGAAAACTTCCTTTTCCTGCATCAACACTCTACCTAACTCTGTCCTAGAGAACACAGTTATCCACTTGCCTGTCATCATCGCATGAATAGACATTCTCTTTCTACATAAATCAAATCTACTTATACCTGCATTTTTTTCTTACTTTTTGTGGAGACTTTGTTTACATTTTTAGTCTCTGCCTTTGAGAGATGATCTATGTCTATCCGTCAATAAATCAGGCTTCTAAGGAAAAGAAAGCAAATGTCATTATGGATTTAGAAGTTATTGCACCTGAAAATTATTGCTAATTCTTGAATGACGTGTGTGTGTGTGTGTGTGTGTGTGTGTGTTATATGTATGCATCTGTGCATAAACACAGTTGCACAGACCTGTGTGTGGGACTGTTTTGGTTTGAAAATTTTCCTGAAGTAGATTTGGAACAGTTAACTGAAGGACTGGAGGACAGAAATGATATATATATCTTTATCTCAAGTTGGTAAAGGGAAAAAAAAAAATCCTTGTCTTTGATTTCAAGACTTCAGTATGAAATCTACTATTCAAGTTCTCAAATATGGTGTTTGGCCAGACTGAATAATTATGTATTAATAAAAAGTTATTAATATTTCTGTGTTGGTGGTCCTTAAGACCACCCACATAACCAATGGTATGTTGGAACACCTCACAGAACTCAGCATACAGTTGTGTTCATGGTTAAGATTGCAATTATCCATACATTGCAAAGATACTTGACAAGATTAGAAAGGAAAAAAGACACAGGCAGAGTCTGGAGAAATCCATGAAATGTGCATGGGTCTTCTTATGCTCCCTCCCTCTAGTGAGTGGACACACTGATTATGCTCATTTCTCCAGCAGTGAAAAAGACATAACATGTATACAATGTTTCTACTCAAGGAGACTCATTAGTGACTCAGCACCCAAAGTTTTTTTATGAGAAGACTGGTTATGTGGACAACACTCCACTTAGCACATACAAATTTCAGACTTCCACTGTAAAGAAATAAAGTGCTAAGCATAATTTACTTTATTTGTACTCGCAGTCTAGGCCCAGCGAAAACCCTTATCAGTTAGGGAATGGTTCATGTGCCAACCTTGCAGAAGGTCCTTTTAAAGGTAATAGTCTCAGCTGCTATGCTAACTTCTTTCTGTATAATTTAATTGTAATAGATTTATTTGGGGGCCTAGGCCAAAGGTCATTCCCTGGGTAAGACTGGGATTTCTCCATGAAAGAAAGATGGCACATCTCCTCTCAAACATCCTGGGAATGAGGACATAGAATATAAGTGTAAGCAAGGGACGGGACTCCTAAACTTCAGAATTTGCTTTGTGTCTGAAAACAAGGTGAATTTCTATCACAGTGAAGAAAATTTAAAAAAAAAATTGTATAGATATTATGTTGGATTTCAATGGAAAGAATTGGGAATGTGGAATATGAGATCAAACATATCTTGTATGCAATTTAATTTTCTCTCTATTGAGGTTTCTTTGTATCATTCTGCATAAGTTTCCTGTTGCTACTGTAACAAATTGCTACAAAGCTAGTGTTTTAAAACAACATACATACCTACATACCTACAGTTCTATAGGTACAAGTCTGATGGGTTTTATTGGGCTGAAATCGGTGAGTTGGTAGGGCTGGGTTCTTTTCTAGACACTTTAGGAGAAAATCTGTTTTCCCACCTTTCCCAGCTTCTAGATATTACCCTCTTCAGCCATTTTCAAAGCCAGAAAGTTACCTCCCTGACCCTGATTCTATGGTCACATCGCTTTCTCGACTCTCCTCTTCTTCCTCCCTCTTCCACTTTAGAGAGAACCCTTGTAATTACATTGGGCCTACTCAAATAATCCAGGAAATCTCCCTATTTTGCTCTATTTTAAGGTAATCTGATTGGGAACTTTCATTGTATCTATAACCTTAATTCCTTTTGTCCATGGAACCTAACATATTCAAGGTCCCAAGGTTGTGGACATCTTTGTGTGGCCATTCTTCTTCCTACCACACTTATAAAGCTTTTAGCAATAGCAATAATAATAATAATGGTAATAATTAACAATAAGTTCTAATACTAAATAATATTATATATAAAACACTTTTAAACATTTAGTATAAATTAACTGATTTAATCTCTCTCTTATATTTATGAAGCATATACTGTTCCACATTTTATCAGAAATGAAGCTAAAGTATGACATGTTTAAGTCAATTGTCCAGAGTCATCCAACTAGCATGTTTACAATGTATTTTTGAATCCAATAAATGTGGTCCAAAGAACATGCTCTTATCCATCATTCTTTCCTTCTATTGAATTATTGTTGCCTCTTAGCTGTGTATGGGGAAATTTTTAAAAATGAGCTTTGTTGATATTATGAACAGGATAGAAAAAAGAATATAGCCCTTTCTTCCAAGACAAAATGATGCTTATAGGCCTGATCCATAAAGAATTTAAAAATTATCAAAGTTAATGGTGACATATGAGAATGAACACTGATTTTATAGGTGAGAAACTATGTAAAAGGATGTAGTGCTGATTGATGAATAGGTTGGTGACACAAGTTTTTCTCTCATAAATATTCTAGAAAAGAAGAGGGGTCTCAGATTTTCTATTATGTGTGTAGAAACTATCAGAACACATATATTAGATTTATCAGAAGATTTTTCCTTTGAGTTAAAAGTATAAGAATACAAAAATTTACTAAAAGTTGCTATATATTTTAAGTAAAATAAATGACATTTTAAACTGCATCAGTTATCTATTGCCACGGTAACACTGCGTATCAAACATCCATTGGAATCAGTAACATAAAACAATAAATATTTATTTAACTCATGAGTCTTTAGGGTTCAGCTGATTTGGACTGAGCTCAGTTCCTTTCAACCAAGTTCACTCATGTGCCTTAATCTGTTCCTAGAACCAGTTTTGGTTTCGTTGACTTTTTTCTATTTTTCTATACTCTATTTTATTTATTTCCATGTTTGCCTTTATAATTTTTCTCTGCTTACTTTGAGTTTAACTTGCTGTTTTTCTAGTTCTTAAGATTAGGTTATTGATTTGAAATCTTTATTTAAAATATAGTTGTTTACAGCTATACATTTTCTTCCTAGCACCACTTTAGCTGTGTACTGTAATTTGGGTACATAGTGGTTTCTTTTTATTCATCTCAAAGTATTTAAAATTTTTGCTTGTGATTTATTTTTTGATCCAGTGTTTATTTAATTTGGTGTTGTATAATTTGCACATAATTTTGCATTTCCCAAATTTCCATCTATTATTGATTTCTAATTTTCTTCCACTATGATCGCAGGATTTATTTTGTATGATTTTAACCCTCAAAATTTTAAATTTAATGGGACCCTTTTTAATGACCTAACATATGGTCTATGTAAACTTTCTTGTGACCTTAAAAGAATGTATTCTTCTGTTGTTGATTGAAATGTTCTAGTATGTAAGTTAGGTTTCACTGGTTTATATTGTTTTACAAACTTTCTATTTCCTTTTGATCTTCTGCCTAGAACTTTTTTTTCCTATTTCCATAAGTAGATTACTGAAGTCTAAATATTACGGTTAAATTATTTATTTCTCCAACCAATTCTGTCACTTTTTACTTCATGTATTTTGGGCCTCTGTTGATAAGTGCATATGTTTGGAATTTTATATCTTCCTGATGGATTTACCCTTTTACCATTTTAAAATTTTCTTCTTTGTTTCTAGAACAGTTTGTTTTAAAGTCCACTTTTGTCTGATATTAGCATTGCTACTTCAGCTTCTTTTTGCTACTGTTTTCATGGTATGTCTTTTAAAAAGTCTTTTATTTTCAACCTATTTTTGCCTTTTTTTGAGGGATTTTTTAAATTACATAGCTGGTGTACAACATTATGTTAGTTTCAGGTGTACTACATTGTGATTTGACATTTGTATACATTATGAAATTATCACCATGATAAGTCTAGTAAACATCTGTCGCCATACAAAGTCATTACAATATTATTGACCATATTTCCTATGCTTTATATTACCTCCCTGTGGCTTATTTATTTTACAACTGGAGGTTTGTACCTCTTAATCCCCTTCATCTATTTTGCCCTCACCCTCATCTCCTTCCTCTCTGGCAACCACCCCTTTGTTCTCTGTATCTAGGAATCTGCTTTTGTGTTGTTTTGTTTATTTGTTTTGGTTTTTAAATTCCACATATAAGTGAGATATGGTATTTGTCTTTCTCTATTTTATTTCACTGCCTTTTGATGAGAACGTTTAGTCCATTTGCTTAATGTAATTATTTATAAGGAAAGGTTATGCCTGTCATTTTGTTGTTTGTTTTCTGTATGTCTAATGGTTTTTTGGTTTCTCTTTCCTCCATTACATCTGTCTTTTCTGTTAAATAGATATTTTCATATTAGAAAATATGAACCATTTAAATTCTTTTAGGGTTTTTTCACAATATTTCATAATATTTTAATATTTTTAGTTATTTTCTTGCTAGTTTTCTTGAAATTTATAATTGACAACTTAATTTACTCCAGTTTGGAATAAAACCAACTTTGTTGCAGTAATATACAAAAACTTTGCTGTAATATAGCCCCATTCCCCCTCCTTTGTACTATTATTTTCATACAGACTATATATTTGTGCATTACAAATCCTTCAATCCAGTTTTTTTTTTTTTTTTTTTTTTTTTGCTGTACGCGGGCCTCTCACTGCTGTGGCCTCTCCCGTTGTGGAGCACAGGCTCCGGACACACAGGCTCCGCGGCCATGGCTCGCGGGCCCAGCCGCTCCGCGGCATGTGGGATCTTCCGGGATCGGGGCACGAACCCGTGTCCCCTGCATCAGCAGGCGGACTGTCAACCACTGCGCCACCAGGGAAGCCCAATCCAGTTTTATAGTTATTGCATTATTAGTTGTTTTCCTATACAGGAGAAATGAATTGCAAACAAAAATACATTCATGCAACCTTTCATGTTTAGTTATATAGTTACATTTACCAGTGCTCTTTATTTTTCACATAGTTTTAAGTTACTGTTATTGTCCATTCATTTTAGCCTGAAGGACTCATTTAGTATTTCATGTAGGATGTGCCTTCCAGTGACAGATTCTCTCAGTTTTTGTTTATTTGGGAATAGTTTTATTTTCTTTCTTCTGAAGGATAGTTTTACTGGATATAAAATTTTTGGTGAGAGTCTTTCTTTCAACATGTAGACTATGTCACCCCATGCATTCTGACCTCTATGGTTTCTAATGAAAAATCTGCTGTTCGTGTTATTGAGAATTCCTTTCATGTCTGTGATAAGAAAACAACTATTTTGAGTTGCTGCCTAGGCATTTTACAATGTGATGGCCCTGCTCACACCCAGATTTGGAACATTTCAATAGAACCTGAGATTAGGATTCTCACTACAAATTCCTTCCTTGCTTTTCCTTGGGCAACTTTTATTTATTTTTTTTAAATTAATTTTTATTGGAGTATACTTGTTTTACAATGTTGTGTTAGTTTCTACGGTACAGCAAAATGAATCAGTTATACAAATATCCACTCTTTTTTGGATTTCCTTCCCATTTAGGTCACCACAGTGCATTAAGTAAAGTTCCCTGTGCTATACAGTATGTTCTCATTTGTTATCTATTTTATACATAGTATCAATAGTGTATATATGTCAAGCCCAATCTCCCAATTCCTCCCACTCCTGCCTTTCCCCCTTGGTATCTATACATTTGTTCTCTACGTCTGTGTCTCTATTTCTGCTTTGCAAATACGATCATCTATACCATTTTTCTAGATTCCACATATATGTGTTGATATACAATATTTGTTTTTCCCTTTCTGACTTACTTCACTCTGTATGACACTCTCTAGATGCATCCATGTCTCTATAAATGACCAATTTTGTTCCCTTTTATGGCTGAGTAATATTCCATTGTATATATGTACCACATCTTCTTTATCCATTCCTCTGTCAATGGACATTTAGGTTGCTTCCATGTCCTGGCTAGTGTAAATAGTGCTGCAATAAACTTAGGTTGTATATGTCTTTTTGAATGACGGTTTTCTCTGGGTATATGCACAGTAGTGGGATTGCTGGGTCATATGATAGTTCTAATTTTTAGTTTTTTAAGGCACCTAGGCCAGGGCACCTTTTAAAATAGCTACTTAGATTTGAGCTTGTGAAAAGTTAGTGACTGATGACCCAACCACTTTATAAATAATAGCTGCTTGCTACCTGCTATCTCCTGCTTACTTATGACCTGGGACTAGAGGACTACCCTTCCCCTGGCTTATTCCCCCACAACCCCCTTTTATGGGATTTGTAAGTAATAAATATTTTAGCTTTACTTCCCTTGTGTGGATGTACTGAAGCTGTGCCTTCAATCAAAATTTTCCTGGGGTTTTCACTTTCAACCAGGAGATCAGATGCTGAAGAAGCTACCTGTGGGTGGCTTGTACATCCTCACTCAGCAGGTCATAATCTTTATATATTTAGTTTACTATATCAGCTACAGAATCCCCAACACAATAAGATAAATTACTCTTACTTTTACTGTGTTAAAGTTTCTCTCTTTATCTTAGTTCCTTACAGTTTTATTGTGTTCCTTCTACATGTACATCTCTTTCTGTTGAGCTTACTTGGAGTTTCTTGAGTTTCTTACATGTGCAGATTAAAGTTTTTCATAAAACTGTAAGAGTGTGCCATTTTTTTCAAATATTCATTCTCCCCCTTTTTTGTCCTCTACTTATGGAATTTTCATAATGTCTATGGTGAAACTCTTGATGAAGTCCAAAGGATCTCAAATTGTGGGTTTTTTCCCTTATTGTTTTTATCTTTCTGTCCTGCAGACTAAATAAACTCAGTGGCCCTTTCTTTAAATGTATAGATTCTCTCTCCTGCCAGTTCAACTCTGCTGTTGAGTCCTCTACTGAATTTTTTTTTCAGTTGTTACGCTTTTCAGCTCCAATACTTCTATTTATTTAATCTTATAACTTCTGTTACTTTATTGTTATTGTCTATTTGATGAGACATTATTCTCATGTCTTCTTTCATTGTTTATGCATGATTTCCTTTAGTTAAAAAATACTTATAATAACTGCTTTAAAGAATTTCTCTAGTCCGGCTTCTCTCAGAGACAGTTTCTATTGACTGTTTACTTTTTCTCTTGTGTACTGGCTATAATTTCCTGTTTTGTTTTATGTCTTGTAAATTTTTGTTAAATTTTTTTTATTTTAAATAATGTGGCAATTCTGGAAAATGTATCTTTTCTCCCTACTCCCTACTTTAAGAATTTGCTTAAATTCTAACAACTAATAAATATCTCATCCTTTCTCAAGGGGCCATGTGTGTGTACCTGTGTGTTTGTGTGTGTGTGTGTATCTGTGTTGAGATACACTTTATTTCTCTAGCAGACTGTAGTAGACTAAGCTCTACCTTAGTCTCCATTTACTGCTTGTATTGAGCTTCAGCATCATCAAGAGGTTAAAGTTTCAGGCCTTCTAAGGTCTTTCTTGAGCACGCACATAGCCTTGCACAAGTATGTGGCCTTCTGCATCCTGGAAATATGTTGTAGCTTTTAAAGTCCCCTATGAATATCCCATTCTGGTGTTGTTCCTTTATTATTTTTTGATTATCCTCTTCTTACTCCTAACTATTACCACCTCAGGCAGCTAGAATGTTAAACAAATGTCACTTATTGTTTTCAACAAATGCCTGGGGAATAGAGTTGTTTACATAGCTTGAGCTCTGAATCAGGACAAATTACGATAATCCCTGTGAATTTAGCTTTTCAATAAGATGTCAAACAAATACTGATGATTCTCTTGGGATGGGTGTTTTGGCTGCTAAAAACCCATTCTGCTCACTCCAGGGACTGCTAAATTACAGGATTTTGCAGCTATTATGGTACTGATGTTGTTGATTCTCAAAGTTACCATAGATATAGGAAGAGGGAAAGTGATTAGGGCAATTAAAATGTCATAGAGCTATCTCTTTTTTAAAAAATTCACAATTTTTAATTGAATAAACACTCATATTTTTCAAGCCATTAATTAATATCTAGAGTTCTAAAAAATGATTTTGAAAAAAGTTTTTTCAGCTTTCTTATTGACATTATGGAGTATATTTTCCTTATTTCATTATTCCTGAAATTCTTCTAGCCTCCACTACATTTGAGAATTATTTAATAGATATCCCTTAGAGAATGGGATGATACTTGGATGTTCCATATGTCATGATTAATCCATCTAGAGGGGGATTCACAGGAGCAGTCTATTACTGAGTTAATGCTTTCCCCTTTATCATTAAGAGAAGGTGGTCGCAGGCTCATTTTACACAGCAAATATCTAGTACCAAGTTCTTATATAGAGCCTGAGTCTTCTATATTTTATTTTTCAGATTTAAAGGACCTCTTTTCTCCTTTTATCTATAGCTTATAGCAATTTGGTAAAATATAATTTTGTAAACAAAAATAGAATATTGATTTGTTTCTCTCTACTTGATCCCTCCATAATTCAGGAACTCTTATTCAGTATTTTTATTTTTCATGACAATAAAGGCATTTGCATAAGTTCAATAAGAATTCATTATCCTTGTAACAGGGTGCAATTGGGCAAGTCCTTGACTTGGCTTCTTAGCCTATAGAGGCTTTTAAAAATCTAAACTGAGATTCCTTATTACCAGTCAGTTTAAGAAATTAAGGTGAATTTTATGGAGCTAATAAAACCCCTTAGATATCACCAAAGTTTTAACTAGAACAACATATCTGAGAATATACATAAAATCACTATTCCTGCTGCACTTATGTAAATAATCAAGCAAAGTTTAAGATTTATTTTGCAAACAAATTAGTCTTACTGTGATTATCTTTGCTAGAAATTGGGGTATTTATACAGAGAAAAATTATTTTTCAGTGGAAAACTAAAATATACCTTTGTGCAGATTCTTCTATTTATTGTGTTTGAGGTTTTGTTATCTACCTACAAACTGGACTGGATTCTAAATTCTTCTAATTTCCTCCGATATCTGACTAAAACTCTCCAAAGTAATGTTTCCAATTTTCTTCCAACCTTCTAACTGAGAATCACTAAAAAGAAAAACTGCCCTTTTCCCAAAGCCTGCGAAGTGAAACTAAAAAACTTGGTATAAACTTCAGAGAAATCACTAGAATGGCACATGTGTGGACAATCTTTGTGTTTGTTGCTTTGTGGGTTATTCAGAAAGTTCATAGAATGCCTAGTGACATAACCAGAGACATTTAAACTACAAAAAATGTTCAAGCCCAATATAAGGAGCCCGAAGTAAAAGTCTTCTCAACTGTTATGTTGCTTCAGAGACTGATTTGTAGTCTGCTTCAACCATTAACATTTTTCTTTGTTTGCTTGTTTCCATAGAAATGCCTCTCATTAAATAAGATTAAATGAAAATCCAATTTCTTATACCATATTGGCCTAACTTTAGGAGCTCACCTTTAACACCACCTCCTGAAATGAGACACAACTATTTAACTGAACTGACCTCTTCTCAGGAATAAGGGACTGGTTCAATGAGATGGAGCAATATAACAACTCAACTTGTAGACTATGAAACTTCTTTGGCACATCTAAAAGGAGAGGAATAAAAAATAACAAAATACACCACTCCACATATGCCTCTTTGGCGTAGGATTATTTTGAGCTAATAAGATGATTTTTAACAACAGATTTGCTTTAGATTACTTATTGTCTGAACAAAGAAGAATATATGGCATAGCAATTACCTCTTGCTGTACCTGGATCAACACCTCTGCTATTATAGAAACTCAAACATTAGAAATTAACAAACTAGTCTCTTGGTTAAAACAAATTAATGCTTCTTCAGATACATTCTTTAACTTGTTTGGTACCAACTCATTTTTTTCATGGGAGCCCTGGCTAAAGAACATATTTCAGTCTCTTGGTGTTATCCTCCTGATAGTCATCATTGTAGTCTCCCAGATGCATTGTGTTCTCTCAAGGGTCTGATTTGCATCTATCAGCAATACATCATATGGTTTCATTACACTTGGAGAAGCAAACAAGTAGAACAATGAGATGAAAAGAAAAAAGAATTCTTCCACAGACCTGACACCATAACCTATGAATTGCAAGACAAGGCAAGAACAACCTAACCCTGCTGGTAAGAGAATGGTGCTAATGTCAAATTATTGGTCAGTCTCTCATGTATGATAGGATGACCAAAAGGGGGGAATTAAATCATTTAAACAAGGAAGCCATTAAACTGAGGTGCCTCTAATGCCTTGGTAGACTATGTAAGCAAACCAAAATCTAGCTACAGTTGTACCTATGTCTGAGAAAGTGAAACTTAAGAGCAACCAATCACAAATAGCCAACTAGATTTTTCAAAATAAAGCAATTGCTTATACTACAATCAATTAAATAATTTCTTTGCTTTGCTTCCATGTCATTTTCATAAAATGACCTTACCTCCTGTCAGTGGAGCACTCCTAACCACTTTTGGTTTGGTGCTGCCCAATTCAAATCAATATTTGCTCAAATGAAGTCTTCACAATTGCAACATGCCTCAGTTTACTTTTAACATTACCAAAATGTATATCAGATTTTTCTTATACTTCTAGAATAACAAAGTAGAAAGAGTAATAACAGAATTGGTACTTTTGTAGTTTTGCCTCTAAGAGAGATCAGTTTTATTTAATATTTGGTAAATCTTTAAATGTGGTTATAGTTTTAGATAGTGTTAACTGTACTGCAGGTATGCAGCAACTTCTTAAAGAATGGATTTATTTATACCTTGAAACACTCCTTATAGTTAAATCTTTTTTTTTCTTAAGCTGCACAGTGCTCCATTCAGTCACCATCAACTAATTAGAAACATCTTTGACAATGAACCTACTTATAATTTAGGAGGACATTATCCCTAAAATCTCTACATCTGTAATATTCTAGGATTCCTTAATCTCTTTTGATACCTTAGAAGCTCTTCCCTTCGTATATAGGTTCCAGATTTGAAGAGTGAATCATTAACCCTTGCATGGATTTACATATTTTAGGTTGAAATGCTATATAGAAACTATCACTGTTATAACCTTCCTTATTAGATCTCTTTTCTTGGCAAAATGCATGCATTTTTAATACTGGAGCAAAACTATCTTCTAGTTCAAAAGAAACTAAATGATTATTTGCAGTGTGTGTATATATATATACATTTTCTCCTCTTCAGTGTGACCAGTCTCATCAGAGTTATACTCAGGTGATGAGGTTATCCAAAGAGATCATTCAGTACAATAAGTGTACACCAAACTCACAGCTCACCTTTTTTTTTGGCCCCACCACGTGACTTGCAGAATCCTAGTTCCCCAACCAGGGATTGAACCCAGGCCACCACAGTTAAAGTGCCGAGTTCTAACCACTGGACCTCCAGGGAATTCCCATCCCTTACTTTTCAGGAGATGTTTCTATCAGAGATTCGTCCTAAGAGGTTAACAATTTCACTGTGTAAATATATTTAAAATTACCAAAATAAAAGCAGCTCTTTTTTATGCTGAAGTAATTTTCTCAAAGAGGATCAGACTAAAATGAGTTATTATAGCTAGTAAAAAGAATGCAACTGAGATAACACAGGAGAGACTGGAACAAAAATATGAACCATGGAATTTCTTAGAATTTTCTCAGCACTAGAATGGTGCTAAAAACTGATTAGAAAGATTACAATGTTTTAGGAATATTTATAAAATTTTCTAAATACATAGCTTCTTTCAATGGTTTTAAGCTTTTTTTCAATATATTATATACAGATTATATGTAAGAGAGAAACTTTAACTCACTTTTAAACTGATCTGGAGGTAACTTTTAAATATCCATATCATAGAAGATTTACTGGCATATATTAGAAGTGTTAAATTCTGTTAAGCAATGAAGTATAATCTTTCTGGCAATGTACATTCCTGTTGAGTAATAAATGATATTAACTTAAACAGAAGACATGATCTCAGCTCAGTTTAATAATTTAAAATGAAAACAGTTTTGGTTCTTTGCCTGGCTATCTCTATTCAGTGTTTTATTAAAAACCCATAAACAAAATATTGTCCAACAATTTCATAGCTAATAAATTGCCACTGCTCAAAAATCTATTGTTATTTAAGCAGTGTTTTTGAGGGTCTGCTGTGGTTAAGATGACTCTACTACAGAGTCTTACAAGGGATGGAAGTCAAACCAAAAATCTAGGCAGTATTTCCCAGGTGGAAGTTGCTGAAAGTGAATTTTATCTCAGTGGGTACAAATATCAAAGACAGGAAAACAGTTAATAGAGTGAAAGAGATGTGACTGAATATTACAAAATATTGCTTTTTCCATAAATGGTTATATATATATGTACACACAAGGGTGTGTAAATGATCATCTCTAGTACCATGATTAAAAATCTCATAATCATCTCTAGTACCATGATTAAAATTCTCATAGGCAGAACACTCTTTGACATAAATTGCAGCAAGATCTTTTTCAATCTAACTCCTAGAGTAATGAAAATAAAAACAAAAATAAACAAATGGGACCTAATTCAAAAAAGATTTTGCACAACAAAGGAAATCAAACAAAACAAAAAGACAACCCTCAGAATGGGAGAAAATATTTGCAAATTAAACAACTGACAAGGGATTAATCTCCAAAATATACAAACAGCTCATGCAGCTCAATATCAAAAAAACAAACAACCCAATCAAAAAACGGGCAAAAGATCTAAACAGACATTTCTATAAGGAAGACATACAGATGGCTAAAGAGCACATGAAAAGATGCTCAACGTCACTAATTATCAGAAAAATGCAAATCAAAACTACAATGGGATGTCACCTCACACTGGTCAGAATGGCCATCATCAAAATGTCTACAAACAATAAATGCCAGAGAGGGTATGGAGAAAAAGGAATCCTCCCACACTGTTGGTGGGAATGTAAATTGACACAGCCATTTTGGAAAACAGTATGGATTCTCTGTATAAAACTAAAGATAAAAATACCATATGATCCAGCAGTCCCAATCCTGGGCATATATGTGGAGAAAACCATAATTGAAAAAGATACATGCACCCCAGTGTTCATTGCAGCAGTATTTACAATAGCCAGGACATGGAAGCAACCTAAACGTCCATCAACATAGGAATAGATAAAGAAGATGTGGTATATATATACAGTGGAATATTAATCAACCATAAAGAAAAGAACAAAATAATGCCATTTGCAGCAACATGGGTGAACCTAGAGAATGTCATACTGAGTGAAATAAGTCAGACAGAGAAAGACAAATATCGTATGATATCACTTGCATGTGGAATCTGAAAAAAGGGTACAAATGAACTTATCTATGAAACAGAAATAAAGTTACAGAAGTAGAAAACAAACTTATGGTTACCAGGAGCTAAGGGAGGCAGAGGGATAAATTGGGAGATTGGAATTGACATATACACACTACTGTATATAAAATTGATAACTAATAAGAACCTACTGTATAGCACAGGGAACTTTGCTCAATACTCTGTAATGACCTATATGAGAAAATAATCTAAAAGTGGATGTGTATATGTGTAACTAATTCAATTTGCTGTACACCTGAAACTAACACAGCATTGTAAATCAACTATACTCCAATAATTTTTTTAAAATAATTATGTAAAAATAAATAAATAAATGACATTCTCTTTCCAAAATGAATATGAATTTATTATCTGGAAACAACTCAGCAGTCACTTCCAGAGATTCTTTTTAGCCTGGCTTATTATATTTTCTTTTTTTATATTATAAAGCAGATATATTTTTATAAAAATTTAAACATAAGTGTTATGGATATAAATTCATAGATTTTACAGGGATAATGTAGAGTCATACTTTAAACAATGATAATTTCATTACTGAAAGTTTGTGAATACTTATGAAATACACATAGTCATAATTTTTTAAAATCATGAATTGTGTAGATTGCATATATTTTGAAAATATGACTTGAGTCAATTTTCATTCATTTTTTATAGAAAATGAAATTCCAGCTCCATCTTGTGGTTTACAATTTGGTTTAAAATAGTACATTATTATGACTAATAATACATTATTAGTTATTATTATTATAACATAATACTAATACATTATTCCTTATTGTTTTATCTTTTCTTACATTGAATGAATATTTAACAGGTACCTGCATTTCTGTACATTAAAAAAGTTTCTATACTTTTTCTCTGTAAGTTATTAATATATCTTTATTTTTTAAAGTTCTCACAAGATATTTGCTATTTTTAATATTTTTACTTTCATTGTAAAAACACACACAAAAGAAAAACAAGTACTATACTAATCAAGTACTGATGCTAATCAATATAATAAGCCTCCATGAAGGCCTAATTAAATTTTCACTTAATTTTATTAAGAAATGTAAAAAGTACAAAGTCAGCATAATGTTAGTCCTTTAGAAATGCTCTGTTTTGGTAGCTCTATTTTCGTTTTTTAAGGAACCTCTGTACGGTTCTCCATAGTGGCTGTATCAATTTACATTCCCACCAATAGTGTAAGAGGGTTCCCTTTTCTCCACACCCTCTCCAACATCTGTCGTTTGTAGATTTTTTTGGTGGTGACCATGCTGATCAGTGTGAGACGATAACTAATTGTAGTTTTGATTTGCATTTCTCCGATAATTTGTGATGTTGAGCATCTTTTCATGTGCTTTTTAGCCATCTGTGTGTCTTCTTTTGAGAAACGTCTATTTAGATCTTCCGCCTATTTTTTGATTGGGCTTTTTGGTTTTTATTTGATATTGAGCTGCATAAGCTGTTTATATATTTTGGAGATTAACCCCTTGTTGGGTGATTAACCCCTTGTTGTTTGCTTCATTTGCAAGTATTTTCTCCTATTCTGAGGGTTGTCTTTTTGTGTGTGTGTGTGTGTGTACACATTTAGTTTTATTGTAACAAAGCAACTTGTACACTTTTAACGTTTAAAACTGAGCATCATCTTTCCTTTCCAGTGAATCAAAAAGAAAAATTTAAAAGTAAACAGGAACAAAATTACAATAGAGAATGTCAATTGCAAATAAGACCCTACAGGTTCTGCTGATTCTCCCATCGAGTGGCAGGGCTCAAGTCATCATTAGGAGAGAATATATTTTTAAAGTGTCATCTTAAACTGCAAGGTTGTCCGTTAAACATCACAATTAAACATGCCAAAGGAGAAGCCATGTTGTCAAAATGTCCACTTAACCCACCCAAACATCTCAAACCCACCCTTTGCTGACCTTCTATAACCCCATTTTTTTAAGTTTTTTTTTTCTTTTTTTAAACAAGAGAAAGTAGACAGATACATGTTGGTAAATGCTAACTGTCCATATTCACATAGAGACACAGTGTAAACTCTGAGCCCAATATACAGAGAAAGGAGGAAAAAAGCTAGAATTCTATGCACTACTACACAGGGGCCTAGCACCCTCCAGCTTCCAGCAGAGCTAAGGGAGCAGAAGGTTTTTCTTTTTTCCCACAGAGCATGGTGGTGTTGATTCCATAAAGTTTTTGTTGAGACAGGAAGGGATAAAAATGAATTTGGAACAGAAAGGGGTAGAGATTCTTTTCCCACTGAATTCTGCTCAAGGTATTTCCCCCCAAAATAAGTTGTGAGCCATGGTATAAAGGAGAAAAGACACCTCAAAAACAGGGCAACTGAGCACAAGAGGAGAAGGAGAAAAAAAAAAAAAAAAAAGACTGCAACTTGCTCCCAGGGACTGGAGAAAATTAAAAAAGGAAGGTCAGAATCCATCAGTGTTCCATTAGTCATCTTCTCCTTCATCTTCCTCTCCTTCCTCCCCCTCATCATCATCTTCATCTTCTTCACCTTCGTCCTCATCCCCTTCTTCATCAATATCTTCCAATCCTTCTTCCTCTCCATCATCATCATCATCTTCTTCTCCCTCCCCTTCCTCATCATCCATGTCTGGAACCAAGTAGTACTGTAATGAATTTGGCCAAATATCATCTTTGATGACCTCTCCTAACTCATCTGCACCTGCATCAGAATGATCAGTAAACCAGGTGAAGAAGCTTTCTGGTTCCTCATGCTGTCTCTTCCTGCTGGCTTTATTCTGAGTTTGACTTGAACGTTTTGTCACATCCTTTCCGGATTTCCATTTGATTTCAGTGGACTTTGAAGATGGATCACCACTCTCATTCAGATGAAATTCTTTGGAGAGAACTTTATTTTCAAAGTAAGGGTTTTCATCAAAATAAAAATCTATTCTGTAACCTGATTTAATATCTTCAAATTCTGTCACTTCGACTCTTGTCAAATAATGCAGTGCCTCTTCATCCTCCTCCCCAAGCAGTGCAGACACTTGTGGATGGTTAACAAATGTTGTTACCCAAAAATTTGGGATTTTGGTGATCAATTCCGACCTCTTCTGAAAAAATGGTTGGCGGAGTTTGTTATATTTCTGTTCTACTTTCAAAATCTCCTCACTGGCTTGTTCATTAAGTCTGTCTATTTCATTTTGTACTTCATCAATATGTTCAATTGCTTCTTGCTGTTCTTTTTCTGAGGTCTCGTTGGCCCCGTCGTGGTTGGAGTTGAGCTCCTTTTTACTGACTTTGGCCGCCGGCGCTGACATGGTGCTGCTCCGCAGCTGGGAGGGGAGTGGGGAGGGGGAGAGAAGGGAAGGCGAAGGGGGCGGGCAGCGGCTTCCCCTCATGCCACACGTGCAGGCGCTCGCTCGGTCCGGCTGCCTCCTCCCGGCGCTCGCTCACTCGCTTTCCCTCCCCCTGGCTCGCGAGCGCTGCCCTCGCGGCCTGACGACGAGGGAGGGGCTGGGGCTGCGTGCCGGGCCCCGGCCCGGGCTCCTGCTTACGGAGGGGAGGCGGCAGCGGGCGGGCAGGGAGCTCGGCTCCCTCACTCACGCTCCGCGCTCCAGCTCGCTGCTCGATCTCCCCGAGCCGCCTCCTCCTCCACCTCCTCCTTGCAGCGAGGGGCAGGCGGCAGGGCACAGGCGCGCCAGGCCTGAGAGTTGTCTTTTTGTTCTGTTTATGATTTCCTTTGCTGTGCAAAATCTTTTAAGTTTAATCAGGTCCAATTTGTTTATTTTTGTTTTTATTTTCATTACTCTAGGAGGTGGATTGAAAACCATCTTGCTGTGATTTATGTCAAAGAGTGTTCTGCCTATGTTTTCCTCCAGGAGTTTTATAGTATACAGCAGCCTTACATTTAGGTCTTTAATCCATTTCCAGTTTATTTTCTTGTATGGTGTTAGGGATGTTCTAATTTCATTCATTTATATGTAGCTGTCTAGTTTTCCTAACACCACTTATTGAAAAGACTCTCTTTTCTCCATTGTATATTCTTGCCTCGTTTGTCATAGATTAGGTAACCATAGATGTGTGGGTTTATCTCCGGATTTTCTATCCAGTTCCATTGATCTACATTTCTGTTTTTGTGCCAGTACTATACTGTTTTGATGACTGTAGCTTTGTAGTATAGTCTGAAGTCAGGGAGCCTGATCCCTCCAGCTCCGTTTTTCTTTCTCAAGATTGGTTTGGCTATTCAGATTTTTTTGTGTTTCCATACAAATTGCAAAATGTTTTGTTCTAATTCTGGAAAAAAATGCCATTGGTAATTCAATAGGGATTGCATCGAATCTGTAGATTGCTTTGGGTAATATAGTCATTTTCACAATACTGATTCTTTCAATTCAAGAAAATAGTATAGCTGTCCATCTGTTTGTATCATCTTTAATTTCTTTCATCAGTATCTTATAATTTTCTGAGTACGGGTATTTTGCCTCCTTAAGTGGATTTATTCCTAGGTATTTTATTCTTTTTGATGCGATGGTAAATGGGATCATTTTTTATTTCTTTTCTGATCTTTTGTTATTAATATATAGGAACGCAAGAGATTTCTGTGTATTAATTTTATATCCTGCAACTTTACCACATTCATTGATGAGCAATAGTAGTTTTCTGGTAGTATCTTTAGGATTTTCTATGTATAGAATCATGTCATCTGCAAACAGTGACATTTTTACTTATTCTTTTCCAATTTGGATACATTTTATTACTTTTTTTTCTCTTATTGCCATGGCTAGGACTTCCAAAATTATGTTGAATAATAGTGACGAGAGTGGATATCCTTGTCTTGTTCCTGGTCTTAGAAGAAATGCTTTCAGTTTTTCACCATTGAGAATGATGTTTGCTGTGGGTTTATCATATATGGCCATTATTATTTTGAGGTAGATTCCTTCTATGGCCACTTTCTAAAGAGTTTTTATCTTAAATGCGTGTTGAATTCTGTCAAAAGCTTGTTGTGTAGCTATTGAGAAGATCATATTGGTTTTATCCTTCAAATTTGTTGCTGTTGTATATTTCACACTGATTGGTTCACAGATATTGAAAAATCCTTGCACCCCTGGGATAGATCCCTGTTAATCATGGTGTATGATGCTTTTAATATGTTGTTGGATACATTTTGCTGGTATTTTCTTGTGGAAATTATTTTTTTTATGTTCATCAGTGATATTAGCCTGTAATTTTCTTTTTTTCTGATATCTTTGTCTGGTTTTAGTATCAGGGTGATGGTTGCCTTGTAGAATGAGCTTGGGAGTGTACTTACTCTGCAGTGTTTTGGAAGAGTTTCAGAAGGGTAAGTGTTAACTCTTCTCTAAATGTTTGATAGAATTTGTTTGTGAAGCCATCTGGTCCTAGACTTTGGTTTGTTGGAAGATTTTAAGTCACATTTTCAATTTCAGTACTTAGGATTGGTCTGTTCATGTTTTCTATTTCTTCTTGGTTCAGTCTTGGAAGGTTTTACCTTTCTAAGAATTTGTCCATGTCTGCTAGGTTGTCCATTTTATTGGTGTATAGTTCCTTGTAGTAGTCTCTTATGATCCTTTCTATTTCTGTGATGTCCATTGTAACTTCTCTTTTTTCATTTCTATTTCATTGATTTGAGTCCTGTCCATTTTGTTTTGTTTTGTTTTTTGATGAGTCTGGCTAAATGTTTATCAGTTTTGATTATCTTCTCAAAGAACCAACTTTTAGTTTCATTGGTCTTTGCTATTGTTTTCGCTCTCTATTTCATTTATTTCTGCTCTGATCTTTATGATTTCTTTCCATCTACTAACCTTCATTTTTGTTTGTTCTTTCTCTGTTTGCTTTAGGTGTAAGGTTAAGTTGTTTATTTGAGATTTTTCTTGTTTCTTGAGGTAAGATTGTATTTCTATAAACTTCCTTCTTATAACTGCTTTTGCTGCATGCCATAGGCTTTGGTTCATTGTGTTTTCATTATCATTTTTCCCTAGGTATATTTTGAGTTCCTCTTTGATTTCTTTAGTGAGTCATTGACTATTTAGTAACATATTGTTTAGCCTCCATGTGTTTGTGGTTTTTACATTTTATTTCCTGTAACTGATTTCTAATCTCATGGCATTTTGGTTGGAAAAGATGCTTGATATGATTTCAATTTTCTTAAATTTACCAAGACCTGATTTGTGGCACAAGATGTGATCTATCCTGGAGAATGTTCTGTGTGCACTTGAGAAGAAAGTGGATTCTGCTGCTTTTGGATGGAATGTTCTATAAATATCAATTAAGTCTATCTGGTCTAATGTGTCATTTAAGGCTTATGTCTCATTAACTTTCTGACTGGATGATGTGTCCATTGGTGTAAGTGGGGTTTAAAGTCCCCTACTATTATTGTGTTGCTGTCGATTTCCCCTTTTATGGCTGTTAGCATATGCCTTATATATTGAGGTGCTTCTATATTGGATGCATAAATATGTACAATTGTTATATCATCTTCTTGGATATCAATACAAGCCCTTGATCATTATGTAGTGTCCTTCCTTGTCTCTTGTAAGAGTCTTTATTTTAAAGTCGGTTTTATTTGATATGAGTATTGCTACTCTGGCTTTCTTTTTATTTCCATTTGCATGGAATATCTTTTTCCATCCCCTCACTTTCAGTCTGTATGTGTCCCTAGGTCTGAAGTGGGTCTCTTTTAGACAGCCTATATATGGGTCTTGTTTTTGTATCCATTCAGCCAGTTTATGTCTCTTGGTTGGAGCATTTAATCCATTTACTTTTAAGGTTATTATTGATATCTATGTTCCTAGTGCCATTTTCTTAATTGTTTTGAGTTTGTTTTTGTAGGTCTCTTTTCTTCCCTTCCTCTTTTGTTCTCTTCTCTTGTGGTTTGATGACCATCTTCAGTGCTGTGTTTGTGTTGCTTTTTCTTTTTTGTTCATATCTTTTGTAGTTTTTTGGTTTGCATTTCCCATTTTATATATATATATATATATATATATATATACAGAGTTGTTTTAAGTTGCTGGTCCCTTAATTTCAAATGCAATTCCCATTTCCTGCATTTGTACTCTCCTTTTCTCATGGTTGCTGGTTTTGATATCATATTTGTGTATGGATGATTTCTTGATTTCACTGTGTATTTGCTTTTACCAGTGAACTTTCCCATTATGTGATTATCTTGTTTCTAGTTGTGGCCTCTCTCTCTCTCTCTCTTTTTTTTTTCCCTGCCTAGAGAAGTTCCTTTAGCATTTGGTGTAATGCCGTTTTGGTTGTAGGTTTTTCCCTTTTGTCACTTTAAATATATCATGCCACTCCCTTCTGGCCTGCAGAGCTGCTGCTGAAAAATCAGTGGATAACTTCATGGGGATTCTCTTGTATATTATTTGTTGCTTTTCCCTTTTTGCTTTTAACATTTTTTATTTGTATTTAATTTTTGTTAGTTTGATGAATATGTGTCTCAGCATGTTCCTCCTTGGGTTTATCCTGTATGGGACTCTCTGCACTTCCTGGACTTGGGTGATTATTTCCTTTCCCATGTTAGGGAAGTTTTCAACCTATAATCTCTTCAAATATTTTCCCAGGCCCTTTCTCTTTTCCTTCTTCTGGGACCCTTATTATTCAAATATTGGAGCATTTAATGTTGTCCCAAAGGTCTCTGAGACTGTCCTCAATTATTTTCATTATTTTTTCTTTATTCTGTTCCATGGCAGTGATTTCCAAAATTCTATCTTCCAGCTCACTTATCCATTCTTCTGCCTCAGTTATTCTGCTATTGATTCCTTCTAGTGTATTTTTCATTTCAGTTATTGTATCGTTCTTCTCTGTTTGGTCTTTAGTTCTTCTAGGTTTTTGTTTTACATGTCTTGTATCTTCTCAATCCATGCCTCCATTCTTTTTCTGAGATCTTGGGTCATCTTTACTATCAATACACTGAATTCCTTTTCAGGGAGACTGCTTATCTCCTATCTCCTCTTCATTTGGCTGTTCTTATAGGTTTTTATCTTGCTTCTTCGTGTGCAACCTATTTCTCTGTCTTCTCATTTTGTCTAACTTGCTGGTTTGTGGTCTCCTTTCTGTAGGCTGCAGTTCCGCTAGCTTCTGGTGTCTGCCCCCTGGTGGGTGAGGTTGGTCCAGAGGCTTGTGCTATTATCTCCTTCATAGAGGGTTTGACTGGTCCTGTGGTGACCAGAGTTTGCCCTGGATACTTAACGGCACCTCCCCTTTCCTCTGTGGTTGTCACTGCCCTGTCAGGGGCAGGGTCTCCTCCCTAGTTGTTAGAGTAGAGGCCCACACATCTGTTTCTTAGCTGTGTTTCTGATCTGCAGTGGAAGGTAGGTGGGATTGGAGCACTCACCTTAGGAGAGAAGCTGTTCACCTGTGAATGTGCTCTGTTGTGTCCCATTTCTCTCGTTGTGTGGGCTCACAAAGTACACTGTTGCTGGCACTGCTTTTGGTCTGACCTTAACCGTGTGTATGCTGGCAATTGGCCCTCTTGACTCTCAGGTGTTGTTTGCACAAGGCCAGCAGTGTAGATATACTGAGGTCAGATCCCAGGACTGCAGTAGTCATGCACCTGGACCCTCTGTGGGAACTGTGGAAGCAGTTCAGACTCTGGCCTGGCCCAACCACCATGTGTATGTGCCCACAAAGCCCACAGCTGCTAAAGCCAGTCCTGTCCCAGTTTCAGGAGCACTTGTCCTTTTGGATGTTTCACAGGTGCTGAATTTAGGAAGCCGTCAGCAGAGGTGTATCTCCACCAGTCACACAGCCACAAGGAGATATTTTACCTCTTCTTCCTTACTCACATGGGCCCTGGGGTTCAGGTGTGGTTTTAGCCCCACATCTGCATGTGGTCCTAGAGCACAGGAGTCTGTCAGGCAGGAAGGAGCTGAGGTGGTGATCAGGGTGAGCAGGCTTCCCAGGTTGGAGGGTGCTGGGGTAACGATTGTAATCTTTGATCCTGTCAGGGTGATCAGGGCAAGCAGCTCACCCAGGCGGGGTGGGGGAATGGGTGGAGAAGGTGATGGCAGAGGTGTGGGAGCCCTCCTTAGTGCCTGTGGAGGCAGAGGACTGCACATGAGGAGAGAGGCTGCAATGGTGGCCCTGCCCTTTGTGTGTCACTCAACAATGGCCCTTTGCCTCTGCAGCACTCTGGGCTTCCTCCAGGAGTATTCCCAGTTGCAGTGCTCCTCACTCCTGTCTCCCCTCAGGCTGTCTCCTCTCAGCCAACAGCAGTCTCCTGAGTCTGCTCTCCAAATCTCCGTTCCAGTACCCAGCACTCATGCTCACTGGCACATACCGGTCTCAACCTGGAATGTTCAGGACTGTGGCACAGACCATATGGGTAGGTCTCACTCTCTCCTGCATGCCACAGACCAATTGCTCTGCTCTCCTCCAAGCCCCCAAAGCTCCCTCTCTGTCTCAGCTGATCTCCCCATTGGTGAGGGAGCTTCCCCAGATGCAGGAACGTCTCCTCACCTTAAGCTCCCTGACAGAAGTGCTGATACTGTCCTGCTTCCTCTCCTCTTCCTTTTCCCTTCTTCTTTCTTTCCTCCCACCCAGTTACGTGGGGATCTTTCTTGTCCTTTTAGGTGTCCAAGGTCCTCTGCTAGTGTTCAGCAGGGGATCTGTGAAAAATGTTCCATTTGTAGATGTAGTCTTGATACATTTGTGGGGAGAGATGAACACCACATCCTCCCACTCCTCTGCCATCTTGGAAAATGAATTCATTTCTTCATTTCACTTGTTTCATTCAGCCAACACTGGGCTTAACAAAGAAAACAATGCAAACAACTCAACAATTATTTAATGAATTAAAATGAATTTTCTAATCTCTCCACCTGTCATAAAAAGAAATTTTTCCAAAGAGAGAACATGAAGAAGGATTTGTGCTTAGATAATATGTGTTTAATGGGGAATAACTGTTAGTGCTAGCTCAGTTACCTAAGCATTCCTCTTGATTAAAATTTGAAGAGTGTAATAACACTCCTGGAAATAATAACTGAAGTTTAAAATGAGAGAAAAACCATGAAAGATAACCCAAAAAAAATCTGCAAAATCAAAAATTTATAGTAAGGGAGAATTTAAGTATTTACACCTAAATTTCACTCAAAAAAAATATACATATGATTATATGTCTATAAATATTTGTGTACATGAATATATGTACATGCATATTTATATGTGTTTGTGTGTGTCTTACACATATATATGAAAATATGTGCCTAAAATAATATGTTTTCTGTGCATATATCATATAATGGCATTTAGTTAGAAAAACAGTATTATAAGTTTGACTCCAAACAAGAGTCAAAAGTAAATGTTTTCAAATTTTTGAAATCTATTTTTCCCACTAACTGTAGAGTAAATTATTATAGCTTTTGATATTTAGTACAATTTTGATACTTAGATATAAAAATATTTAGAACTAAATCTAAAGGAATATTTTAATGATATTGATTGTATTTTATTGATTGGAAACTACTCATTAAAATACTTCAGAAAGAATACTTCATAAGTAATTTTCAAACAATGATATTAAATAAGGAATTATATTGTGACAATTTTAAGGTTTTAGATATCTTAATGTAAGCAGCATAATTTGAAGAATAAAATTATAATTAGGAAGCTAAATCTTATGTTTATTAAATGTGATCATTGGATATGCCACAAGCTTTATATTATTTGGCTCTGAAGTCCCAGATTAGGAAATACTGTACAAGCATAAAATGCCATGACTGTTGATGATCTTAACGAGACAAATTATGGTCAATATAATGAAAATATTTTGATCTTCCTTTAGGGATACCTAACCTTTCAGTTTGATTTTCTTATATTCAGTGTGGCCAATTAGAAGTAAATGTCTGTGGACCCCATTAAAATAAGCTATTCCATTACATGTGCAGAATCTCTGTGTTTTACAATGAGCCCCAGAGTGGTGCTTTATAGTCTGTAGAAACCAATTTGTGAGGATTGTAGGAATATTAATTCTGGATATAACACAAGGTAGAATATTTCAACAGTGCAGCATATGTTGGTGCTGGTTTCCTAATGTTTAGGCAATTAAATATGTGGCATTTGATTGTGTGGAATTTGATTTAAACTCTACTTTTAACATAATGAAAATATTGAAACCAAATTCTAAAGAAAGAACATAAACAACTGGAAATATATGAGCTAATCCTATGGATGGACTATATTTGTCTAGAAACCAGTAACATAATTTTAATGATATATGACATAGTACTTAAGACTGCAATGTATCTGGATATCATTATTCAGAAAAATTAATTTTATATACATATATTACTCTTTTGTATTGTCTCATGTAGATTTCTGAGTTGAAAAGTGTATTTAGTTTACCACAAGTAGATTTTGCCTCATGACTTTTAAAATGCATTTGGAAATCTGTAGTGAAGAAAACTATGCCAGAAACATCAATTTATACATTAATTTTAAATACTGTGTATATAAAAAGGACCTTCTGTATAGCACAGGGAACTCTGCTCAGTCTTATGTCTTACCTAAATGGGAAAAGTATTTGAAAAAGGATAGATATGTGTATACGTATAACTGAATCACTTTGCTGTACACCTGAAACTAACACAAGATTGTTAATCAACTATACTCCAATATAAAATAGAAAGTTAAAGAAAATGGCTTAGCCATCATTATGTTCAGTTGCCTGTCTAACCAGACAGCCATCAATAACACCCTAAAGTTCTGGTAATATTGATAAACTAATAAATTATGAATAAAAAGTAGTGTGCATAAACTGTATTCTAAAACATACTATGAAATTGCAACTGTTACATTTCTTAAAGAGAAATTTCTTAAAACACGTACATTATATAATAGTATAATTCTTACAGGCTTTCATGATTTTTCTGGGTATTTATTTCAAGGGATATTTCATGATGTCACATATCCCTTTTTGAGCTCTCTTAAAATTATTTAAAATATAAAATAACTAGTAGCATAAGGATATGTTAAGAAGTTTGATTGCCAGAAAATTCAATTGCACTTTTATATCAGTTACAATGAGCCATACTGACTATAGTCTGTGAATTCCTAGGTGACTTAATGAAAAGTTCTCATTTACCTACTTGGAAATCTTCCAGCATTCTTATTTCTGTGTTCATCCTTCTTGTATTTACATAGTAAATTGAATTGACTTTTTTCCCTGGATTCTGCTTCAGCTCTAATGATGGGAATCAGCTGAAAAACAAACATGCAACAAAAAAGAAAATATTTCATCTTATCTCAGTTGAGTATCTTTTGGCCTATTCCTTATTTTCTTCTATTTTTTACCCTTCTTTTTTAACATCTGAGAAGCTACACTGCTGAAACTCATTATCTCTTTAATCTACAATTCACATGAAGAAGAAGTCTGAGGAAGAATAGGGATAAGGAAGAGGAGGAGGAGGGGGAGGAGGAGAAAGAAAAAAAGATGTGAAAAAATATTCACATATATCATCACCAAGGGAAAAGTTACTTTTCTTGAATTAACATATTATTTCTCCTCTCATTGATTTTCATGGATTGATCTTAAGGACACTTCTTATTTAACACTAGAACAACTTGGGGGAGCTTTTAAATAATAAATAAATATAATAAAACACTAATGACTGGTCTCTACTTGCAGGCAGTCTGATTCAATTGGTCTGGAATGGACCTTGGATATGAACATTTGTTAAAAGATCCCTGAGTGATTTTAATAAATGACCATAGTTAAGAACTATTGCTTAACTGGTCATATCAAACATAATTATTGACATCAGCCTGCTTAAACCATGCTCTCCCATGCCTTTAAGCATAATTTTCTTAAAATTTTTTTCTGATATACCAAGTTCACAGACCCCCCAAAACATACAACCGTGTGCAGCCTGTGCATGTAGGTTAGCCTGGAAAGACAAGATCCAGCCTAACCTACCAGAACACAGGCACCAGTCCCCTCCAACCAGGAAGCCTACACAAGCAACTGAACCAACCTAACTCACTAGGGGCAGAAACCAAAAAACAGCAGGAATTATGAACCTGCAGCCTACAAAAAGGAGACCCCAAACACAGTAAGTTAAAAAAAAAAATAGAAGACAGAGAAATATGCAGCAGATGAAGGAGCAAGGTAAAAACCCACCAGACCAAACAAATGAAGAAGAAAAATAGGCAGTCTACCTGAAAATGAATTCAGAGTAATGATAGTAAAGATGATCCAAAATCTTGGAAACAGAATGGAGAAAATACAAGAAACGTTTAACAAAGACCTAGAACAATTAAAGAGCAAACAAACAATGATGAACAACACAATAAATGAAATAAAAAATTCTCCAGAAGGAACCAGTAGCAGAGTAACTGAGGCAGGAGAAGAGATAAATGAGCTGGAGGATAGAATGGTGGAAATAACTACTGCAGAGCAAAGTAAAGAAAAACAAAGAATTGAGGACAGTCTTAGAGACCTCTGGGAGAACAAAAAAGTGCACCAATATTCGAATTAGAGGGGTCCCATAAGAAGAAGAGAAAAAGAAAGGGTCTGAGAAAATATTTGAGGAGATTATTGTTGAAATTTCTCTAACATGGGAAAGGAAATAGTCAATCAAGTCCAGGAAGCACATAGAGTCCCATATAGGATAAATCCAAGGAGAAACCCACAAAGACACGTATTAATCAAACTATAAAAACTTAAGTACAAAGAAAACATATTAAAAGCAGCAACAGAAAAGCAACAAATAATATACAGGGGAATCCCCATAAGGTTAACAGCTGATCTTTCAGCAGAAACTCTGCAAGAAACTCTGCAGAAGGGAATGGCAGGACATAATTAAAGTGATGAAAAGGAAAAACGTTCAACCAAGATTACCCAGCAAAGATCTCATTCAGATTCAATGGAGAAATTAAAATCTTTACAGACAAACAAAAGCAAAGAGAATCCAGCACCACCAAACCAGCTTTACAACAAATGCTAAAGGAATTTCTCGAGGCAGGAAACACAAGAGAAGGAAAAGACCTACAATAACAAACCCAAAACAATTAAGAAAATGGTAATAGGAACATACATATAGATAATTACCTTAAATGTAAATGGATTAAATGCTCCAAACAAAACACATAGACTGGTGGAATGGATACAAAAACACAACCCATATATATTCTGTCTACAAGAGACCCACTTGAGACCCAGGGACACATACAGACTGAAAGTGAGGGGATGGAAAAAGATATTCCATGTAAATGGAAATGAAAAAAAGCTGGAGTAGGAATTCTCATATCAGACAAAATAGACTTTCAAAAAAGACTATTACAAGAGACAAAGAAGGACACTATATAATGATCAAGGGATCAATCGAAGAAAAAGATATAACAATTGTAAATATTTATGCACCCAACATAGGAGCACTTCAATACATAAGGCAGATGCTAACAGCCATAAGAGGGGAAATCAACAGTAACACAGTCATACTAGGGGACATTAACAACTCACTTTGACCAATGGACAGATAATCCAAAATGAAAATAAATAAGGAAACACAAGCCTTATATGACAAATTGGACTTAATTGATATTTATAGGATATTTCATCCAAAAACAACAGAATGCACTTTCTTCTCAAGTGGTCATGGAACATTCTCTAGGATAGATCACATATTGGGTCACAAATCAAGGCTTGGGAAATTTAAGAAAATTGAAATTGTATCAAGTAACTTTTCCAACTACAATGCTATGAGACTAGATATCAATTACAGGAAAAAACTAAAAAATACAAACACATGGAGGCTAAACAATACACTACTAAATAACCAAGAGATCACTGAAGAAATCAAAGAGGAAATCAAAAAATACCTAGAAATAAACGAAAATGAAAATATGACAGGGGCTTCGCTGGCGACACAGTGGTTAAAAATCTGCCTGTCAATGCAAAGGACGTGGGTTCGAGCCCTGGCCCAGAAAGATACCACATGCCACAGAGCAACTAAGCCCATGCACCACAACTACTGAGCCTGACCTCTAGAGCACACAAGCCACAACTACTGAGCTCAAGAGCCACAACTACTGAAGGCTGCACACCTAGAGCCTGTGCTCCACAAAAAGAGAAGCCATGAAAATGAGAAGCCTGTGCACCACAACAAAGAGTAGTCCCCATTCACCACAACTAGAGAAAGCCTGCACACAGCAATGAAGACCCAATGCAGCCAAAAATTTAAAAAAATAATAAATTAATTAATTTATATTAAAAAACCATGAATGTCCAAAACCTGTGGGATTTAGCAAAAGCAGTTTTAAGAGGGCAGTTTATAGCAATACAATCCTACCTCAAGAAACAAGAAAAATCTCAAGTAAACAACCTAACCTTACACCAAAAACAATTAGAAGAACAAAAAAAAAAAAACCAAAGTAAGCAGAAGGAAAGAAACCATAAAGATCAGATCAGAAATAAAGGGTAAGCTGTGACAAAGTGAAAGAGCGGCATGGATATATATACACTACCAAATGTAAGGTAGATAGCTAGTGGGAAGCAGCCGCGTAGGACAGGGAGATCAGCCCGGTTCTTTGTGACTGCCTGGAGGGGTGGGATAGGGAGGGTGGGAGGGAGACGCAAAAGGGAGGGGATATGGGAACATATGTATATGTATAACTGATTAAATTTGTAAAATAAAAATAAAAATAAAAAATAAAAAAATAAAAAAAAAAAAAAGAAATAAAGGAAAAAGAAATGAAGGAAACAATAGCAAAGATCAATGAAACTAAAAGCTGGTTCTTTGAGAAGATAAAAAAAATTGATAAACCATTAGCCAGAATCATCAAGAAATAAAGGGAGAAAACTCAAATCAACAGAATTAGAAATGAAAAGGAGAAGTAACAACTGACACTGCAGAAATACAAAGGATCATGAGAGATTACTACAAGAAACTATATGCCAATAAAATGGACAACCTGGAAGAAATGGACAAATTCTTAGAAAAGCACAACCTTCCAAGACTGTCCCAGGAAGAAATAGAAAATATGAACAGACCAATCACAAGCAATGAGATTGAAGCTGTGATTAAAAATCTTCCAACAAACAAAAGCCCAAGACTAGATGGTTTCACAGGCAAATTCTATCAAACATTTAGAGAAGAGCTAACACCTCTCCTTCTCAAACTCTTCCAAAATATAGCAGAGGGAAGAACACTCCCAAACTCATTCTACGAGGGCACCATCAATATCACTGATGAACATAGAGGCGAAATCCTCAACAAAATATTATCAAACAGAATGCAACAGCACATTAAAAGGATCATACACCATGATCAAGTGGAGTTTATCCCAGGAATGCAAGGATTCTTCAGTATACACAATTCAAGCAATGTGATATACCATATTAACAAATTGAAGGATAAAACCCATATAATAATCTCTATAGATGCAGAAAAATCTTTGGGCAAAATTCAACACCATTTATGATAAAAACCCTCCAGAAAGTAGGCATAGAGGGAACCTACCTCAACATAATAAAGGCCATATATGACAGACCCACAGCCAACATCGTTCTCAATCATGAAAACTTGAAACCATTTCCTCTAAGATCAGGAACAAGACAAAGTTGCCCACTCTCACCACTATTAATAAACATAGTTTTACGAGCTTTAGCCACAGCAATCAGAGAAGAAATAGAAATAAAAGGAATCCAAACTGGAAAAGGAGAAGTGAAACTGTCACTGTTTGCAGAGGACATGATACTATACATAGAAAATCCTAAAGATGCTACCAGAAAAATACTAGAGCTAATCAATAAATTTCATTCAAATTAATCAAATTAAGCAGGACACAAAATTAATTATACAGAAATATCTTGCATTCCTATACACTAACGACGAAAAATCTGAAAGAGAAATTAAGGAAACACTCCCGTTTACTATTGCAATAAAAAGAATAAAATATCTAGGAATAAACCTATTAAGGAGACAAAAAACCTGTATGAATAAAACTATAAGACACAGATGAAAGAAATTAAAGATGATACAAACAGATGGACAGACATACCATGTTCTTTCTTGGATTGGAAGAATTAACATTGTAAAAAATGACTATAATACCCAAAGAAATCTACAGATTCGATGCAATCCCTATTAATCTACCAATGGCATTTTTTCACTGAACTAGAACAAGAAATTTCACAATTTGTATGGAAACACAAAAGACCCCAAATAGCCAAAGCAATCTTGAGAAAGAAAAATGGAGCTGGAAGAATCAGGCTCCTTGACTTCAGACTATTCGACAAGACTACAGTAATGAAGACAGTATGGTACTGACACAAAAACAGAAATATAGATCAATGGAACAGGATAGAAAGCCCAGAGGTAAACCCACACACATATGTTTGACTTATCTTTGATAAAGGAGGCAAGAATATACGATGGAGAAAAGACAGCCTCTTCAATAAGTGGTGCTGGGAAAACTGTACAGGTACATTTAAAAAAATGAAATTAGAACGCTCCCTAGCACCATATATATATATATATATATATATATATATATATATATATATATATATATATATATATAAAAACTCAAAATGGGTTGAAGACCTAAATGTAAAGCCAGACACTCTAAAACTCTTAGAGGAAAACATAGGCAGAACACTCTATGACATAAATCACAGCAAGATCCTTTTTGACCCACCTCCTAGAGAAACAGAAATAAAAAGAGAAATAAGCAAATGGGACCTAATGAAACTTGAAATATTTTGCATAGCAAAGGAAACCATAAGCAAGACAAAAAGATAACCCTCAGAATGGGAGAAAATATTTGCAAACAAAGTGACTGACAAAAGATTAATCTCCAAAATATACAAGCAGCTCATGTAGCTCAATATAAAAAAAAAAAACAACACAAATAAAAAATGGGCAGGAGACCTAAATAGACATTTCTCCAAAGCAGATATACAGATTGCCAACAAACACAAGAAAGTGTGCTCAATATCACTAATTATTAGAGAAATGCAAGTCAAAACTGCAATGAGGTGTCACCTCACACCAGTCAGGATGGCCATCATCAAAAAAATCTAAAAACAATGAATGCTGGAGAGGGTGTGGAGAAAAGGGAACACTCTTGCACTGTTGGTGGGAATGTAAATTGATACAACCACTATGGAGAACAGTATGGAGGTTCCTTAAAAAACTAAAAATAGAACTACCATATGACCCAGCAATCCCACTACCAGGCATATACCCTGAGAAAACCATAATTGAAAAAGAGTCATGTACCACAATGTTCATTGCAGCACTATTTACAATAGCCAGGACATGGAAGCAACCTAAGTGTCCATCGACAGAAGAATGGGTAAAGAAGATGTGGCACATATATACAATGGAATATTACTCAGCCATAAAAATTAATGAAATTGAATTATTTGTAGTGGGGTGGATGGACCTAGAGTCTGTCATACAGAGTGAACTCAGAAAGAGAAAAACAAATACCATATGCTAACACATATATATGGAATCTAAAAAAATAAATAAATGATTCTGTTGAACCTAGGGACAGGACAGGAATAAAGATGCAGATGTAGAGTGGGGACTTGAGGACACAGGGAGGAGGAAGTGTAAGCTGGGGTGAAGTGAGAGAGTAGCATTTACATGCATACAATACCAAATGTAAAATTGAAAGCTAGTGGGAAGCAGCTACATCACACAGGGAGATCAGCTCGGTGTTTTGTGGCCACCTAGAGGGGTGGGATGGGGTTGGGATAGGGAGGGTGGGAGGTAGACATAAGAGGGAGGGTATATGGTTATATATGTATACATATAGGTGATTCACTTTTTTGTATAGCAGAAACTAACACAATATTGTAAAGCAATTATACTCCAATAGAGATGTTAAAAAAAAATAGAATAGAGGGTAAAATGAGACCCACGTAGTGCTATACAATTACTAATTGAACTACAAAAAAATAAAGATAGTTGATATAATTTTTTCTCTCATATTATTAATATTGTTTACCTCAGAACCAAATGATATTAAATTTGGTAAAATATTTGAATTATTAGATATATAATGGGCAACTCTGACAAACTATTTTTTACAAAATGCCCACGATTCTTATGGGTCAAGAATTTGGATGCAAATGACTTGTCCTCCTCTACCCTGGTGCCAGTGAACATAACTAGAATGTTTGAGGCTGGAACCATCTGGCCATTTTTTCACTCATGTGCCTCAGTTTTGATGAATCAAAAGCTGAGCTCAGCTGGAACTGTTAACCAGAGTGGCTACATATGGCCTCTTCATGTATCCATGTTTCTTGGGCTTCCTCATACCATGGAAGCTTCAGAGAAGCATGGTAGCTCAAGGATTAAAGAAAATAAGGCAGAACAGGACAGAGATTCAGTCCTCTTATGACTCAATCTTAGAAGTCACAAACTATTACTGGTACACTATTCAGGAAAACAGTTATATGTAAGGAGAAGGGACACAGACCCAACTTCTCGATACGTAGTATGTCAAAGAATTTTTGGCTATGTATTTAAAATAACATTATGGTCACATATTTAAAGTGTTATCTAAACACATTATGTATAAGCAAAAACATGCTAACTGAACAGCATATTTTAGAGTGCAAATTCCACAAAATTCTGCACTTCAGCCTTGGAAAACTGCAATGCCACATGACCCTAAATGTGAAGGAAAATCATAAGACTTGATATTGTAGTTAACTAATACTATATGACATGTTCAACAACCTTGCCTATGTCTTTTTTTAATATTGGCAAAGAAGGCAAAGATCATGAAGTAGTTATAGTCAAGGAGCTTATAAAAAAAGTTCCTCCCAATTTAAGCAAGAATCAGTTTCCTCCCAATTCAGGTAAGTTTTTCTCAGTAGCTGAACACATTAATAACATTCTGGAGAGGATCAAAACTAAGACAATCTTATTAGGTTGGACTATAGTAATGACTATAAACTGATTTATATTTCTATATTATGTAAATTTCTCTAAATCTAATTTACATTTAAATCATGCTTATATTTGAGATTTTTTTTAAATGTCAAACAGAGATAGCTGACATAGTTTACTTAATTTAGAAATATCATTTTTTGTAGTGTGTATGAAAATCATGGGTTGTACCCATATAATAACAATTATATGTTGGGTTTTAAAGAAATATGACAAGCCAACAGCATATTTTCCTGTATGAGCCATATAGTACCTTAGATTGTTTCAATAATAAAATTAAAATTATGAAATAGCAATATTGTTTTCATTTTGTTGAACTGCAAAATTCCTCTTCCTGGAGGGGATATTGGAAAAATTTATGGTTTCAACCTTTAGTTTAGAATTAATGTTATTGCTGAGCTTTGGGATTACAAATAGCTATCTATTCCCAACATAACAGCAGACAATCTTTACAAGAACCATTTTATAAATACTGCCTGTGTTAGGAAAAAAAATTTTATTGTGTGAAACTTATTGACAAAGGGCAGGTAATAATCTAAAGGAGAAAGTTGATAAAATTAGCAGAGAGAAAAAAAACACTTCTATTGATATGTTCTATCTACTTGGCAAAATAACACTGTTAAATTTTTCTAGCACAGATCTTTTTTTTTAATACTGTTGAAAAATTATAGGCTCTTTATGCATTTTCTTCTATAAATTATAAACCATTTATATATTTTTAAAATAGCAATAAATGCCAATGTCTATGTTAATTCAGGATATTTAAAAATAGACTTCAATATTAGTTTTATGTATATTATTTTGCATATGAAAACATTGCAATAATGTCAAGGAAATTTCTTGGCATAGCTTTTAGTGATCTAGGTTGAAGTTTTGAAATTAGGCAGGAAATTAGGCCTTGTGATAAAAAATTTTACTCAGTTGTTCATCATGCTATGCAATTCTCTGATTAGTGTATTTTCTTTATTCACAGATAAATCTATAATTCCAGCCTAAAATATTGTTTGTTTATTTGGTTGTTTATTTTAGAAGGCTTAAAATACCTGGTAAACTAACCATTTTCTCTATATATGTACAGATTTTTCCTTGTAACTTAATGCAAATTTTATAAAATTTGATGGATTATTATGGAGTTCTTTGCATATTTCTTTAGGCAGTCTCTTGGCTCAGTAGTGCACAAATAGTAATGCCTGAGTTCAAGGATTAAGTATGTGCTTCTTAGTATAGGAACAAATAGCTCACCAATTGTGTGATTGCTCAATATACAGTTTATGAAAAGTGACACCAGGGCTCTAAACATGGAGCAGGAAGCAGAGTGTAAATATCCTTTAATCTGGCTGAGGTGATTTGTTTAAGGATGACATAATTATGAACCCTCTACGAATCATCTACATAATTTTAGGTTTTATTATTTATAATGAAAGGAGACTTGCAAATAACTCTGTAAAATTTATTATTCACAGCAAAGTGCAGGAATGAGTATGTGGGAAAATGTCCTTGTTTGTCGTGTTCTATCTTATAAAAAATTTTATTACTGTGAAAAGTAGCTCAGTCAGTGACAATATTTCAAGATATATTTTAAGACTATGATATAGGATAAATATGATAACAAAATGTGATTTTCTCTCTATTCTTGTTGTTAATAATTGTAAACACTTGTTGAGTTTTCTCCACTATCATTCAATTATGAGGCTAAAGATTAGTTCCAATCTTAATAGAACAGTCCATTCAGTACAGAGATATGATGTATACTTTTTCTTTTTAGTTTAAATTGGCCCAAGCAACAATAAGTGACATTGCTTTGCTTTTGTTGATTCAACTCATGTTTCTGCCCAATCTTAAGGAAATAAGATAGTTCATGGAACCATACTATTTTTCAACTTATTATTGTTGCATTTATTTTCTAATTTTGTAAATATTACAATATTGCTATAAGAGAAAGTAAACAAAATAAACATTTAAAAATATAATGCAAAGTGAAATTTATATTTGCCTAGCAGTGTGACTAAAACCTAAAATTTTTATGATTTTTATTTTGTAAACTATTTCTGCATAGAGCAGGCAGATGACAATTGACGGCAAGAATTGACATTAATAATCTTAAAAAAATAATTTACATTTAGAGGAATGATTTTAGAGGTAACCAGTTATCAGTTAACATAAATAAACTAAAAACTAAAATTCAAGTTTACTTTTAACTGTGGTTGGTTTAACATGAGCATGAACATAGTCTGCTATTCTTTCTACTTGCCTCAATGTATTATAAATTCTATCAGTTTTAATTTTACTCAGAAAGAATATAACCAAGAAAGAGCATACAATCTCTGTCCCTCATTTATTTCTGCTAATTCAAATCCAGCAAGTATTTGTATGGTTAATATGCTTGGTCCCGTGGACAATCTAAAGAAATGTAAGCTACAAGGATTCTAGAGTCTAGGTGTTCAGACAAAGTGAATAAAAATAGAAATAGAAGTGCCAAAAACAAATGCCAAAATAAATAATATGTGGTACACTATAGTATTTCACTCCTTTATAATTGGCAATTACAATCAATAATTGCTTAAATGGTCAGAGTAAGGAGTGAGCACTGTGTGAAATTTTAATTTGAAGACATTCAGGGTGACAAAACTTGAAATAGTTCTTAAGTATAATGATGGTTATTTCAGAATGTGGAAATGTGTTTTGGGGAAACACAAGGCCTATTCAGGAGACAGAAGTAAAGTATAAAGGAGCAGAGAGTTCTTAAGAGTAAGTACAAAACATATACACATTCAATCCTACAAACAACCCCTCAAGGGAGGAGGAAAATGAAAGTGAAATTGAAACACTCTACTCTTAAGGTTATCTAGCGTCTGTTTCTGAAAAAAAAAAAAAATCATGGAATTAATGAAGTTTAAGTCCATGAGAGCAAATGAAGTTCATCACTGACACTCAGTAACACATTATAGATTCAAATATTTTTCACAAAGTATCTTCTCAAGAATAATGAAGAAATAACCATAGGCTATAAACACTTTACATTTTCAAAAACTTTGAGAATTTGTTCAATTATAATTTTTCTTTTCCACATATATTTCCCCCACAATCAGCTGTAACATATCATAGCAGATTCCACTTGAAATTGTACTGCATCACTCTTTTCTCCGTATCTTTGAAAATATTCTCACCTGTAGTGTTTCCATGCAGAACATTTTGTAGAGGCTAATTCTTCTGTCACTTCAAACTTGGAGTTGAAGTGACCTTCAAATAAGCAACAGTCTAACAGTATAGGTACCATATGCCCACTTGACAAGAGACAAAGAACACTGCTTGAAGTTACTTGCTTTGTTTTGTAAGTGAATAATAATTTTGCTCCTAATGTTTTCAATGCTTCAAGCAACTGTTCTCACCAAAAGACTAATAGTCTTAAACAAGCATATATATTTTGGACACATTTCTCTGGCTTTTGCAATCAAATTCCATATAAAGAACTCAGCATCAACAAACATCTTCCCTTGTTTAGCAAAAAAAGATCCTGATTGGAAATTTGCTTTGTTCTAGGCTTCATTTTCATTTTTAAAATGTTTGTGAGGAAATTCAGATATGATGAAATATTCCATTCAAAATTTTAAAATTTTTCTGACTGTTGTTTTCCAATGATCTGGGGATAATGTGAGGAGTGGTATAGTGTCCAGTTTCATTATATGATAAACACAATACTTTGCCATCCAGTTTTATAACAAAATAATCTGCAATTCCCTGTTCTTAAAAGTGTGACATTCGAAGTCCACTTTTATCTTCTTTACTTGTTTTGACATGATGGGTATGCCCTTAATTAAAATAAAATAGAAATTCTTTTGAGTTATAACTGCATCATTGCCATTTGTTTCTATCACAAGTACTCAGCTCTACCATTGTGGGAATCAGTCATGTAAAATATACAAATGAGTGAATATGATTGTGTTGCAGTAAAACATTCTGGAAATTGGAATTTTAATTTCCTATAATGTTCATTTCCATGATATGTCATTCTTCCTTTATTATTATTTTTCTACCATTTAATTTTTTTTTTAATTTAGTTCATTTGCCATACACAGTAGGTAGCCAACTTGTTTTGGTCTATGGACTGTAGTTTGCTGACCCTTCTACTACAATATAAATACAACATGCTTTAACACAAAAAAGTAAACAGATCATTGATGTTTCCTATGAGATTAAAATGTATTTTCAATTTTTTTATTTATACAACTATAAGAGAATGAAAACAAAATATATTAAAATATCAATGTAAGTAAAAATCGTGAGGACAGAAAGACAATAAAGTTAGGAAGTTTTGCAAAATCAAGTAAAATAATATGAGAATAAAATCTTGAAATAAAGCCTAACAATCTGGGATTTCTGTGGGTAAACATAGAACAAGCAAATAAAAAAAGGCTGACTTTGGATGCACAATTTATATTTCAAATCATAAGATGTTTCCCAGGAAACAGTGATTAGTAATGTTTGATCTGCTGTCACATAAGGTAATCATTATTTATATTAACATAGATCATTTTCATTCATGTTGCAGTCAATATATTATTTTGCTTCTTTAGAAATTAACTGGCCTATTTTTCACTTTTTAGTCTCAATTTATTACTTCGCATATGGGAACTTCACAATATATCATTAAAATTACATAATATATCATTAATTATTAATGAAGTGAAGAGCACAGGCTCTGCAATGAAGTGCCTTGACTTGTCTTCATTCAATAATATGTGACCTTAGTCAATCACTTAAACTTTCTCTGCTTAGTTTCCTTAGGTCTGGTTCTCCAAGAGAACCAGATAAGAATTAGAATGCAGGTAATTTATTAAGGAAATATACCCAGGAGACTATCATAAGGAAATTGGGGAACCAAAACAGGGGAGGGGAAGAAGCCAAGTAAGGATGTATTTGAGGCAAAGACCCAACCTCAGAGTGATCACCTAGGGAGTTGTGGAGTATACACTGAACCTCAGAGTTAGTCTCACTTGAAGGAAAGGGAATTGAACTTTCTGACTCTGTCAGTCATTGGCCATATCACCAGAGAAAAGTAAACTTCCAGCACTTGGCCAGGAGCCCCCGTAGCCCAAGGGCAGTCCTGTGAATAAGGTCTCAGATATAAACCACTAGAAGCAAAGCACTCAGAAGGTGGGAGATAGGCACATAAAATGGAACTGAGTCCACGTGGGTGAAACACTGACTATTTCAGCTGGAAAACAGGGGTGTAATATTACCTACATATTTTTGAATACTCACTGTATTCCAAATACTAAGAAAAGCACTTTATTTTTCTTTAAGGTAATGTTTATCCATAGTGTTTCTCAGTAAATGTTACCTAATATTATTTTTATCACACATAAAATTACACTTTGTTGAATGTACATATAATTATGAGATTAAATTGTGCATCTTTTAATTTAAATATTAGAATGTCTTCAGTTATGATCAGTTTATCATTTAATCTTGTCTTTTCTTGAATGAAATTCTACTCCAGGTATTATTATAATTGAACTAGGAGGATCACCATGATAATAGCAGTCAAGTTCCTAGTACATTAAGTTGGAGAAAAATAAACAGGCACCCTGTGTATCCATTAGAGAATTCTATCCAAGTTTGTCTTGTTTTTCTTTCTGGCTGGGCTTTTTGCCATATATGTGATATATCTTTAACTCTGCAGGGAAGAAACAGGGTGAGAATTATAGTTGCTGGAAATTCCTGCCATCTGGCTCTTTTGCTTTTACTATGTACACTTTTCCCTTTGATTTTATACTTCTGGGAATAGTACATTAAGTTATCAATTGAAAATATAAATATATGGTGTGTATGTGTGTTTGTGTGTGTGTGTGTATAAATGATGATTTCTTATTCTTAACAGTGTAACATTAAATAATGTCTCCAACTCCAGCATATTTTATTCAAGATGACTACTATAGCACAAAAATTTTAACTCAGTTTTTCCATTAAATTCATCTTATTATTTATAAATGTAATTGTCTCTATTCAAATATGGAAAATTTAGTGATTGTGCATACATTTTTTTTGCTAATTGAAAGTTTACTTATAAATATATAACTCATATCTATATCTCCATGTATTTGAGGATGTACATCTAGTCATAAAATTAATGTTTAGACATCAATAATATGTAGTATTCACATCTCTTTCTGTAGAATGTCATATATTTGCAGTTTTATTGTTGGAATAGTTTTTTAAATCTTTCATGCAAACTGAAATTTTGTACCATTTCACTCTGTCTTCACGTATTGTGAATGTGTCAGTGTGAGGCAGAGTCTGAAAGGGAGGAATTCAGGATAGTGTGAGAATTAACTATACAAATGTCTAGAATAATTTGGGCATATAAATTGCATAGCCTTATTATATTTCTTAATGTATTCTTATTTAATTACTTGTATGTATAGCAGATGTGATGATAGTCTATGACACTAAGTCATATGGCAAGAGAAAAGCAAGATTAGAAGAGCCTGAAGAAAATTTTTAAAATCTTAAACTTGAAATAATGCATAAAAGCAAGCAGAGTGGCCCTTATGAACAAAAGTACAGAGAAGGCAGAGGTCAAATATACAAAATAAGCATTCAAGTCATCAGGGTACACACCAGTGACATTGATTCAATACCTATCATGGATAAAGAGACTTCTGAGCCCTTCAGGAGGTTGGAAGTACAAATAAGTTGTTGAATATTACAAATGCCTTACAAGTAAATTTAGAAACCCATATTCCTCCTAAAACTATAATTTCTCAGAGATACATTTGAGAGGCTCAGTCATTCTGCTTAACCTTCTTGAGTCTCACATTCCTCCTGTATGCAAAAGTGAAGTGGGAGACAGGAAGTACCTTTCTCACTGTGTTTTAAGGATACATATTTTTAAGACTTGTCTGTTGATTGATTGATACACAGTGTGTTCAAAAAAATATATTGATTACCTTCTTTAATCTTACATGAATTACTTTAAAAATCAACAAAGTTCTAACAATCCCTTTTTGAGAGTGCCAATGTAAAAACCAAAAGAAAAAAAAAACTGGTGATATTGAGCAAGATTATATAATTATATATATATATATATATATATATATATATATATATTCGTATGTTTTGTTTTCTCATGGATTGTGGAAAATCAAATGGCTAAATCTTAGTCTTTTAACTATATTAAGGACAGAAATTTTTAAAGTGCTTAATTTCACCAAAGAAGGAAAGCAATGCTGTCTTTCTTACATATTTACCTTGAGGTCAAGAAGTTCTCCTAATGGCCCTTTATTGAATGAGAGTGATACAACCTAGGGTGAAGTGGAAAATGGCATAAAGGAGCAAAGAAGGAACAGGGTTTGTTGGGTAACTTACCAAAGGAAGACAGTGGCCTTCAATCTGAAAAAAAACACAGAGAGTTTCTTATGTTAGAAACATTCCCAAGTTGATTTTCATAATATATAATATGTTCTGAGGCAATGACCCTAGGAAGTATTATTTAAACTCTATTTGAAGAAAAGTATTCCACAGATAATGCTACCTTTCACCTTTGTGCACTTGAAAATATGAATCACTTCAGAATGGATTAAGTTTCTCTCTTCTTTCTCATCTTCTCTTTTTGCAGTGCCTCTATCTCAGATGTGGGAGTAACGTTATGTCATTAGTCTGTACATATTTCAAGTATAGAAAAGTGATTTGTCCAATAATTCCAAAAACAAACACATATTTTTCTGTGATGATCATGTCTGAAACATGTTCCAATATTATAAAAAGAAAAAGCAGGGACTTCCCTGGTGGCACAGTGGTTAAGAATCTGCCTGCCAATGAAGGGGACACAGGTTCGAGCCCTGGTACAGGAAGATCCCACATGCCACGGAGCAACTAAGCCCGTGCACCACAACTACTGAGCCTGTGCTCTAGAGCCCCCGAGCCACAACTACTGAAGCCCGTGAGCCTAGAGCCTGTGCTGTGCAATAAGTGAAGCAACCGCAATGAGAAGCCCATGCACCACACAAAGTGTAGCCCCCGCTCACCGCAACTAGAAAAAGCCCACGCACAGCAGTGAATATGCAATGCAACCAAAAATAAATAAATAAATTTTAAAGAAAAAAGAAAAAACAAAATGCATCCATTCCCCCTTTTGTTACTACAATCAGAACAAGTTATCTTTAGAAGTTTCATTTATTGACAAAATTCTGTACTTGGAAAACTGAGCCATATATATTTATTATAAGTGCTAGCTTGGTGAATCTTTGACAAAACATGGTGATAATAGAAAAATAAATACACCCTTAAGAATAAGTCTACATAATTATCTTTAATAAGAAATTCATATTGATAGACGTTTATGTATATTCTTGGTCGTGGTAAGAAAAGTTAACATGAGATTTATCCTCAATGAATATTTAACTGTACAATACAGTACTGTTGACTGTAGGCACTATGTTGTACAATAGATCTCTAGAACTTATCTTGCATAACTGAAATCTTATATCCTTTGAACAACTCCCCATTTCCCCATCCCCCCAACAACCATCATTCTACTCTCTGCTTCTATGAATTTGACTATTTTAGATATTTCATAAAGTGGAATCATGCAGTACTTGTCCTTCTGTGATTAGCTCATTTCACTTAGCAGAATGTCCTCCAGATTTATCCATGTTGTTGAATGTAGCAGGATTTCAGGATTTCCTTCCTTTTTAAGGCTGGATAATATTACATTATATATACAAGTATTTTAATCAGTTTAATTAGATTTTAGTAACTAATTATTACAACTTCTCTGGGTAGTAACCACTATGATGATTGATGCCTCTTAACTCCTGAATTTGCCTGACTTGTAGAAACTAGCAAATTAATATGTTTATATATTTTCATGAATTTACTCCATATTGCTTTTAGCACAGTAGGTTTCCAAAGTGGCAAAGAAAAATCTGGCTTTTCAGTGTTTTCTTTTTAAGCACAGAGTGCCTGTTAAAAGTAAACATATAACTTCATGATTATGTAATTACATTTATTTTTTCATAAAGCCATGGGATATTGGGCATAATAATGTGGGTAATCTGTCCACTAAAACTAGAAGCATACAGAATTTAAATCGACAATATGTTATTGTAAAAAGCAATTATTTTATTTCTCTGAAAAATAGTGATAATTTAATAATTCTGTACAAATATAATGACTAGAAATATTGGTATATTTCTTAAGCAGGGTGGTTTCCTATCATCACACTGAAATGCCAGTGTTAAATCATCTATTTGTTAGTATAATGATAGCTTTCATTTGAATAGTGCTTTACAATTTTCAAAGAACACCTTCATATATTATTCCTCTGTTCTTCAAAATAACTCTATAAGGAGGCAGATAACTGGTATTCTTTTTTTAACATAAATGAAGAAATAGAGGCTTAAAGAGTATTTGTAGCATGGCTACAGCAACTTAATAGCAGACCTGACCTTGAATCCATGTCACTTAACTCTCAGTCCAATGTTCTTGCCACTAAATTACTGGAAGTCCAATGTTATGAGAGCTGCAAAATCAAGTCAGCAAGTATTATACATTATACTGTATTTAGATGATAATAATCATCTAGATAAAATGGGTCTATTTCATTATAATTTAAATATTAACCAACATCTGATATTTCAAATCATATAGCTCCAAATCAGGCCAGTCCTTTAGAAAACTATCAGAATAATAAAGACAATCCACATAATTAGAACCCAAATGCCATTTGCTTAAATTTAGTTTGCAGTGAGTCAAATTTGACACATTATTATCTTTGTTTCAGAAGACCACACTTCCAAAATAGAATTCACTAATGATTTAGTCTATCTTCTGGAAAATCCATATTTTTCCTAATGATCCCTAAGCTACTCAATATTTGTACTGATTTTTCAGCTCAAATATCTTTCAAGGCAGTGGCAAAGTTTCAGGCACAATGAATGTTTAGGTGGCTTCAAACAATCCTGCTCCTGCTAGATGCTTTAGTAGAGGAGGAATCTCATGCCGGGCCTGCCTAATATATTTGCTTTTGAAGAAAAGCCAAACTCTTATCTGGTCTCACTCACCTCTTGCTTTTTTGAAGATGCTTAGGAGTCTGTATGTTAGGAATGCATACTTGTTTTGCCTTCTGACTGGAACACTCTTCCCCTAGATATGTCCCCATAGCATACCTTCTCCCATCTTTTAGTTCCTTGCTCAAGTCTCACTTTTCTCAAGAGAATATGCTAGACTACTCTGTTTAAAATAGGAGCCTCAGCTTCTTGTGAAACACTTACCTTGCCTTTTAAAATTATCCCTGTGATCACTTATCCCTTCTTGAAACCACATTATCTTTGTATTTGTTAGTTCTGTTTCTATCATTCCCCTACAATATAAGTTGGGACTGGGTCTTTTTTTTTTTTTTTTTCACTTTATCAGCAGCACCTAAAAGACCAGCTTGCACATATCAGCTGATGTGAATGATTGATTCATACTATTCTCCCTTTGCTCATGGAGACTCAATATTCTATTAATGCTACTACACCACTGGGATTCATGCTCTGTGATACCAAAAACTGGGTATTCCCAAATTCACTTGATTAAATGAAGGTTCCATCTTGCTCTTGTCGTTTGCTCTGCAGTCGGCTAACTTTATCTTATCCTGCACTATTCAGATGAATTTAGTTGTCTGAAGTTACTTCAGGAAGCTTGGTGGGGATTACAAGAACACAAGGAAAGTAAGTTGAATTTCAAGGATTTTAGCCAGTAAAGATTTTAATGCAATGCTAGTTTTAAACAACGAGATGTCTTGAGATTAAAATAGAGTTTCAAATTTTTCCAATATCCATTGAAGATAACAAGTGCAAGTGCCTTGGATTTCTATTTAAATATTAATTTAAACATAAAAGTTTCCCTTGTGAACTGAGGTTATTTGATTACTCATAACCAACATTCAGAATATACCCAATCTTCCTCTAGACTGGCAGACACTGCAATTTATTCCAATTTTTCAGTCTTTCTTCCCACTATTTTCCTGTTTCTCTATGTGACTGTTAAATACAAAAATTGTCCAGTGCTTTGGAGCTTCTTTTTGTTGGCATTGAATATTTCATATTTGAATAAATCTGCTTGAGTTAAAATCACTAGGTTAGTTTCTCTGATCTCTATTATTATTTTCCTTTTCATTGTCCAATATTTTTTATTTAAACTTTTTATTCCCTTCTCAATTACTCCTTGCACTCAATTTCTAACAAAGAAAATTTGGTAATTATAACATATTTTCTAATACTTGTTATATTTTTTTATAGTTAACTTTACATACTTTTTTTATAAAACAAATTATTTAAACTATATATTTATTACAATAAAAATACAAAGAATTGTATGACATCTTATTATGTATTTATATATGTATTTCTCAGTTGTTTTAGAAGAAGAAAGAGATTTTTTAAAAATAAACTCCCCAAATAGCAATTAATTAATATGTCTTTCAATTACTTGGCAGCAAAGCATAATCACTGGTTGACTAAATAAAAATATTTTAAAAAATGAACTAGTTAAATTGCTCCATTGACAATGTATTGGGCTATTGTATAGTAACCTTCAGCAATTAAGATGGTATTGAAAGTGCTAATAACTTATGAAAATTTGGGATTAAGTTATTTTAATATCTTCATTTACTAATTCATCAATTGACTAAAGTAAATGTTTAGCAGATGTATTCATTTTTTGTGTGTGTGGTTTACTGACAAAGTTAGTAAATTGAGGAGTTATTTAGACAAATGTATGTTATAGGATTTTCTAGAGAATATCTTCTATATCAAGAGTTTCCAATAAGAAACTGAATTGGGGAAAATATTACCATCATATAATACTATATTTGTATATTAAAAAGCAATGAAAACAATAGGTTATTAAAATTTGCATTTTCATCAAAATATTTAAATATTTAATCAAATATGTAGCTCAGTCAAAACTTGGAAAAGACTTCTGGTATTTAGATGAGAACCCAAATATTTACATGTATTTAGAGTATGTTGATGCTAAAACAAATTGTTAAATGTGAGACAGAGCTGCTAATTATTTACATTTTTCAATTTTACAGATTTTTCTGCCATTAATTTTTATTTAAAAGCATAGCATTTATTTCCAATCTCCAGACTGAACTTCTATTACTTAAGCTTAATTTCAACTAATGTAATATTTGAACAAGCTTTAAACTTTGCTAGCTGAGAGCTCATTGACATGGCGCTTTCCAGCACAAAAATGTTATTTATATTCCAGTCAAAAGCAGATGTTTACATACATATTTCTGAATTGTAATGTGGTGTGATTATAACCAAATAATGTTTTATTGAGCCAAAATCAGATTCAAAACTTCATTTCCAAACAGAATTACTTTAGTAATGTTAATTACTTTTTACTTAATAATCCAAATCTAGTGTGACTACTTCAGATGTGGTAGTTCTACAGGAAAATACACTCACTTCAGTGAAAATGCTCTTTACTTAGGGGTGATACTTCTAAAATCAGGAATCAGTAGGCTGAGACTAACACATCTGAGGTCTAATATTTTGTTCTGCTATAGTTTCCTGAGGTCATTAGTCAGACCCATTGTCACTGAGCCCACTTTTCAGTGACTTAACCGAAATGAATATTTGGTTAAGAAAGAATATTTCTTTTCTATGTTTGTGGGGACAAATATTGTTCTTTGCTCATCTCAAGTTGATCCAAATAAAATGGTACTATATAAGAACTGTGCCCAGCATTGCATTAATCATATAGTGTCTACAGTGACCCTGGTAAATTTTTAAGAACTACACATATATTAATTCCAACTTTTCAGTCAATTACCTTCTGCTGAGTTAAGTAATCTGCCCAAGATCATATTGCTTGGGAATGTCAAGGCTGGAATATTAACCCAGTCACTCTGATTCCAAGACTCTTTCACTTAGTTTAACCACTGTTCAATATTATCTCAAGGACTTTCTTGGAGTTGCTGTTTTTTGTTGTTGTTGTTTGTTTGGCTGTTTTTTTTTAAATTGAAATATAGGTGATTTACAATGTTGTGTTAGTTTCTGGTGTACAGCAAAGTGATTCAGTTACATATATATAAACTTTATGTATATATATATATATATATATATATATATATATATATATATATATATATATATACTTTTGGAGTCACTGTTTTGACTTACATTTTAAAGACATAGAAAGAATAAAGTAGATATAAAAAAACCACACCCTTCCCATCATACTATTTGTGCTTTTTGTTAGAGGATGTTTCATATGGAAGTCAAATTCATCATTTTGGGCAAAATGACTTGGTCTTTCAACGACTAGCATACATGTCAAATGTTTTCCTCTCCATGGGAAATTTAGAGGTACTTCTGCTTAAACATTATTGTGAATATTCTGAAGCACTCCAGTTATATTTTATATTACTGCTTAACTATTGAATTAAACTATTCCAAATATCCTCCTCCTAAAACAAAAACTACTGTTCTATGTTTGTCTAATAGCATCATCTCATGAATATTTTCTAAGACACAAATCAGTGTTGAAACTTTCACCTATGTCTGCGAGTTTGTTGCATATCATTATACCTATTCAACTATAAGAAACTATTTAAGTGTTTCATAATTGTTACTCATTGGTTTGCTAGATAGGATTGTATTACTTATATCTCCAAAAACAAAATGCCTTTATCATTGAACATTGCTAGCATAAGCACTTATCTTTAAAATACTGACAATTTAATAGATGAAATACCAGTATTTTAATTAATAAATACAGACTACTCAAAATCAGGGTTCAATTTCCATATTTTTAAAATCCTACAGATGATTCTAATGTACAGCTAGAGAAGAGAACTCTTACTGAACTGAAAGAGTAACATCTGTTAGAGTTCTGCTGGACTAAGTTTTAATCTCCTACTACCAGGGCTGTGAAACTGGAAAAATATGGCATTGTATGATCCTCAGTGCTCACTCCTTAAAAGGTCCTTCATGTCTCTATACTCTTCTTTCAATTTTTCCCTCTTTGGTTTCTGTAGCTCTCATGAATTTTGTCAATGATATTTTAAATATAGTGTAGTACCACCAAGTTCGCCTGTCTTCCATTTCTGCATTTATTATCCTTTTCTGAAAGTTGCAGAGATTTTAATAACAGAGTAGGAATCTAGATGCAAAATGAAGAAATATAATTTTAACCTAATGCAAAACAGCAACAGCAATAATGTTCAGAAACACACAGTTCTTTTATGTATATATGCTTTGCTTTTTCTAACTGAAATTCTTGGTTGTGAGAGGTGGTCAAATTTTTTTCTTAACTGCTCAAAACCTGCATCTTCTGAGTTGTATTGCACTGGTGGAATATTATCTCAATCTGAAAATGGATGTATTTTTCCACATTTTCACTGAATACTTAATATTTTGATGGATAACATGAATTAGCTATGTAACACATTTCTGTTAATATATTGAAATTCATAAGTTAACATCTTTTTCTAATTGAGATCTTATATGCTAAATAGCATATGGTGATAATAAAATACAGTATTTTCAATGTTTCATTTTTGAAGCTTGCTAAAGTCAGGATTGATTAGGATTCGATGCATAGGAAGAGGAAGTAAAGATTAATGACATTTAAAAAATTATTCAGATGACTTAAAATTTATTTATTTGTTGGAAACAATAGAAATTTATTTCGCAAATTTCTGAAGGCAGGGAGTTTAAGATTAGGGTGTCAGTATGCTGGGTGGGGGCCCTTTTCCTGGTTCATAGCTGGCATCTTTTCACCGTGTCTGCACATGACACGAAGGGGCTAGAGATCTCTGTGGGGCCTCTTTTATAAGAACACTAATCCCATTGATGAGGACTCTGTCCCCATGACCTAAGCACCACCTTCCAAAGGCCCCTATCATCTATGGGGGCTTGGGTTTCATCATATTAATTTTGGGGAGATACAAGCATTCAGATCATAGCAGATTCATTGTAAAAGTCCCCATATTTACGGCAAAGATGACTTAAAATTTAAAGGGGATTAAATTTAAGAAACATATTTAACATATCTCATTAAATTACCATGTAAAGTTTTGTTGCTTTTTTATTCAGAGATAAGTTGTTGAAAATGGTTGAAGTCTCTAAACCAGCAACTCCAAATGCAACTCAGTGAATTCTGATTAGATTGAACTGTAATGATTGTAGTGTAAATATAAGGTCTATGACTGATATGAAATCCAATGATTTAAGCCAAAACCAAACAGTAGGAAATGAGAAATATATATTGAATAAATTATAAAACACTTCATTGAAATTTATAGTGCCCACAAGATAAAATAAACATGTGTGCATAATGCATTAATGATTCATTTACTATGGTAATTGCTCAGTGGGCAGTTAAGCTTCCAGTGGCACTCATTATTCTAATAGAAAGGGAATATCTTTGTAGAATTGCTATGCCTGGAGCAATAAGTTTACATTTTGTAAATTTCTAGGGAAAATAAACAAAATAAGAATTTATTATCGACTGGGTTAATATGAGTTTTTCTTCCTATTCTGCTGTTCTTATTCTTTTTTAATTACCAGTTAATTCAGTCAAAAACCAAACTAATAATACTGCTTCCTTTTCTGAAAAATATTTTAGGGGACTTAATAAGAACATTCCAAGTCAATACAAAGAAGTCAATTAAAGCATTCAAAGTCAGTTGAGATCCTCTCTCATGATGTCTTTTCGTATAATGTGTCTGTAGGAGTTAAAGTGTATGCTGTTTGTCTCAGATCAAATGGCTTTTAGTTATTAAAATGAAAGACAAGCCAAATACAATAACAAAGAATAATGTTAACAAGTAAAATTAATCCTAAATCTCTGACAATACTATAATGCTACACATGTATAGAGGAATAGTTAAGAAATAGGGTATCCCCATGTCAGATATTTTGTATACAACCTGAAGATCAGTTGTAGTATTATACAACACTTAAATGCTTGAATCTATTTTGGGAAGTAAAAATATTTTTACATTGCTCTAAAATGTGATTTATATGTGTTGGGTTTCTTTGAAACATTTAGTTAATAACAAAATAAGTGAATAGTAATATCATCTTGACAGGTATCCTTGGTTGATTGTGTCTTAGCACTGCAACACTTGTTTACAAATTTCTCTGGATCTACTTGTACATGACTTCTGAATACCTACTTGATAGGTCATTGATAACTATAATCTTAATATTTAATTCTGTCATGATCTAGAACTCTACATTTACTTCCAATCATGTGTTTTTCCAAATCTGCTTAATTCATGTTTTTCAATGGATTTTTCTACATAAAATGGTATAAAATGGTTAAATTTAGGATCATTTTACACACACACACATACACACAAAACTGTTCATACTGACTACTTCCCAGTAAGTTCCTTGCAAGTTTAAAAGCTAATACTTTTGCTTTTCTCATAATTAAGTCAATTGAATTTTATATAATATATCTCACTTAGGTTTTTGCTCAGACTGAATGAGATTATCATAAGAAAACCGGTATAACAAATATCTTAACCTCGGGTTGGAAGTAGAAAGACAGGTATGGGATTCATCCCTGTGTGTCCTCACTCTGTGCCCTTGGGAAAGGTATCTGATCTTTCTCATCAGTATATAAAAATGGGAAGAGTTATTATTACCTCACAGGATCGTTGATGTATCAATATGAGTAGTAAGTAAGAAGAACCTTGGCACAAGGTCAGCTCTGAAAAAATATGCCTTTTTTCCTAAAGTATTGTGCAAGTATCTGAAAATAGTTAACAAAAGATGATTTATTGAAATCAGCAGCCTGCTAGGAACCAAGATGGGGGAGTAGAAGGACGTGCTCTCACCTTCTCTTGCAAGAACACCAGAATCACAGCTAGCTGCTGGACAATCATCAACAGGAAGACACTGGAACTCACCAAAAAAGATACACCACATCCAAAGACAAAGGAGAAGCTACAGTGACATGGTAGGAGGGGCACAACCACAGTAAAATCATATCCCATAACTGTTGGGTGGGTGACACACAGATTGGAGAGCACTTATACCACAGAAGTCCACCCACTGAAGTGAAGGTTCTGAGCCTCACGTCAGGTTTCAGAACCTGGGAGTCTGGCAACAGGAGGAGGAATCATAGAGAATCAGACTTTGAAGCCTAGCGGGATTTGATTGCAGGAATTTGACAGGACTGGAGGAAACAGAAACTCCACTCTTGGAGGGAACACAGAAAGTGGTGTGCGCATCAGGACCCAGGGGAAGGAGGAGTGACCCCAGGGGAGACTGAACCAGACCTACCTGCTAGTGTTGGGGGGTCTCCTGAAGAGGCAGGGGGTGGCTGTGGCTCACCGCGAGGACAAGGAAACTGGCAGCAGAGGTTCTGGGAAGTACTCCTTGGCATGAGCCCTCCCAGAGTCTACCATTAGCCCCATTAAAGAGCCTAGGTATGTTCCAGTGTTGGGTCGCATCAGGCCAAACAACCAACAGGGAGGGAATCCAGCCCCACCCATCAGCAGTCAAGTGGATTAAAGTTTTACTGAGCTCTGCCCACCAGAGCAACAGCCAGCTTTACCCACCACCAGTCCCTCCCATCAGTAAACTTGCACAAGCCTCTTAGATAGCCTGATACACCAGAGGGCAGATAGCAGAAGCAAGAACTACAATCCTGCAGCCTGTGGAACAAAAAACACATTCACAAAAAGATAGACAAGAAAAGGCAGAGGGCTATGTATCAGATGAAGGAACAAGATAAAACCCCAGAAAAACAACCAGATGAAGTGGAGATAGGCAACCTTCCAGAAAAAGAATTCAGAATAATGATAGTGAAGAGGATCCAGGACTGTGGAAAAAGAATGGAGGCAAAGATCGAGAGGATGCAAGAAATGTTTAACAAAGACCTAGAAGAATTACAGAACAAACAAACAGAGATGAGCAATACAATAACTGAAATGAAAAATACACTAGAAGTAATCTATAGCAGAATAACTGAAGCAGAAAAACAGATAAGTGACCAGGAAGATAGAATGGTGGAATTCACTGCTGTGGAACAGAATAAAGAAAAAAGAATGAAAAGAAATGAACACAGCTTAAGAGACCTCTGGAACAAACTTAAATGAAAAAACATTTGCATTATAGGGGTCCCAGAAGGAGAAGAGAGAAAGGACATGAGAAAATATTTGAAGAGATTATAGTTGAAAACTTCCCTAACATGGGAAAGGAAATAGCCACTCAAGTCTGGGAAGCACAGAGAGTCCTGTTCAGGATACACCCAAGGAGAAACATGCCAAGACACATAGTAATCAAATTGGCAAAAGTTAAAGACAAGGAAGAATTATTGAAAGCAACAAGGGAAAAACCACAAATAACATACAAGGGAACTCCCATAGGTTAACTTCTGATTTCTCAGCAGAAACTCTACAAGCCAGAAGGGAGTGGCATGATATACTTAAAGTGATGTAAGGGAAGAATCTACAACCAGGATTACTGGGCAAAGAACTCATTCAGATTCAATGGAGAAATCAAAAGCTTTACAGACAAAAGTGAAGAGAATTCAGCACCACAAAACCAGCTCTACAAAAAATGCTAAAAGACCTTCTCTAGGCGGGAAACACAAGAAAAGGACCTACAAAAACAAACTCAAAACGATTAAGAAAATGGTAATAGGAACATAAATATCAATAATTACATTAAACGTGAATGTATTAAATGCTCAAACCAAAAGAAACAAGCTTGCTGAATGGACACAAAAACAAAACCCATATACATATGCTGTTTACAAGAGACCAACTTCAGACCTAGGGAAATATACAGACTGAAAGTGAGGAGATGGAAAAAGATATTCCATGCAAAGGGAAATCAAAAGAAAGCTGGAGTAGCAATACTCATATCAGATAAAATAGACTTTAAAATAAAGAATGTTACAAGAGACAAGGGAGGACACTACATAATGATCAAGTGATCAATCCAAGAAGAAGATATAACAATTATAAATATATATGCACCCAACATAGGAACACGTAAATACATAAGGCAACTGCTAACAGCTATAAAAGAGGAAATCGACAGTAACACAGTAATAGTGGGGGACTTTAACACCTCACTTACACCAATGGACACATCATACATAATGAAAATAAGGAAACAGAAGTTTTAAATGACACAATAGTCCAGATAGATTTAATTGAAATTTCTAGGACATTCCATCCAAAAACAGCAAATTACACTTTCTTCGCAAGTGCACATGGAATATTCTCCAGGAGAGATCACATCTTGGGTCACAAATCAAGCCTCAGTACATTTAAGAAAACTGAAAACATATTAAGCATCTTTTCTGACCACAATGCTATGAGATTACAAATGAATTACCCAGAAAAAAATGAAAAAAAAAAAAACACATGGAGGTTAAACAATACGTTACTAAATAACCAAGAGATCACTGAAGAAATGAAAGAGAAAATCAAAAGATACCTAGAGGCAAATGACAATGAAAACACAATGATCCAAAACCTATGAAATGCAGCAAAAGCAGTTCTAAGAGGGAAGGTTATAGCTATACAAGCCTACTTCAAGAAACAAGAAAAATATCAAATAAACAATCTAACCTTACACCTAAAGGAACTAGAGAAAGTATAACAAACAAAGCCCAAAGTTAGCAGAAGGAAAGAAATCATAAAGATCAGAGCAGAAATCAATGAAATAGAAACAAAGAAAACAATAGCAAAGATCAACAAAATTAAAAGCTGGTTCTTTGAGAAGATAAAATTGATAAAACATTAGCCACATTCGTCAAGGAAAAGAGGGAGAGGACGCAAATCAATAAAATTAGAAATGAAAAAGGAGAAGTTACAACATACACTGCAGAAATACAAAACATCCTAAGAGACTACTATAAGCAACTCTACGCCAATAAAATGGACAACCTGGAAGATATGGACAAATTCTTAGAAAGGTATAACCTTCCAAGACTGAACCAGGAAGAAATAGAAAATATGAACAGACCAATCACAAGTAATGAAATAGAAACTGTGGTTAAAAATCTTTCAACAAACAAAAGTCCAGAACCAGTTGACTTCACAGGTGAATTCTATCAAATATTTAGAGAAGAGTTAACACCCATCCTTCTCAAAATCTTCCAGGGCTTCCCTGGTGGCGCAGTGGTTGAGAGTCCGCCTGCCGATGCAGGGGACACGGGTTCGTGCCCCGGTCCGGGAACATTCCACATGCCACGGAGTGGCTGGGCCTGTGAGCGATGGCCGCTGAGCCCGTGCGTCCGGAGCCTGTGCTCCGCAGTGGGAGAGGCCACAACAGTGAGAGGCCCAGGTACCGAAAAAGAAAAAAAAAAAATCTTCCAAAAAATTGCAGAGGAAGGAACACTCCCCATAAAAGAACTACAAAAAAAAAAAAAAAAAAAAATCACAGACCAATATCACTGATGAATGTAGATGCAAAAATCCTCACCAAAATACTAGCAAACAGAGTCCAAAAATACATTAAAAGGATCATACACCATGATCAAGTGGGATTTATCCTAGGGATGCAAGGATTCTTCAATATATGCAAATCAATCAATGTGATATACCATATTAACAGATTGAAGAATAAAAACCATATGATCATGTCAATAGATGCAGAAAAAGTTTTGACAAAATTCAACACCCATTTATGATAAAAACTCTCCAGAAAGTGGGCATAGAAGGAACCAACCTCAACATAATAAAGGCTATATATGACAAACCCACAGCAAACATCATTCTCAATGGTGAAAAACAGAAAGCTTTTCCTCTAAGATCAGGAACAAGACAATGATGTCCACTCTCACCACTATTATTCAACATAGTTTTGGAAGTTGTAGCCACAACAATCAGAGAAGAAAAAAGAAATAAAAGGAATCCAAAGCAGAAAAGAAGAAGTAAAGTTGTCACCGTTTGTAGATGACATGATACTATACATAGAGAATACTAAAGATTCCACCAGAAAACTACTAGAGCTAATCAATGAATTTGGTAAAGTTGCAGGATACAAAATTAATGCACAGAAATCTCTTGTATTCCTATACACTAATGATGAAAAATCTGAAAGAGAAATTATGGAAACACTCCCATTTACCATTGCAACAAAAAGAATAAAATACCTAGGAATAAACCTACCTAGGGAGACAAAAGACCTGTATGCAAAAAACTATAGGACACTGATGAAAGAAATTAAAGATGATACCAATAGATGGAGAGATATACCATGTTCTTGGATTGGAAGAATCAATATTGTGAAAATGAGTTTACTACCCAAAGCAATCTACAGATTCAGTGCAATCCATATCAAATTACCAATGGTATTTTTTACAGAACTAGAACAAAAAATCTTAAAATTTGTATGGAGACACAAAACACCCCATATAGCCAAAGCAGTCTTGAGGAAAAAAACGGAGCTGGAGGAATCAGACACCCTTACTTCAGACTATACTACAAAGCCACAGTAATCAAGATAATATGGTACTGGCACAAAAAAAGAAACATAGATCAATGGAAAAAGATAGAAAGCCCAGAGATAAACCCATGCACCTATGGTCAACTAATCTATGACAAAGGAGGCAAGGATATGCAATGGAGAAAAGGCCGTCTCTTCAACAAGTGGTGCTCAGAAAACTGGACAGCTCCATGTAAAAGAATGAAATTAGAACACTGCCTAACACCACACACAAAAATAAACTCAAAATGGATTAGAGACCTAAATGTAAGACCGGACACTATAAAACTCTTAGAGGAAAACGTAGGAAGAACACTCTTTGACATAAATCACAGCAAGATCTTTTTTGACCAACCTCTAGAGTAATGGGGAAAAAAAAAAAACGCGACCTAATGAAACGTCAAAGCTTTTGCACAACAAAGGAAACCATAAACAAGACGAAAAGACAACCCTTAGAATGGGAGAAAATATTTGCAAATGAATCAATGGACAAAGGATTAATCTCCAAAATATATAAACAGCTCCTGCAGCTCCATATTAAAAAGAACAAACAACCCAATCCAAAAATGGGCAGAAGACCTAAATAGACATTTCTCCAAAGAAGACATACAGATGATCAAGAAGCACATGAAAAGCTGCTCAACATCACTAATTATTAGAGAAATGATAATCAAAACTACCATGAGGTATCACCTCACACCAGTTAGAATGGGCATCATCAGAAAATCAAGAAACAACAAATGTTGCAGAGGGTGTGGAGAAAAGGGAATCCTCTTGCACTGTTGGTGGGAATGTAGATTGATACAGCCACTATGGAGACCAGTATGGAGGTTCCTTAGAAAAGTAAAAATAGAATTACCATATGATCCAGCAATCCCTCTACTGGGCATATACCCAGAGAAAATCATAATTCAAAAAGACACATGTACCCCAATGTTCATTGCAGTGCTATTTACAATATCCAGGTCATGGAAACAACCTAACTGCCCATTGACAGACAAATGGATAAAGAAGAAATGGTACATATATACAATGGAATATTACTCAGCCATAAAAAGGAACAAACTTGGATCATTTGTTGAGATGTGGATGGATCTAGAGACTGTCATCCAGAGTGAAGTAAGTCAGAAAGAGAAAGACAAATATTGTATATTAAGACATATATGTGGAACCTAGAAAAATGGTACAGATGCACCAGTTTGCAGGGCAGAAATTGAGACACCGATGTAGAGAACAAATGTAGGGACACCAAGGGTGGAAAGCAGTGGGATGGTGGTTGTGGTGGTGTGATGAATTGGTTGATTGGGATTGACATGTATACACTGATGTGGATAAAATTTATGACTATTAAGAATCTTCTGTATAAAAAATAAATAAAATAAAATTCAAAAAAAGATGATTTATCACATAAATTAAGTAAAATATCCTAACTGTACTTGAAGTAACTTTTTCCTTTCTTCTTATTGCAATGAAAGAAATGTCTGTTTTACTCTCAAGGCCAGTCGCTTCATTTGTTTCCCTGATCTCAACCCTATGATTTCAGAAAGACATCACCATTTGGTCACCAGCTCTTCTTCATTTCCTATATTGCCCTTTTTCCTGGATCATTACAAGGGGCATATAAAGATATTTTATTAACATCCATAATAAAATATGCCCTTTCTTTACTACACATCTATTTCCCAAACCACTCATTATTGTGCCCAGTTCAAAGCCAAGATTCACAGCCAGAATTTCAAGCTCAAACTCTTGACTTGCTCAGTTTCATCAATTCCTTTCTCTATTAGAATATGAATTTTAGCACTCTTTCACTAAAGCTATTTATCTTCACCATTAATTTTCCAACTACGACTTATGCCTGATTTCTTTCCTATCTCACTGGATATTCTTTTCATCTTATTTTTCCTTTCCATTCCTCTTCCCAAACAATAGATGATAATGGTTTACATGCCCAAAATTGGACCTTCTTTTCAATTTTTTAATACTCTGTCCCTAGGTGATTTTAAATTCCTCGGTTTTGAATATAATTTTTATACTAATGGCTTAAGTGCCATTGGCATCTTTATCCTAGAGCTTCTTTTTTATGATTTAGATTCACAAATACATGGAATATATGTCATTTTTCCTAGGTGTCAGCAATTTTCTCAAATTTACCATGTCTTAAATTGAAGTTTAAGCAATCCACACAACCTACCATATCTCATCTTTGCAAATGGCTTCCCAACTCACTATGTTATTAAATTCAGATCTCTGTGTGTTATCCTGGATTGCTCCCATTCCCTCAACCTTCATGCCTCAAAATCATTAGGCAGTCACTAAATCCATGAAAACAAATATCTTAATCTCTATTTTCTTTGTCCTCATTGCCAAATCTTAGTCCAGTTTAAATTTATTTTCCAAGATTACTAGAGTCTGAAGACTTTAGTCTCGTAGAAGTTCTTCCTTTTGCCACTCTTGCTTTCTCATCCATTCTGCATAAGATGGCAACATTGGTCTTTCAGTCATAACATTCCACTATTTAAAATCTAACATTGGCTTTCTCTTTTGATATCCTTCCTTGAGCTTGAGTCTCTGCCTGCTGTGTTTCCCATTTATTTTCCCTAGTATTTCCGTTTCCCACTATGTATCCATCATTTTGATCTTCTTACAGTTATTGAGAAAACTTTGTTTCTCAACCTCTGTTCTTTCCATACCATTTTTTCCTCCCCACCACATTATCATCATTGGTATCAGTGAAATATATGTACCATTCAGCTTGCTGTTGCTCAGGCAAGAAAGCTAGGCATTATCTTTGAAAATTCCTTAATATTTGACTTCAGAATCCATTCCAGCACAAAGCCACTTTGATTCACTCCAACATATATTTCATTTTTAAAAAATTAATTTTTATTGGAGTATAGTTGATTTTCAATATTGTGTTAGTTTCTTCTGTACAGCAAAGTGAATCAATTCTACATATACATATATCAACTCTTCTAAAGATTACTTTCCAATATAGGTCATTACAGAGTATTGAGTAGAGTTCCCTGTGCTATACAGTAGGTCATTATTAGTTACCTATTTTATAAATAGTAGTCCAACACATATTTCAAATTGTTCCATCTTTTCTTGCCTTCACTGCCACATTCTCTTCCAGAACATCTGCCCCACTACAGTGGATATTTATATTTCTATACTTTGTTTTATTCATGTCTTCTCTAATCTCTATTTCCTTCCTTCTACTTGCTTTAAATTTACTTTGATCTTCTTTTTCCAGTATCTTAAAGAAGAAGGTCAGGTTATTGATTTGAGATCTCTCTTCTTCCTTAATACAGGCATTTAGTGCTATAAATTTCCATTTAAGCACTGCTTTAACTCTATTCCATAAATAATAAATTTATCTCAAAAGATTTTTTAATTTTCCTTTTTATTTCTTCTTTACAACATTGATTGTTTAGAAATGTGTTGTTAATTGCCACATTTTTCCCCCCACACTTTTTTTTTTTTTTCTTTTTGCGGTATGTGGGCCTCTCACTGTTGTGGCCTCTCCCGTTGTGGAGCACAGGCTCCGGATGCGCAGGCCCAGCGGCCATGGCTCACGGGCCCAGCCGCTCCGCGGCATGTGGGATCCTCCCAGACCGGGGCACGAACCCGTATCCCCTGCATTGGCAGGCGGACTCTTAACCACTGCGCCACCAGGGAGGCCCTCCCCCACATTTTAATGTTATTAATTTCAAATTTCTATTTTGTTCAGAGAACATACTTTGTATCCCTGTGGTTGAAGAATATATTTTTCATTTTTTCTATTATTTCTATTTTAAATGTATTGATGTTTGTTTTATGATCTAGCATATTCTCTATCCTAGAAATTATTTCATGTGCAATTGAGAAAAATGTATATTCTGCTGCTATTGGGTAGAGTGTTCTATAGATGTCTGTTAGGTCTAGCTGGTTTATATTATTGGTCAAGTCTTCTATTCCTTGTTGATCTTCTGTCTAGTTGTTCTGTTATTGAAAGTGGGTAAAGAAGTTTCCCACCTATTATCATTGAATAGTCTATTTCTCCCTTCAATTCTGTCAATTATTAATAGGACCCATTTATAATTATAAATTGTTCATATTTATCTTCAATAATTTTTTTGCTTTAAAGTCTATTTTGTTCAATATCAGTATAGATATTTCAGCATTCTTGTGGTTACTATTTGCATGATATATCTTTTTACATCCTTTTACAATCAAACAATTTGTATATTTGAATCTAAAGTATGTCACCTGTAGCTTACATATAGTGGGATTATGGTTTTTATCCAGTATGATAATCTCAGTGTACTGATCAGGTTATTTAGTCCATTCACATTTAATGTTTTATTGATACAGTTAGATTTATGTCTGCCATTTTACTTTTTTCAAGTCTTTATTTGTTCCTCTACATTCTGCCTTTACTGCTTTCTTTGGCATTAAATGAATATTTTCTAATGAAGCATGTTAGTTTCTTTAATGATTTGCACTACAATTTGAGGATTTTTTAGTGGTTTCTCTAGGATTTACCATATTTAACACCTTAAACTTTCACAAGGTTATGTGTCAATTGTATCTGCAGGAAATTATATTCCAGGAAATCTGGAAAAACATATCTGATGTGCTCGTATCCAGAAAGTTTTCATTTAAATTGCATTGGTTAGAAAGCAGTTAGAGGGTTGAAGTTGTTGTTTAAGGGGTATTTTGAGAAGGAAGTCTTGATCTTTAAAAGTGATACAACTAGACAACTTATCAGGTATCATTAGTAAAAATAATACTAATTTTCTTTATAACTAAATGTCATAGGCATAGAAACCAGGAACTTTATGAGCTCAGGCTTTTTTAAAAAAATAAAATCTGAATGCTGTATTCTTGTTTGGACTAGACCTCATACTTGTTAGGAACAAATGTAAAAGTCTGTAAGATACTTTTGTTAACTTACATTGTCACAGCTTTTATCTTATCTGATCTTAAAAATCTCAAATCTTTTTACTAGTGCTTCAGCATTTGATAGTCATGAATCCGTCTAAGTAAACATACTGATTTATTTTCCTCTCTGAAGTAAAAATGGCAATGGAATTGACAATGCTTACAGAATAAAATCGTTTATGTATTTTTAACTTTTATCAAGAGCTCTTCTTCAAAGATTAACTTCTGGATTGAACAGACAACAAATCCACCCCCCCCCCCAGTAATTTAAGCTGCAAGGAAATTATTGGTCAGTACTAGAAAGCTTACAAAATCTTTTAATGAGCAAGAGGAACAAGTTCATACTTGAGTGTTAGGAACAACTCCCAGAATCAAACAGAGAACTAGGAGAGATATTGCTTTTCCCAATTCTATTCCATGCTGTCTATGTAGCAATAAGAAAACTACTGCATCCACTGTAGTGTCTAGAGTGAAAGTACTATCTGTACTTTCACCTAGGTCAACAAAATAGATTCCCTAAGCCGTAATGTGTCTCACTGACTTTTCATCTGAATCCAAATCTAACATGTTTGCATTTAATAGACAGTTCCTAAACTATATGTCCTATATGTCAGTGCTCTGGTAAAAAGGAAAGCTGAGAAACATATTACCTTGTTTTGGTGTTGTTTTGAATGTACATATGATTGGAGTTACAATACAAAAAACCATTAACATTCGGAAATTACTGTGTTCAAAATATTTTAGACTACTACAAAAAGAGCCATACTCTTAATTTTGTAGCCCCTTAGCTAGAAAAAGTAACCATATATTTCAACACATATTCCATTATTAAATGTTTCTATACAACAAGACAAAAATATCATACTCTTTCTAAAATAAATACAAATTGGATCTGGGGCTATGGTGACATCTAAGAGAAGTGCCTAGGGCACAAAATTTAAGGATGCATACATTCTCGGGTGTAAAAGTGAGCCTTGCCACAAAATTCTATTACCTATGAAATTTCAGAACTTACCACAAGTAATACAGTCTATATTGTAGAAGAAAGGGACAAAATTAACAAGAGAATAAGTTCAAATGTAAATATAATCATGGAAAAGCAAAAGTAAAAGTGTACAGCTATTATAGTTTTTGTCTCTGGATTTGGTCCTAAGAAAACACTTGGCTATATAATATCTTTTCTCATCTACCCATCCCATGCTTCTCTGAACTCAGCTTACACTTCAGTCATGGTGAGCAAAGAAGATAAATACACTTCCAGAATAAGCATCTATTCCAATGAGGACAAGTTGCTGTCTCCTCAGTGATGATAGGTGTCAGGTACTCTATTAAGAAATTAGACCACACTATACTTTTTGGCAAGTTTTTCCCTCTGCAAAACTAAAAGTCAGATCAACTGTGGTGAAAGAAAGTGTAGGTAATCGAGCCCTCACGAAACTTTGCATCTGGCATTAAGTTAACATTTTTTTGTGAGCCATCGGGAAAGTCAGGAAAAGCTAGGATAAATCTGATATATTTTCCACAATTACGTTCTTTTATTTTATTTTTTTATTTTTATTTTATTTTTCTTTCTTTTTGCGGTATGCGGGCCTCTCACTGTTGTGGCCTCTCCCGTTGCGGAGCACAGGCTCCGGATGCGCAGGCCCAGCGGCCATGGCTCACGGGCCCAGCCGCTCCGTGGCATATGGGATCCTCCCAGACCGGGGCACGAACCCGTATCCCCTGCATCGGCAGGCGGACTCTCAATCACTGCGCCACCAGGGAGGCCCACGTTCTTTTATTTTTAATTTTTTTCTCATTGCGCACATCTACTCAGATCTTTTTTTTTTTTTTTTGCGGTTTTTTTTTTTTTTTTTTTTTTAACTGTGGTACACGGGCCTCTCACTGTTGTGGCCCCTCCCGCTGCGGAGCACAGGCTCCGGACGCGCAGGCTCAGCGGCCATGGCTCCCGGGCCCAGCGACTCCGCGGCATGTGGGATCTTCCCGGACCGGGGCACGAACCTGTGTCCCCTGCATCGGCAGGCGGACTCTCAACCACTGCGCCACCAGGGAAGCCCCTACTCAGATCTTTATAAACAGGTTTTAAGGATGCAATAAACAACCAACTATCACCAGAAAGCCTTGAGGGTAAATCCACTCTGCTTGCCACTTTTGACCCACTGCCCAACCTAACAAGCGTAACATTTTGCATCTGGTTGCTATGTACTTCTATCTGGCCTTTCCCCATATGTGGGTGCCCATTTCAATGGCAGAATTTCCCATTTTCATGCCCAGTTTACTGAAGACATTCACTACAGAGCTTTTGTGGGTTATTGCTGCTTTCCTCACCAATGCAGTTTTCTTGACTTGGTGAAGGGAATATTCTCTGGTACCTCACCAGAGATATAATTAAAGAACAGTGAATGGTCCACACATGCTATTTTTTTCAACCTACACATATATCAGCATTTGGATGATTTTGTTATGTAATTCAACATAATTTATAACAGCTCAAGTTATTTTAGAATAAGTTAACAATGAGTGCCAGTTTCAGTCTATCAATTTAACAAACCAGGCCTACCATTCCCAGCTGTTCTAGGTAGTATGTTTAATTCAGATTCTCTGGATAAATGCATACATCTAGCATAAGTTTTCCATCACATATCTATTTTAATTCAGCACCTCATAGAACCAGAATCTATTTTCTCCTCCATCTGTTTATAGCTACAAAAGAAATGTGATTTTTTTCAGGCAGTCCTAGAGAATTTTTTAAAACCTCCTTTGATACAAGAATCAAAAATTGTAAGGTTGAAATTTTCTTTCTTTAAGATTTCCATAGCATGGGACTTCCCTGGCCGTCCACTGGCTAAGACTCTGTGTTTCCACTGCAGGGGGCGCACATTTGGTCCCTTTTTGGAGAACTGAGGTCCTTCATGCCTCGTGGCGCAGAAAAAAAAAAATTTCCGTAGCAGTTATAAGTAATCAACCAGCTCATCCATTCCCATAAATTTCATAATCCTAATCATAATCTATAACAGAAAATGTTCATTCTACTAAGTGAATTGCCTTACCTTCTATAGGCACAGTTGTGTAGTTGATCCTTTGTGAAAACTTAAAACAGTTGAAAATTTAAGAAATGCCTTAGCTGCTGTGTGGTAATGACTCTGAGAATTTCTTCCCCTAATGTTACTTGAATATAAGTGCTTCCAAAACTAACCAGATTCCTACTTTTCTCAAAGATTTGTTGTTTGAAACCAGTCCTTGGTTAACGTTTATTTATCAACATCAGTCTTAGATACTAAAGTTCAGTCTAGCTATTTTAAAGAGGAATAAATTCTTCTTAAAAGAAACTAAAACAAATAATAAGCAAGCAAACAAAACTCGTAGGATTTTTGGAAGGGCTAAGAACAGGTCCTGGATGAGTTTCCAGTAGCAATGTTCAGAACTCCATTGTTATTAACGTTAGTTAATGTTTGGGGGATTTATACCAGGGTTTTTCTGTCCTAAACATTCTTAGGGGGCTGCTGCTACCTACTCTAATCAAGAACTCTGCTTTTTCTAATGTTACTCATGCAGTTATCCTATTCCATATTCACATTGCTTCCTTCTGAAACAAAATCTCATACCGATGTGTATAAGTATCAGAGTTTGTTCAAAAAACTTTGAATAGTAACTGGAGGCAAATGCTCACTCTGACTTCCATCCACACAGTAAATGATTAATACTTATACAATTGTATACTTGCACAAAAAAGAGTTACACAATAGTAGCTTCCATTTACTGTGTCAAGTTAAATAAAAATAACCTAAAATTTCTATGTTCAGGAAAGGAAACAGAGGGTTGATCTCCTTGTCATAACATAGTTAACAGCCTTTACTAAATGTTGGCTCTAGAGACATGGCACATTACAGCATAGCACTGAGTAATTTGTATAAAACTTGAGATAAATAAAATATTGAGACTGTGTGTGTGTGTGTGTGTGTGTGTGTGTGTGTATACCCTGCATATATATTTCATTTCAGTGTCTGGCATCCTACTATGGTCAAAGTGTCAGATTTCTAAATTGAGAGAATAAAAGAATTTGGAGCTCTTTTCAACATTTCCTTTAATGTAAGTTTAATGTTAAATGAAAATTATCTTCATGTAATATCATAAATTGTATTAGTTTGCTGGGACTGCCATAACAAAATACCACAAACTGGATGGCTTAAACAACACAAATTTATCCCCTCACAGTTCTGGAGGCTAGAAGTCAAATACCAAGGTGTTGGCAGGTTTAGTTTCTCTTGAGGCCTCTCTCCTTGCCTCACAGATGCTTGTTGCTTGCCTCCTTGCTGTGTTCTCTGTGCTGTGCTTCTGCATCACTGGCATCTCTTTTCATTTTTTTTTTAAATTTAAATTTTATTTTTTTAGCATCTTTATTGAAGTATAATTGCTTTACAATGTAATGTTAGTTTCTGCTGTATAACAAAGTGAATCAGCTATATGTATACATATATCCCCATATCCCCTCCCTCTTGAGTCTCCCTCCCACCCTTCCTATGGTGTCTCTTTTCTTATAAAGATACCAGTCATATTGAATTAAGGCTTCTCCCTTATTACCTAATTTAACCTAATTAACTCTTTGAAAGCTCTATCTCTAAATACAGACATATTCTGAGGCACTGGGGGTTAGGACTTCAATATATGAATTTTGAAGAGACACAATTCAGTCCATAACACTGATGATCTGGCACTGCATGCCTGGGAACCTGGAAGTAAGCGGATTGGCTTTAAACATTTTCTTTATAGACAGGAAATGGGTGATTCTTCTGGAAAAGCTCTTAAAAGTGGCCTGAACCAACCAGTAGGTATTTTTTTTAGGTCATTCTCTTTTCTTCCTTTATCAGATATGAATATAGATATAATGTTTGGAGTTGTGGTGTCCATCTTGCATTCGAGATCAAGACAATTCTTTCAGGTTGGAACCACAAGCTAAGAATGGGCAATATATTGCTTAGGGCATTGCACATCAGTTCCAGGTTACCTACCCTTGGATTTATTTAAGACAAAGAAAAAATAAATAAATCCATATTTTTTAAACCAATTATTTTTCCTTTGATTCATTTATAAAATTTCAGGTTAATATACAAATGTTAATTGTTTAAGTAAATTAAATATATTATCATTTTTAATTGCAAAATAGTATATCATATGGTTCTCTATGTGAACAAGATATAGGTTTAAATTGAACAATAAATGTTGACTTGTATCTCTAGCTCACTTTTATAATTAAGTTTTATCATCAGGTGTTGAAGTATTATTAGAAGATAAATATTAAAACACTAATGAAACTTTTTTTCTTATGAAGTGTTAAAAAAAGAATAGTATGCTCTTGTCTGTAGCTGTGAGCTCCAATGAAAATCAGCCAAGCAAAGAACAAATCAAGTTTGAGTGGAACTACTTTAATTATCTTATTCCTAGGGAAAATTAAAATAATTTGCACTTGTGCAGTTTGATCACTAAATAAGCTCTGCAATTGCCACTTGAAAATTTGTATATTAAAATAAAAAGAATGGTTAAAACAAGTTCATATTAATGAAAGACCAATATGTAATTCAATTGATGATCAGTTCTATATTTTAGGAATTTAGAGATTGAAGCAGATTTTAATAAGTAGTTAACTTTAGTTATCATCCAAGACATGTAGAATGTTGAACTACTGAAATGAACATTGATACTAAACACAGAAAAAAAGCTTTGTTTTGCTATAGACATTACAAAATTTGAGAAATTTTCAATGATGACAAATATACACTTTAAATATGGTCTTGTTCTTTTACAGTTGGTTGGAAATATTCCTTTAATTTTTCAAACATGTATTGAGCACTAATTATGTGTCAGATGCTTTTTCAGGCACTGGTGATATAGCAATAAACAAGCCATAATAAAATCTCTATTCTTGTTGGCTTGTATTTAAAACAGACAGAAAATGAGACAGATAATAAGCAAAATAAAGTCAGTTACATAATATATCATAATATGATAAAGAATGCAGAGGTAAATAAAACAAGGAAGAGGAATGAGGATTGCCACATTAAATAAATTAGCCAGAGAAGTCTTTAGAAAAAAGATGACATTTGCCCAAAGAAGTGCAGTTGACAAGGTACACCCTCCCACCTTAAGCAACAAATAAAACTACAAACGTGTTTCCCCTATTACACAACACACAAGGTAATGATCCCTGACAGAAGGGAACAAATGAACAATGTGAGCACTAAATTTGCTCTAGGCTACAGGCTGCAGTGACTGAAATTATTTACCCTGGTATCATTAGTGTTTGGATACTTTCAAATTTTCAGATTTTGGCTCAAATTTCACCTTCTCAGTGACATCTTCCTTGAACTTTACCTCCTGATCATTTTATGGCATTACATGTTATTCATAGCACTTGTAATGATTTGAAGCTATCTTGTTCAGTTTTTGATTAAATGCTTATTGCATGTATCTATCCAAAAGATTGTAATATTTATGAAAGCATGGGCATTTATGAGGCAACATGTCTGGTAATTTATCAGTTTCTTCAATGCCCAGAAAATTCCCTGGCATAAAATAAATACTTAATAACTATATGTTGAATGACAATGTAAGTAATACATGTAAATGGTACAAACTCACTGATTAAAAGAGATGTTAAAAAAGAGAAACCCTATAGTAGCTGTTCTAGTTAATATTTATGAGCTAATTTAATCCTTACAGCAAGCCAGTGAGTTAGGGAATATTATCATTCTCACTTTACATATAAAGAAACTTAAAAATAACTAGTTTGAATATGTTAGCCAATGTTACATGTGTCAAAACCAATCTGGCTTGAATGCTAATTTAAATCTCAAGTTCTTAACCATTGTGTAGTACTATTTACTTACTATGTGTTATAAATTTACTACATTGAAAAATTATCAAGAGAAATCTGAGAGTACAATGAGGCATAATGACATATTAAACAAAATTAAAGGAAAAACAGGAATAAAATCGTTATGACAAGACATCATCAAAATGAGGGCCAATAGTTGAAAATGATGAAACATGAATGCTTTCATAATGATAAAAATATAACCACAAATATTAAACAGACAACTATATATCAAATATTATACAATAAAGATGTATAATTTATAAAATCAAACACTATATGGTTACAGGAGGAGCAAGCTGAAATACAAGATCTTTTCATTTCAAATTAAAGAACATTAAAAAATAAATACTAATATGTAGCCACAACTGCCAAACACTATGCTGGGTTCTAAGTATTCAAATAAGAATAAAGTACAATTTGTGACTTTTAAAGACTTATAGAGAGATTAACTTCTCTACATTCTATTATTACAAAGCTCTTAGATATTGAAAATATATGATGTTATATTTGAGAGAATATCAGGTATCTATCCATGCCTGATTAGGTAATATTGCCAAGAGTTTGAAATGACTAATTTGTAATGATGATGTTGGTATCTGCAAACCCCTCCTACTCTTGAGGGAAAAGAGTCAGTATGCTATAGCCAGCTGGTGGTATTTTTGTACACTCTATATAAGGAGGTGTATACTTGCACATGAAGATAAATGACATCACATTGTGAAGATGAAATTTTAAAGGGGGAGTTATTGAGGTAGCTTGAAATAATTGTCAATGGCAACATTATTTAAGCTAGGTTTCTCAGTGTTAAATCACAAGTCAATTTTCACTTATTTGGCTTTGGCAGGTGCAGTAGCTTGTTGCTTCAAAAATATGATAAGATCTTGAGAAACTTCTTCCCAGAATTTTTAGTTATAGAGTTAACTTTTCAGAGGATTTAAATATACCAACAATCAGGAAATATTTTTTTTTTTTTTTTTTTTTTTTTTTTTTTTTGCTGTACGCGGGCCTCTCACTGCTGTGGCCTCTCCCGTTGCGGAGCACAGGCTCCGGACACACAGGCTCCGCGGCCATGGCTCGCGGGCCCAGCCGCTCCGCGGCATGTGGGATCTTCCGGGATCGGGGCACGAACCCGTGTCCCCTGCATCGGCAGGCGGACTCTCAACCACTGCGCCACCAGGGAAGCCCTGGAGGAAATATTTTGAATGCCTCAGGAATTCTTCTCAAGACTGAATTGTTAATGGAAGATTTATGTACACACTTACACAAAGGTGGGAACTATAGTAGGACCATAATGATCCTTATACTGAAAAATTATGTCAACAGCAACCCATTACTTCCCCACTAGGAAAGGAAGCTCTCTCTGGTCTCTTTAAGAATGATATTCTGTTATAGCCGCATTGGGAAATGTTAGCACATGAAGCATCCCTGCAATAATAGAAAGATAGCAGTAGTTTTAATATTATGTTTCCACTCTCCTTCCTAAAAGTCTTCAAATTTAAAAAAAATAAATAAAGGCATGTTTTGCATTATCAGTCTGGCAATAAAAAACAACAGGGAAATTCTTGGGGCATTATTCCAGCAATTATTTGGTACTGACTTGGAAAGCCTATTGCTTTATAATTAGATTGACTTGCCCTGTGTGACTTTCGGTACTAGTGTGGGTGAAAATGAAGCTCTTCGGCTGGTAATGATTGTTCAGACCAGGTTGTATTAAAAGAGCAGAATAAGGGACATGTTTTAGGATACAGAGATATTTTGTGAATTTTTAAACAGAATAAAGAAGGAGATTCATCTTGGAACTCTTTTTTGAGTTATGGCATATTCTGATCCCTTTCTATAATCTTCAATTTGTATTTTCAAATCAAAGGTAAAATATAGGACTCATTTCTAAAAAAAATACTACCTTGTCCCAAGGTACCACATAAGACATTTTTCACATGCTATCCAAAAGAATTATCTCCAAAGTTCCCCATAAAAATGTTTATATTATTATCACAACTTTCAGTGAGGAGAGAGAGATGCATATAGGATAGGCAAATTGCTTCACTATTACAGTAACAGTGCAAAGTCAGTATTTCATTCTAAGTTTTACTGATATCAGGTCCATACAGTTTTTAATTTTATTTTTAATATCATTATACTTCCCACCATATATGCAAATGTAAAAATTTAGTTCCCTGCAAAACTCTAGAAAATAAAAATTTTACAATATTAAAATAATTTCTAAGTATACAAGCACATATATTTGGTTTAGTTATTATCACCTATTGTAACTTAGACAATATTTTTAAAACTCAGAGTCAAAGATTAGTCTAGGCAAGGCATTACAGTAATTATAATTTAAAGACTATGATTTTAACCACAGTAGGAATGTCACCTTGTTTATCCCTAGTGATTTCCTTGTAGTTAATAATCCCATGAGGGAAAGTTTCTAGAGGTGCTGTCACAGATTGTCTAATGTTAAACCAAGCTTGCCTTTGAAACCTTGGCTTCAAGCTTTCAGTCAATGCTTTTATTTGGACTTGACTCCCGAATCATCAAGGAAGCTCTTGAAAGTGGAATTTTCTCAGGAGCCTAAGTTAATTCTCAAAATGTTGTTATAAATATATGGAATACAATAATTTGTAAATTGATAACTTATTTAAACCAGAAATATTTCAGCTTGAGCCACTTATTGCTATTTTAAAGAACACACTAAGAAGATTATGAGGACAATTATTAAAATTAAACACGATTTTTAAAATATTTATTTATTTATTTTTGGCCTGCGTTGGGTCTTCATTGCTGCGCGCGGGCTTTCTCCAGTTGCAGCGAGCGGCAGCTACTCTTCGTTGTGGTACGAAGGCTTCTCATTGTGGTGGCTTCTCTTGTTGCTGAGCACAGGCTCTAGGCTTGCAGGCTTCAGTAGTTGTGGCAAGTGGGCTTAGTAGTTGTGGCTTGCGGGCTCTAGAGCGCAGGTTCAGTAGTTGTGGTGTGCTGGCTTATTTGCTCCACAGCATGTGGGATCTTCCTGGACCAGGGCTCAATCCCATGTCCCCGGCATTGGCAGGCAAATTCTTAACCACTGCACCATCAGGGAAGTCCCAAACATGATTTTTTAAACTAAATTCATTTAAATAAATATAATTAATAATTTAATAAATAAACATTTTATCATTTTGCTAAGTAAAACATAAATATTATTTAGTAATGTTCAATTAATTTTTAAAATAACAATATAAGGTACTTTTCATTTTATATTTGACATTTAAAGAGCTTAGAATGTTAAAATAAAAAAGGTGGCTGTTAGATTGAGTGGCTCAAATGCCCTGGTAACCTACATAAGCAAACTAAAACCTGAGCTGGAGTCAATGCATTTGAATCTGAGAAAATGAAACTTAAGGACAACCAATCAAATAATTTCCTTGCTTTGCTCCCACATCTTCTCTATAACCACCCCCCCCACCCCAGCTTCTGTTGGTGGAGTACTTCTATCCACTTTAGGTTTGGAGCTGCCAGATCAAATCCATGTTTGCTCAAATAAACTCTTGAAAATTTGAAGGTCCCTCAGTTTATCTTTTAACAGAAGTCAATATCTCATTCTTACAACACATACAGACTAAAATAAACAAACTGTAATCAATGACTTCTTGGACTTATAAGAGAACAGATGATGAACCTGCTGACGGACATCTTGGTTGCTTCCAACATTGGGCAGTTATGAATAAAGCTGCTATAAACATCTGTGTGCAGGGTTTTGCATGGACATACATTTTCAACTCCTTGGGGTAAATACCAAGGAGCTCTGTTGCTAGATTTTTTTTTTTTTTGCGGTACACGGGCCTCTCACTGTTGTGGCCTCTCCCATTGCGGAGCACAGGCTCCAGACACGCAGGCTCAGCGGCCATGGCTCACGGGCCCAGCTGCTCCACGGCATGTGGGATCTTCCCGGACCGGGGCACAAACCAGTGTCCCCTGCCTCGGCAGGCAGACTCTCAACCACTGTGCCACTAGGGAAGCCCTGTTGCTAGATTTTGTAGTAAGAGTATCTTTAAGTTTGTAAGAAACCACCAAACTGTCTTCAGAGTGGATGTACCATTTTGCCTTCCCAACAGCAATGACTATGACTTCCTGTTGTTTTATGTCCTTGCCAGCATTTGGAGTTGGCAGTGTTCCAGATTTTGGCCACTTTAATGGTGCATAGTAGTATCCTATTGTTTTAATTTACATTTTCCTGATGACACATGTTCTTGAGCATCTTTTAAAGTGCTTAATGGTATCTGTGTATCTTATTTATTGAGTTGACATCTGTATATCTTATTTGTTGAGGTGAATGTTAAGGTCTTTGGCCTTTTAAAATAATGCTATTGTTTTCTTATAGTTGAGTTTTAAGAGTTCTTTGTATGTGATGGATAACAATCCTTTGTCAGATATGTCCTTTAAAAATATTTCCTCCCAGTCTGTGGCTTCTCTTCTCATTCTCTTGGCATTGTCTCTAGTAGAGTAAAAGTTTTTAATATTAATAAAGTCCAGCTTATCAATCAGTTCTTCCATGAATCAAGGTGTCTTTGGTGTTGTATCAAAAAAGATATCACAATACCCAAGGTCATCTAGGATTTCTCTCATGTTATATTCTAAAATTTTTACAGTTTTGCATTTTACATTTAGGTTTATGATCTATTTTGAATTAATTTTTTTGTGAAGGATGATGGTATGTATCTAGGTTCAATACTTTGCATGTGGATGTCAAGTTGTTGCCACTCCTTTTGTTAGAAGGATTATTTATATCCACTGTTTTGTCTTTGTTTCTTTGTCAAGATCAGTTGACTATATTTATGAGGTCTATTTCTGGGCTCTCTATTCTGTTCCATCAATTTTTTTGTCTATTCTTTTGTCATTACCACACTTTTTTTTGATAACTGTAAGTTTATGATCAACCTTGAATTGGGGTGACATCAGTCATCCAACTATGTTCTTCTTCAAGATTGTGTTGGCTGTTCTGGGTCTTTTGTCTCTCCATATAAACTTTAGAATCAGTTTGTCAATATTCATAAGGAATTTGCTGGGATTTTGATTGGGATTGCATTGAATCTATAGATCAATTTTAGAAGAACTGATATCTTGACAATATTGAGTTTTCTTATCCATTAACATGGAATATCTCTCCATTTATTTAGTTCTTTTATTTCTTTCATCAGAGATTTGTTGTTTTCCTCATATCAACTTATATATATCTTGTTATATTTGTACCTGAGTATTTCATTTTGGGGGAGCTAATGGAAATGATATTTAATTTTTAATTCCAAATTCCAATTGCTTATTTCTGGTATAGAGGAAAGCAATTAACTTTTGTATATTAATCTTATATACTGCAACATTGCTATAATCACTCATTAGTTCCAGGAGCTTTTTGTGGACACTTCAGATTTTCTCCATAGATGATCCTGTCATCTGCAAAGACAAGTTTTTTACTTTCTTCCTACTCTGTATACGTTTTACTTCCTTTATTTGCCTTATTGCATTGACAAAGCCTTTCACTATGACATTGAAATGGAGTTGTAATAGGGGACATCCTTGCATTGTACCTGATATTAGTAGGAAACCTTCTTTTCTTATAATGTCTTTGTCTGACTTTTTTACTAGGATAATATTGGCTTCATTGAATGAGTTAGGAAGTATCTCCTCTGCTTCTATCCTCTGAAAGAGATTGTAGAGGATTGGCATAAATCCTTTATTAAATGTTTGGTAGAATTCACTGGCAAAATCATCTGCTTCTGGTGATTTTTGTTTTGGAAGGTTATTAACTATGGATTTAATTTCTTTAAAAGTTATAGGCCTATTCAGATTATCTGTTTCTTCTTGTGTGAGTTTTTGTAGATTGTGTCTTTTATGGCTCATCTTATCTAGGTTATCAAATTTGTGGGCATAGAGTTGTTTATATTTTACATTTATTATTCTTTTAATTGCCATGGGATCTGTAATGATAGTTCATCTTCATTTCTGATATTAGTGATTTGTGTCCACTCTTGTTTTTGTCTTAACTAGCCTGGCTAGAGGCTTATTGATTTATTGGTCTTTTCAAAAATAGGCTTTTGGTTTTGTTGAATTTCTCTGTTGATGTTCTATTTTCTGTTATAACTGAATTCTCTTTTTCTGCTTACCTTCAAATAAATTTGCTTTTCTCTTCTAGCTATTCTCTTCTTTCCTAAAGTGGAAACTCAGATTATTGATTTAAATATTTCTTCTTTTCTAATATGTGTATTCACTGCTATAAATTTCCCATTACGGCCTGCTTTTTTGCATTTTATTTAGTTCAAAATATTTTTAAATTTCTGTTGAGATTTCTTCTTTGATTTATGTGTTTTTTAAAAGTATGTTGTTTAATTTCCACATATTTTGGAATTTTTCAGTTATCTTTGTTATGGGTTTCAAGCTTAATATAGTTGTGGTCTGAGAACAGACATTATATGATTTATATTCTTTTAAATGTATTAAGATGTGTTTTATGACCCAGAATGTGGTCTATCTTGGTAAATGTTCCATAGGAGCTTGAGAAAAATATGTATTCTGCTGTCTTTGGATGAAGTTGTTTACAGATGTCAGTTATATACAGTTGATTAATGGTGTTGGTTGTTTAGTTTGACTATATTCTTTCTGATTTTCTGCCTGCTGGGTCTGTCCATTTCTGAGAGAAGGCAGTTGAAGCTTCCAGAAGTGATGGTGGATTTATCTATTTCTCCTTTCAGTTCTCTCAGTATTTGCCTGACATCGTTTGATGTTCTACTGTTAGTTGTACTCACTTTAAGAATTGTCTTGTCTTCTGGAGAATTGACCCCTTTAACATTATGCATATTTAGCCCTTGAGCAACATATACTTGGGGCACCAACCCCCTTGCAGTAAAAAATCCATCTGTAACTTTAGAGTTGGCCCTCCATATCTGCAGTTCTGCATCTATTGATTCAACCAACCATGGATCGTATAGTGCTATATTACATATTTATTGAAAATAAATCTCTGTATGTGAACCCACACAGTTCAAACTCATTTTGTTAAAGAGGCAACTGTAATGCCATTTTTTCCCTGATAATTTTCCTTACTTTGAAGTGTGCTTTGTCTAAATTAATATAGCTACTTTAGCTTTTTAAAGTTAGTGTTAGCATGTTATAATTATCTCCATCAGTTTTATATTTTCTCCCGTCTATTGAGATATAATTGACATATTATATGTGTAAGTTTAAGGTGTAAAATGTGATGATTTTATAAATGTATAAATTACAAAATGATTACCACAATAAGGTTGGTTAAATGTCCATCACCTCATGTAATTCCTTTTTTTTGGAGTGAGAATATTTAATATCTAGTTTCTTTGCAAATTTCAATCCCCAGAACTTATTACTTTTATAATTGAAAGTTTAACCCTTTGGCCTACATCTTCCCATTTCCCCCATATCCCAGCCCCTGGCAACCACCATTCTACTCTCTGTTTCTATAAATTAGGCTTTTTAGGATTCCACATATGAATGAGATTGGACAGTATTTGTCTTTGTCTGGCTTAGCATAATGCTCTCATGGTCCATTCATCTTGTCACAAATGGAAGGATATCATTCTTTTTATGGCTGAATGATATTTCATGTATAATATATATTTTTCTTTTTCCATTCATCTTTCTTTTTAATTAATTAATTAATTTATTTGTCTGTGCCGAGTATTAGTTGCGGCATGCAAGATCTGTAGTTGTGGCATGACAACTCTTAGTTGCGATGTGTGGGATCTAGTTCCCCAACCAGGGATTTAACCCTGGCCCCCTACTTTGGGAGGGTGGGGTCTTAGCCACTGGACCACAAGGAAAGTCCATCCATTCATCTTTCAGTGGACATTTAGGTTATTTGCATATCTTGGCTATTTTGAATAATGCTGAAATTAACATGAGAATATTGATACGACTTTGAAATTTTGATTTCAATTCCCGGGGAGAAATAGCCTGAAGTGGGAATGCTGAATCTTCAGGAAACTCCATGTTTTCTATAGTTTTCCATAGTTGCTATACCAATGCACATTCTCATTAACACTCCACAAGGGCTTTCTTTCCTCCACATTCTCACCAACACTCGTTAGCTTTTTTTTCTTTTTGATAATAGTCTTTCTAACAAGTATGAGGTAATATCTCATTGCAGTGTCCATTTCCATTTCCCAGATTAATAATGTTGAGCATCTTTTTGTATTTGTGTTGGCCATTGTATGTCTTCTTTGGAGAAATATCTACTAAAGTCCCCTGACCACTTTTTAATCATCAAATCATTTGCTTTTTGCTATATAGGGAACTCATAAAACAGTGGTTAAAAAATCATATATTCCATCCATTTACTTTTAATCTATATATGTCTATATATTTATAGTGAGTTTCCTTTCGACAACATAGAGTTGGGTCATGTTTTTTTAATCCACTCTGACAATCTCTGTCTTTTAATTGCTGAATTTAGGTTATTGTCATTCAAAGTGATTATTGATATATTTGGTTTTAATATCTATCATATCTGCTACTGTTTTCAATTTGTTGCCTTTGTTCTTTGTTCGTATTTTTGTCTTCCATTATTTTTCTGCCTTCTGTAGTTTTGTTTTTTTTAGCATCTTTATTGGAAGATACATGCTTTACATTGCTGTGTTAGTTTCTGCTGTATAACAAAGTGAATCAGCTGTACGTATATATACATCCCCATATCCCCTCCCTCTTGCATCTCCCTCCCACCCTCTTTATACCACCCCTCTAGGTGATCACAAAGCACCAAGCTGATCTCCCTGTACTATGAAGCTGCTTCCCACTAGCTATCTGTTTTACATTTCATAGTGTATATATGTCAGTGCCACTCTCTCACTTCGTTCCGGCTTACCCTTCCTCACCCCCATGTCCTGAAGTCCATTCCCTATGTCTGCATCTTTATTCCTGTCCTGTCCCTAGGTTCTTCAGAGCCATATATACATTTTTTAGATTCCATATATATGTGTTAGCATACAGTATTTGTTTTTCTCTTTCTGATTTACTTCACTCTGTATGACTGATTCTAGGTCTATCCACCTCACTACAAAAAACTCGTTTTGTTTCTTTTTAAGGCTGAGTAATATTCCATTGTATATATGGGCCATATCTTCTTTATCCATTCATCTGTCAGTGGATACTTAGGTTGCTTCCATGTCCTGGCTATTGTAAATAGTGCTGTAATGAATATTGTGGTATATAACGCTTTTTCAATTATGGTTTTTTTCAGGGTATATGCCCAGTAGTGAGACTGATGGGTCATATGGTAGTTCTATATTTAGTTTTTTAAGGGACCTCCATGCTATTCTCCATAGTGGCTGTATCAATTTACATTCCCACCAGCAGTGCAAGAGGGCTCCCTTTTCTCCACACCCTCTCCAGCATTTATTGTTTGTAGATTTTTTGATGGTGGCCATTCTGACTGCTGTGAGGTGATACCTCATAGTTTTGATTTGCATTTCTTTAATGATTAGTGATGTTGAGCATCTTTTCTTGTGTTTGTTGCCCATCTGTATATCTTCTTTGGAGAAATGTCCATATAGATCTTCTACCCAGGTTTAGATTATTTTTTTTTTTTTTTTTTTTTTTTGATATTGAGCTGGATGAGGTGCTTGTATATTTAGGAGATTAATCCTTTGACAGTTGCTTCATTTGCAAATATTTTCTCCCATTCTGAGAGTTGTCTTTTTGTCTTGTTTATGGTTTCCTTTGTTGTGTAAAAGATTTTAAGTTTCATTAGGTCCCATTTGTTTATTTTTGTTTTTATTTCCATTTCTCTAGGAGGTGAGTCAAAAAGGATATTGCTGTGAATTATGTCATAAGCGTTCTGCCTATGTTTTCCTCTAAGAGTTTTACACTGTCTGGACTTACATTTAGGTTCTTAATCCATTTTGAGTTTATTTTGTGTATGGTGTTAGAGAGTATTCTAATTTCATTATTTTACATGTAGCTGTCCAGTTTTCCCAGCACCACTTATTGAAGAGGCTGTCTTTTCTCCATTGTATATTCTTGCCTCTTTTATCAAGATAAAGTGACTATATGTGCATGGGTTTATCTCTGGGCTTTCTATCCTGTTCCATTGATATATATTTCTGTTTTTGTACCAGTACAATACTGTCTTGATTACTGTAGTTTTGTAGTATAGTCTGAAGTCCGGGAGCCTGATTCCTCCAGCTCCATTTGTCTTTCTCAAGATTGCTTTGGCTATTCGGGGTCTTTTGTGTTTCCATACAAATTGTGAAATTTTTTGTTCTAGTTCTGTGAAAAATGCCAGTGGTAGTTTGATAGGGATTGCATTGAATCCGTAGATTGCTTTGGGTAGCAGAGTCATTTTCACAATGTTGATTCTTCCAATCCAAGAACATGGTACATCTCTCCATCTATTTGCATCATCTTTAATTTCTTTCATCAGTGTCTTATAATTTTCTGCATACAGGTCTTTTGTCTCCTTAGGTAGGTTTATTCCTAGATATTTTATTCTTTTTGTTGCAATGGTAAATGGGAGTGTTTCCTTAATTTCTCTTTCAGATTTTTCATCATTAATGTATAGGAATGCAAGAACTTTCTGTGCATTAATTGTGTATCCTGCTACTTTAACAAATTCATGGATTAGGTCTTGTAGTTTTCTGGTAGGATCTTTAGGATTCTCTATGTGTAGCATCACGTCATCTGCAAACAGTGACAGCTTTACTTCTTCTTTTCTTATTTGGATTCCTTTTATTTCTTTTTCTTCTCTGACTGCTGCAGCTAAAACATCCAAAACTATGTTGAATAATAGTGGTGAGAGTGGGGAACCCTGTCTTTTTCCTGATCTTAGAGGAAATGCTTTCAGTTTTTCACCATTGAGAATGATGTTGGCTGTGCCTTTTTCATATATGGCCTTTATTATGTTGAGGTAAGTTATCTCTATGCCTACTTTCTGGAGAGTTTTTATCATAAATGGGTATTTTATTTTGTCAAAAGCTTTTTCTGCATCTATTGAGATTATCATATAGTTTTTATCCTTCAGTCTGTTAATATGGTGTATCACATTGATTGATTTGTGTATATTGAAGAATCCTTGCATTCCTGGGATAAACCTCACTTGATTATGGTGTATGATCCTTTTAATGTGCTGTTGAATTCTGTTTGCTAGTATTTTGTTGAGGATTTTCACCACTATGTTCATCAATGATATTGACCTGTAGTTTTCTTATTTTATGACATCTTTGCCTGGTTTTGGTATCAGGGTGATGTTAGCTTGGTAGAATGAGTGTAGGAGTATTTCTTCCTCTGCTGTATTTTGGAAGAGCTGGAGAAGGATAGGTGTTATCTCTTCTCTAAATGTTTGATATAATTCGCCTGTGAAGCCATCTGGTCCTGGGCTTTTGTTGGAAGATTTGTTTTTGTTTTTGTTTTTTTGGTACGCGGGCCTCTCACTGTTGTGGCCTATCCCGTTGCGGAGCACAGGCTCCAGACGCGCAGGCTCAGCAGCCATGGCTCACGGGCCTAGCTGCTCCACGGCATGTGGGATCTTCCCGGACCGGGGCACGAACCTGTGTCCCCTGCATCGGCAGGCAGACTCTCAACCACTGCGCCACCAGGGAAGCCCTGTTGGAAGATTTTTAATCTCTATTTCAATTTCAGTGCTTGTGATTGGTCTGTTTATATTTTCTAATTCTTCCTGGTTCAGTCTCAGAATGTTGTGCTTTTCTAAGCATTTGTCCATTTCTTCCAGGTTGTCCAAGTTTATTGGCATATATTTGCTTTTAGTAATCTCTCATGATCCTTTTTATTTCTGCAGTGTCAGTTATTATTTCTCCTTTTTCATTTCTAATTCTGTTGATTTAAATATTCTAACTTTTTTTCTTGATGAGTCTGGCTAATGGTTTATCTATTTTGTTTATCTTCTCAAAGAAACAGCTTTTAGTTTTATTGATCTTTGCTATTGTTTCCTTCATTTCTTTTTCATTTATTTCTGATCTGATCTTTATGATTACTTTCCTTCTGCTAACTTTGGTTTTTTTTTTCTTCTTTCTCTAATTGTTTTAGGTGTAAGTTTAGGTTGTTTATTTGAAATTTTTCTTGTTGCTTGTGGTACGATTGTGTTGCTATAAACTTCCCAGTTAGAAATGATTTTACTGCATTCCATAGGTTTTGGACCATAGTGTTTTCATTTTCATTTGTTTCTAGGTATTTTTTGATTTCCTTTTTGATTTCTTCAGTGATCTCTTGATTATTTTTTAGCGTATTGTTTAGCCTCCAGTTTTTTATATTTTTTAGTTTTTTTCCTGTAGTTGATATCTAGTCTCATAGCATTGTGGTCAGAAAAGATACTTGATATGATTTCAATATTCTTATTTTTACCAAGGCTTGATTTGTGACCCAAGATATGATCTATTCTGGAGAATGTTTCATGAGTACTTGAGAAGAAAGTGTATTCTGTTGTTTTTGGATGGAATGTCTTATAAATATCAATTAAATCCATCTTGTTTAATGTGTCATTTGAAGCTTGTGTTTCCTTATTTATTTTCATTTTGGATGATCTGTCCATTGGTGAAAGTGAGGTGTTAAATCTCCTACTATGATTGTGTTATTGTTGATTTCCCATTTTATAGCTCTTAGCATTTACCTTATTTATTGAGGTGCTTCTCTTTTGGGTGCATATATATTTATAATTGTTATATATTCTTCTTGAATTGATCCCTTGATCATTATGTAGTGTCCTTCTTGGTCTCTTGCTTGTAATAATTTTTATTTTAAAATCTATTTTCTCTGATATGAGAATTGCTAGTCCAGCTTTCTTTTGGTTTCCATTTGCATGGAATATCTTTTTCTGTCCCCTCACCTTCAGGTCTGAAGTAGGTCTCTTGTAGACAGGTCTTGTTTTTGTATCCATTCAACTAGTGTATGTCTTCTGGTTGGAGCATTTAATCTATTTACATTTAAGGTGATTTTCTATATGTATATTCCTATTACCGTTTTCTTAATTGTTTTGGGTTTGTTTTTGTAGGTCTTTTCCTTCTCTTGTGTTTCCTGTCTAGAGGAGTTCCTTTAGCTTTCATTGCAAAGCTGGTTTGGTGGTGCTGAATTCTCTTCACTTTTGCTTGTTTGTAATGTTTTTAATTTCTCTGTCAAATCTGAATGAGATCCTTGCTGGGTAGAGTAATCTTTGTTGTAGGTTTTTCCCTTTCATTACTTTAAATATTTCCTGCCACTGCCTTCTGGTTTCCAGAGTTTCTGCTTAAAGATCAGCTGTTAACCTTAATGGGGATTCCATTGTATGTTATTTGTTGCTTTTCCCTTGCTCCTTTTAATATTTTTTCTTTACATCTAATTTTTGATAGTTTGATTATTATGTGTCTTGGTGTGTTTCTCCTTGGATTTACCCTGTATGGGACCCTCTGTGCTTCCTGGACTTGATTACTTCCTTTCCCATATTAGGGAAGTTTTCAACTATAATCTCTTCAAATATTTCCTCAGTCCCTTTCTTTTTCTCTTCTTCTGGGACCCCTATAATTCAAATGTTGGCGTGTTTAATATTGGCCCCGTAGTCTCTGAGACTGTCCTCAATTCTTTTCATTGTTTTTTCTTTACTCTGCTCTGCCTTAGTCGTTTCCACTATTTTATCTTCCAGGTCACTTATCCTTTCTTCTGCCTCCGTTGTTCTGCTATTGCTTCCTTCTATAGACTTTTTAATTTCATTTATTGTGTTGTTCATTATTGTTTGTTTGCTCTTTAGTTCTTCTAGGTCCTTGTTAAACATTTCTTCTATTTTCTACATTCTGCTTCCAAGATTTTGGATCATCTTTACTAGCATTACTCTGAATTCTTTTTCAGGTAGACTGCCTATTTCCTCTTCATTTGTTTGTCTGGTGCGTTTTAAGCTTGCTCCTTCATCTGCTGCATATTTCTCTGTCTTCTCATTTTGTTTAACTTACTCTGTTTGGGGTCTTCTTTTTGCGGGCTGCAGGTTTGTAGTTCCTGTTGTTTTTGGTGTCTGCACCCCGTGAGTTAGGTTGGTTCAGTGTCTTTTGTAGGCTTCCAGGTGGGGGTGCTTGTGCCTGTGGGTGGGTCTGGACCTTGTCTTTCTGGTGGGCAGGGTCGCATCTGGTTGTATGTTTTGGGGTGTCTGTGTATTTAGTATGATTTTAGATAACCTCTCTGTTAATATGTGGGGTTGTGTTCCTGTCTTGCTAGTTGTTTGGCATGGGGCGTCCAGTAATTGAGCTTGCTGGCTCTTGGGTGGAGCTGGGTCTTAACGTTGAGACGGAAATCTCTGGGAGAGCTCTTGCTGATTGATATTATGTGGGGCCGGGATGTCTCTGGTGGTCCAATGTCCTGTACTCAGCTCTCGCACCTCCGAGTCTCAGGCCTGACATGCAGATGGAGCACCAAGACCCTGTCAGGCACATGGCTCAGTAGAAAAGAATGAAAAAAAAGAAAGACAGAAAAAGTAAAATAAAATAAAATTAATATGTTATTAAACATTTAAAAATATTATTAAAATAAAAAGTAATAAAAAAAGAAGAGAGCAACCAAACCAATAACAAATGCAACAGTGATAACAAGCATTAAAAACTAAACTAAAATAAACATATAAATCATAAATTAGTCACTCACATACAGGAAACTCCAAGTCTATAGGTGCTTCCAAAGGCCACTGCCTCAATTTTGGAATGATTTGTTGTCTATTCGGTATTCCACAGATGCTAGGTACCTCATGTTGATTGTGGAAATTTTGTCCGCTGCTCCTGAGGTTGCACAGAAAAATTTCCATTTCTCTTCTTTGTTCACACAGCTCCTGGTGTTCAGCTTTGGATTTGGCCCCACCTCTTCATGTAGGTTGCCCTCTGGTGCCTGTTCTTTGCCCAGACAGGAGAGAGTTAAAGGAGCAGCTGATTCGATGGCCCTGGCACATTCATGCTGGAGGAGGGAGGGTTATGGAATGCGGGACGAGCCTGTGGCGGCAGAGGCCAGTGTGACATTGCAACAACCTGAGGCATGCCGTGTGTTCTTTCGGTGAAGTTGTCCCTGGATCACGGGACCCAGGCAGTGGTGGGCTGCACAGGCTCATGGGAGGAGAGGTGGGGACAGTGACCTGTGCTTGCACACAGGCTTCTTGGTGACTGCAGAAGCAGCATTAGCGTTTCATGACTGTCTCTGGTGTGTGCGCCAATAGCCATGACTCACACCCATCTCTGAAGCTTGTTTAGGCGGTGCTCTGAACCCCCTCTCTGTGTGCACCTGGAAACAATGGTCTCTTGCCTCTTAGGCAGTTCCAGACTTTTTCCCAGACTCTCTCCCAGCTAGCTGTGGCACACTAGCCCCCTTCGGTCTGTGTTCATGCAGCCAACCCCAGTCCTCTCCCTGAGGTCTGACCTCCGAAGCCCGAGCCTCAGCTCCCAGCCCCCACCTGCCCCAGTGCATGAGCAGACAACCCTCTGAGGCTGGTGAGTGCTGGTCGTCACTGATACTCTGAGCAGGAATCTCTCTGCTTTGCCCTTTACACCCCTATTACTGTGTTCTCCTCCGTGGCTCTGAAGCTCCCCTCCCACCACCCCCCATCTCCACCAGTGAAGGGGCTTCCTAGTGTGTGGAAACTTTTCCTCCTTCACAGCTCCCTCCCAGAGGTGCAAGTCCTGTCCCTATTCTTTTGTCTCTGTTTTTTCTTTTTTCTTTTGCCCTACCCAGGTATGTGGGGGCGTTCCTTACCTTTTGGGAAGTCTGAGTTCTTCTGCCAGTGTTCAGTAGGTGTTCTGTAGGAGTTGTTCCATATGTAGATGTATTTTTGATGTATTTGTAGGAAGAGGTGAGCTCCACATCTTATTCCTCCACTATCTTGAAGGTCCTTCTCCTGTAGTTTTAAATGGGTATTTTATGTGACTATTTTCTTCCCTCTCCTAGAAAATCTCATAATTCCTTTTTTACTTTTTTTTTTTTGGTGGTTGTCCTAGAGTTTGTAATATACATTTACAACTAATCCATGTCTACTTTTAAATAACACTGTACCACTTTAAAGTAGTGTGAGTATCTTATAAAGCCCAAATAATCCTATTCCTCTCCTCCTTCTCTGTGTCTTGTATGGTTGTTGTCATTTATTTCAATTATATATAAGCATAAATAAGCATATGTATATATATTCTAATATGTACACAATCAACTATATATTTGGTATTGTTATTTTGAAAAAAACGTTATCTGTTAGATCAGTTAAAAATAAGAAAAATAGAAGCTCTTATCTTACCTTCGCATTTTCCTTCTTTGATACTTTGCTTTATGTAGACCTGAAATTTTGACCCATGTTTCTCTTTTCTCTAAATAACTTCTTTTAACATTTCTTCCAAGGCAGGTCTATAAGTTTTCTCAGTTTTTATTTATTTTGAGAGAGTTTTTATTTCTCTTTAACTTTTGCCATATAATTTTGCTGGGTACAGAATTCTAGCTTGGTTTTCTTTTCCCCCTCAGTATTTTCAATATTTCACTCCACTTTCTTCCTACTTACATGATTTCTGAGGAGAAGCTAGATATATTTCACATTGTTGTTCCTTTATAAGTCAGGTGTTTTTTCTCTGGCTTCTTTCAGAATTTGTTCTTTATCTTTGATTTTTCATATTTTGAAAATGATATGTCTAGGTGTTTTTGTTTGTTTGTTTGTTTTGCCATTTATCCTGCTTGTAGTTCTCTGAGTTTCCTATATTTGTGGTTTGGTGTCTGACCTTAATTTGGAGAAAGTCTCAATCATTATTGATTGTTTCAAATATTTCTTCTTTGCCTTTCTTTCTTCTCTTTCTGGTATCCCAATTACATGTGTGATACACCTTTTGTGTTACACCTTTTGCTTTCCATAGACCTTGAATATTCTATTCTGATTTTTTAAAATTCTTTTTTCTCTTTGTTTTTCAGTTTTGGAGGGTTCTTTTGATATATCCTCTAGCACAGAGATTCTTTTCTCAGGTGTGTCCAATTTACTAGTAAGCCCATCCAAAACATTCTTTGTTTTTGCAATTGAATTTTTTATCCTTAGCATTTTTTTTGTTTCTTTCTTAGAATTTTGTTTTTTGGCTTATATTGCCCATCTGTTCTTGCATGCTGTCTCCTTTCTCCATTAGATCCTTAGTGTAATAATCATTGTTGTTTAAAAAAAATTTTTTTTAATTCATTGAGGTATAGTTGCTGCACAATGTTGTGTTAGTTTCTGCTGTACAGTGAACTGAATCAGCCATATGTATACACATATCCCCTCCCTTCTGGATTTCCCTCCCATCTAGGTCACCACAGAGCATCGAGTAGATTTCCTCATGCTATACAGCAGGCTCTCACTAGTTATCTATTCCATACACAGCAATGTACATAGCAATGTATACACATCAATCCCAATCTCCCAGTTCATCCCAGCTCCCCCCTCCCCCCCTTGGTGTCCATGTTTGTTCTCTACGTCTGTGTCTCTATTTCTGCTTTGCAGATAGGTTCATCTGTACCATTTTTCTAGATTCCACATATATGTGTTAATATATATTTGTTTTTCTGACTTACTTCACACTGTATGACGGTCTCTAGGTCCATCCACATCTCTACAAATGATTCAATTCCATTCCTTTTTATGGCTGAGTAATATTCCATGGTATATATGTACCACATCTTCTTTATCCATTCATCTGTCGATAGACATTTAGGTTGCTTCCATGTCCTGGCTATTGTAAATAGTGCTACAGTGAACATTGGGGTGCATGTGTCTTTTTGAATTATGGTTTTCTCAGGGTATATGCCCAGTAGTGGGATTGGGTCATATGGGTGGGTCACATGGTAGTTCTATTTTTAGTTTTTTAAGGAATCTTCATACTGTTTTCCATAGTGGCTATATCAACTTACATTCCCACCAAAAGTGCAAGAGGACTCTCTTTTCTCCACACCCTCTCCAGCATTTACTGTTTGTAGATTTTTTGATGATGACCATTCTGACCAGCGTGAGGAAGTTGTTTAAAATTTGTGGTCTGATATTTCCCACATCTCTGCCGTGTCTTGTTCTAATACATGCTCTGTCTCTTTAAATTGTATTTTGTTTCCTTTTAGCATTCCTTATAATTGTTTTTTTGATAGCCAACATGGTATATTAGGTAAAAACAAAACCACAGCAAAACAAAAACAAAGCTGCTGTAAATAAGCCTTTACTAATGTAGTGGTGAAGTGTGTGGGGAGGGGAAGAGTTCTGTAGTCTTATGATTAGTCTTTTAATAGTCTGTGACTCTAGAGGGTGCACTTCACAATTGTTTTTCATTTTTAACCCCCTGTTAGGTAGGACAAGATGGCTAGAGACAGCTGGAGGTGCTTTACCTTTCCAGGTCAATTAAGCTCTGATAATAGCCCCCAGGTGAGGCTCTGGTTAACTAGTTTCCCCTGAGGGCTGTTAGGCCTTGTTAAGAAGAACAGAGTGCTCTGGTGTAATTCCAAATGGTTTCTTTCCCCTTCCCCCTGCAGGATGCTGGTGGGATTTTTAAAAGACGTTTACTGTGGGAAACTTCTGGAGATAAAGCTCATAATATTGTGGAGGCCCTCTTATGACTGGGGCCTCCTGGAGTCTTTAACTCTGAGAGTTGTCTGCACTGAGCCTCCAGCAATTCATCAGCTACAGTTCAAGTTTTCTTACCCCAGCAATGATTCCCGTGGAGTTTTCTGCTTTTGATTCTCTGCTCAGGTAAGCTGACTCTCTGTATTCACCTGTCTCTCTCTGGTCTTGGGAGGTAGCAGTATACCCTGCATCCTCCCATTTCTTATGAATTTAAGGAGAGTTACTGATTTGAAGTTGGTTCAGCTTTTTACTTGTTATAAAGCATTTCCAACTTTCTTACACATGGAACCAGAAGCCCTTTATATTTTGATTTTACTCTCTGTGTTCTCTTTAATTGAACCTTCCAACTATTTTCAAAATGTCTCCTATTATGTTTTAAATTCTTGTGGTGTATTATGAATTTACTTTTGTTTTGTGTCTCATTTTTTTTCTGGTATTTCATAAATTAAAGTTTTCTCTGATCTTTTTATATATGAATAGCATGTTTTTGAAATATGACTTTTTTATGCTCCCTAACTTGTTTATATCTTGGCTTTTAAAGCTTTTTATTTTTCAATTTTTAATCAAGAGAATTCTTCAAAAGCGTGGTTTTCTTTGTCTAAGGTCTTAATTTCTTAGAGTTAAGAGCACGAAAAGGTGATTGGAAACTGTGTGTGCATAGAGTATGGTTGCCAAGTTGTGGGCCTCAGTATAAGGTTGATGTAGATTGCCAGTTATTGGAATCTGGGTGTCTTTTCTCTTGTGCTTGTTACTTCCTCTGAGAGCAGAGGGAAATCTTTCAAATTCCTTTCTAGATTGTAAAAGCCTGGCTACTGCTTTGATATGTACTGTTTGGTATATAATTTCTTTTAATCTCTTTTTAAGTAGCATCTCCATCTGCAATTTGCCTAGAATCCAGAGACCCTCTGATTGAATAATTCCAGAAAGCTGTGATAAAGTCATGTAATGTCAGGCAGTATAAGTTTGGGGAGATGACTTGTAGAACCCTCTGGGCAAATAAGTTTGAAGAGGGGAAGGAGATGAGGCAAACCAATCCTTAGTCAATTTGAATGCTAGTCCTCCTGTTTTGTCAGCCCAACCAAGAAAGCCACCTGAGAGAAGCTCAATGTCTCAAATTCCTGAGATTTTGGAGCCTCTGCAGAGAGAATTTGTTGGCTTCATGACTTCTCTCTCTGGAGAATATTTTTTTCAATTTTCTGTGATATGCTGTTAGATAATATCCTTTCCAGATTCCAAAATTTTGCTGTTTTATACACTGTTTTGTAATCTATGACCTTGTGGATATATGCATTTTAATACTCTTGTGTGTGTGTGTTATTTTGATGGGGTTCAAATAGGAAGAAGCAATAAGTGCATGTATTTAATACACTGAATTAAAGAGAAGCCCTATGAACTATTTTTTAAACAAAAATAGCTTACTTAAACTGAATACACTATCTTCAATGTATTTGGCATCATTTCTCTGATACTTTTCCATTTGAGATTAATTTGCAACTTTAATTGATACCTTCTCCATTTATCCTAGTGTTCTCACCAATTTCACTTGCTTCCACCCTTTAAAAGTTCTCTGAAAAGTGAAATAGACATATTTATCTTAATGTAAAGAGCAATAGAATGCCATCCCAATTACTATCAGCATAGCACTGTGGTTAACAACCATGGGCTTTAGAGTTATAAGGCCTGAATCCATGCCTGAAAACCTGCCTATTTACGGTGTAACTATAAGGAAGTTCGTTGACAGCAACACACTGAGCTTTTTTTTTTTTCTTTTAATATAAGAAAAATATTTGCCTACATTTCAGTGACAAAGTATTTGGAAAAGTTATTTAGTAAAGAGTCTGACTTGATACATATTCTGACAGATCTCAGTCCACTTTACCCTTCTTCTGCAATCTGGTAAACTAGCAAAGCTAGTGAACTCCCTTCTTTGGCACTGGTGGTAAATTCAGACCTCACAAACACCCAGCCTGGAGCAGGAAATTTTCTCCTTTTTCACCCTGCAGCCACTATAAAGGCCCAGCCTAATCTCTCTGCCTCCTTCAAGCCGTTTTCAACCTGCTGTCTTCAGAAAGCTTTATTATGTGAATCATAAGTCCGTTTATAACCTCTTGGTGAATTTGGCATCATTAGTCTCAACATCCAATCCAAATTAACTTTTGAGGCTTGTTCCTTGCTTCCTTGGGGCAACAACAACAGTAGTACATCTTCTAGTTATTCACTTTTTTCAACTAATGTTTATTGAGTCCCTATTCTCAACTTGTGACTGCTGATGCTATAATGTATAAAATTATAAATCCTAGCCTGGTGGAGATCCTAGTAGAGTGAATACTTCAAAATACTGTGATATTTAAACAAGATTTAAGATATTCAGCAAATTGCCTGAAATGCTTTATTTATTTATGTAGCATTTTTTATGATTTGTGCTATGTAAGGAACTACAATTATATGTATATTTTTACCCCTTTTGCAATTGATTGTCTCATTGTTAACATGCTTAGACTATTTTTATGTAATTCTCAGTAGGAAAGAAAACCATTAAACACATAGTTGGCCAAATCTCCATGATTTAAACTAATCCTAAATGCTACCTAAAAGGAGCATAATATTCTGAGTGTACAGCTAAATAAGTCAGCATAGTGGCAAAAATATGAATATTTTGAGCAGAAGATCAACACAAGTATATGTTTAGTTTAAATAAATTACCTTGGTTGTGAAGACTAATAATTAGAGTGGGACAAGGTGAAAACAATGAGACCAATTAGGAAGATTATCTCTTTTTTCTTCTTCTTTTGATAATTATTTATAGAATAAAATTAGATCCTTAAAACAATTTTAGGAGAAAGAGCTGAGGGACACACAATAAAGAACAGGCACTTCAGTAAGTAACAGGTGAAAGAGAAAAGAAGCCAAGGATAGTAAAAGGAAGCAAACAGAAATAAGCCATCAAAGTTGAAAAAGTAGAAGAGTGGCTAAGGATACAAAGAAAGCCAGGAAATGAAGACAGAACCCATTTGTTGTAAAAACAAGTGATTGTGTTATATCCAACTAGTCCTTAAATCTGTTGATTTGTTAGTTTCTATAAGGAGACAAGCAAAGTGTTTTCTGTTTCCCACATAATTGATCATTAGGCCAAGTACTTGGTTCCAAGTGTTTTTTTATATGGAAAGCAATATCAGGAAGCCAGGTTGAGAGAATGGAGATAGGAAACAGTTAAGAAGGAAAAGCTAATACAAGGTTTCATTTAAGGTGGTTGTAGTCCATGTAAGCTTGATACAAACAGGACTTCTTGAGAAGCTTGCATTATTTCTCCTCACGTTGTCTGCTTGAAGAACTGGAGACTGGGATGGCGGAAGGGAATAGAACATAGGGCAGCAGTAGCATTTGCTCAGTTGTAGTACACAAGTATAATTGGGAAAACAGCCAGACATAATCACTAAATTTGAAAATTTAATGAGATAAAATAAAGTTCAGAAATGGATATACATATATATCCATTCATAAATAAATATGAATATGCTTTATGTGTTTCATCAAGTTGTCATTTCAAAATGCAGAGATGGGTGTATTTGTCAAGAAATAGTCACCTCATATTTTATGCTGGGAGGTATTAAAGTTATCCAAAAGTATAATTTCATAGCATGAATACTGTATGAGTTAACCATATTGAATGCTGCCCCACTGCTCAATTTATTATATAGATTTACCTATATAACAGTAAAGCTATATACTGTTCTGTCTTAAAACGTAAATATAAAATGGGTTTATATTTTAAATATTTCTAATATGAGTTCCTTTTTATCACTCTTCTTTAATATCTCTTTTGCCTAAGTCAAGAGCTTATAAATAAATATGGATAAGATACATAAATAGTAAATTTTTATGGACATAAAAAACTAGATGTTCAGTGACAGAAAAGTATTTTGTAGTTTATTTTATGCTGTGGACTTGTGGCAGCCTTAAAGTTTAAATATTTTATACTTTAAAGTTTTATGTTTGTACAGCCAAGAAAAAGTTGAAGATGGAGTAAATATATTTACTCACCAAATACACAAGTAATAACAATAATAATAAATGATGGGTTTTGTACGCTGACTTTAAAAACTGCCCAAATGCCTAGAACAATGGGTTAAGCATCCCTGTGTGACTTGCTATTGTTTAGAAGCTAATTTAAACCTCAAGGTGACATTTTTTATTTACCCTATTAGAATTCAGTGCTTTACAATTTTTAGATAAGAAATATTACATGCTATATTATGCTTTAATTTAAAAAATTCCTCCCATCAGCCATAAAGTAAAATTACCTGAATTCACAATTAGACATTTTACATATATATTTCCAAATTCTGTTGTTGCAGTTCTTTTTTAAAAATTCAGTTTATTTATATGTTATTAAATAAATAGATAAAATAGAAGTAGTTTAGAATTACCTAATTCATACCATACACTTTGTGTGATCTGAACTACAGAATATGAATAATGGGAAAATTATATAGTAACACCAGTTTTTTCTAGCTGCTTTTGATACCTTAATGTATTTTTGAAGTTCCGTAAAATGACATTTGTGAAAAAGTATATTCAAATTATACTTTGTATTCATAGCTGTGGGTTTGTTTCATTCATATGTGAAAAATAATTTAATCATATATCCTCTATGCCTAAGTAATTATGTAGTAAAATTAATTAAAAATAATAGCTCCAAGTCATTAAGTTCTTTAGCAATTTCATATTGATAAGGAAAGGAACATTGTGTGGAATTTTTGCTTTAGATACACAGAATGTAGTTGTGTATGCCTCCATGGCTACATTTTTGTTTTTTTTCATGGCTACATTTTTACACATTGATTTTTCACTGATGACATGTTACGAATCTGTTAATAAGTTGACCTTTTATCACATATCACATTTTCTTTCAGTTTAATATTTATATGATTGTAAATTTAGTCACAGTATGTCAGATTGAATTCCATCTTCGCACCTAGAATATGCTAAATTCCTTGTTCAATTCAGGTTTTTTGTTTTGTTTTGTTTTTCAAGAAAGAGGTGAGCAAGAGCAGACCAAAAATAAAAAATAAAAAAGGAAAAAAGAAAAAGTCTTACATTTGTCAGATATCATTTTTACCCCAGAAGGATTTTACTACATATTTTGCAAAACTTTTTCCTAATCCAAATGAAACAAAATCTTCCAAAGAGTGATTAAAATAATAATAATAGAAATGTGAGAATTTGGTAGTGATTGATTGTATGTTTATCACTTTAGCCTGAGTTTAATGTGCAAATATCCATGTGTTTAACACATTGATTTTTTTTTATCCATAACATTCGTTTTAGAAAAATCTCAATAACTATACACAAAAGTTTCTCCAGGCAAGTAGCTAATAATTCAGGACAGTGGCAAATGGGCTCTCCTCACAGTTGTTTTCAAATACAGCCTTGCATTTTTCTTGTTGGGAATTTCTAAATAAGTAAATAAAAATTTACCTGATTGTCAAGTTCTGCGATTTGAGTTACAGTTAATTCTTGGTTGAGTTACAATTTGCAGAAGCAGACAGGTGGTGAATACTAGTTAATTAACATAAAGCATCCATTAATTTATGTATTGTTCATGATTAGTTTTATCAAGCAATATGTTAAGATCCTCCTTCTTAATACAAATAAATCATCTCAAATATGTTAAATTAATTTTCCTATTTTCCTTTATTCTAACAATGAACATTATTATAGCATAAATAATCACTCTAATGTCTATAATTTATTAATCTCTCCTGTTTTTGTATTATGAAGATAAATTATTTGCTAGTATTTAGAATACATGAGACAAATACCACTGTTATTTCACACCATTAGTTTATTTTCTACTGCATTCAATCTTTGTTTATAAAGAAAGGAAAGGCATGATTCATATTGTGCCAAATGTTAGTGACATGAGAATTAAGTTATTTCAAAATATAAAAAAATCTGGGGAAAAGATTGTTTGATGGAAGGAATGTATTTCAGAACATATATGTTTAAGGTGCAAAAAAAGTAAGGAGGAAATATTAAAGATAAATATATTTGTAATATTGAAAATTCTAATAACTATTATAGTAAATGAAGAAATACATTACATGCATATATTAGAATTTTATTTGGTATCATTTAAGCCATCAGAAATTTATTTGTATATTCACTCAGTAACTGATGTATCTTCATACACTATATTTAAAACAAGTACCATGGGGTACACAAACTTCTGTACCTCAAGTTAAATATAATGGAAATCATGAACTATAAACTTCACTTATTCTCATTCTTATTAATAAAAGAAGACTACTAAGATCACATATTTAAGAGGCTTAAAATGTAGATTACCTGAGATGGGTAGAGAGCTTTCAAAAATTTTTCCTCATTATAAGAATCATTACTGTTCATTTTTTAAACTTTAAAACAAATCAGATTTCTTCAGCTTTACTTATACTCACTAGTGTGTGTGTGTGTGTGTTCTCCACAATTTTATCACATGTACAGTTTCATGTATCCACCATCACAGATAAGATAGTGTCACCAGCAAAAGGATCCCACCTGTTGCTCTAATAGAATCCCATCCACCTCCCTTCCCCTAGTACTTCCCTACCCCTGACCACCCTTATATACCCTCTTCTTCAAAAATATAATCTTTAAAAAATATTAAATAAATGAAATCATCTAGTACATAACATTTTGGGATTGGCATATTTTAAACTCAGTTAAGTCCCTAGAGGTTCAAATTTTTATTTATACTGATAGTTTATTCTTTTAATTGCTGGGTAATATTCCATGGTATATAAAGCTACACTATCTTTAATTATTTACCATTGAAGGGCATCTATGTTGGTTCCAGTTTGGGGTTATGGACATTTTTGTACAGGTTTTTATGTGAACATAAGTTTCCATTTCTATGGAGTATTGTCAAGAGTGCAGTTTCTGGGTCTTATGGTGGTTTCATGTTTAGGTATAAAAAAAAACTGCCAGTTTTACAGATTAGTAGTAATATTTGATATTCCCATTAGCAATGCTTGAATGATCTAGTCTCTTTGCATCCTCACCAAAAATGTGTAGTGTCTTTATTCTTTATTTTAACTATCTGATAGTGTAATGGTATCTCATTGTGTTTTTAATTTGTGTTTCCGTAATGACAAATTATGTTGTAAATATTTTCATGTGACTATTTGCAAACTCTATGTCTCAGTATAATATGTTCATATTTTTTCCCATTTTTAAATTGGAGTGATTGTTTTTACTATTGAGGTCTTTACATATTCTAGATATTACATTTTGTTAGATGTGGTTGGCAAATATTTTCTCCCATTGTGTACATTATCTTTCATTTTTTCACATGTTTCTTTGCAGAGCAAAAGTTTCCAGTTTTGATAAGGTCAAATTTATCAGTCTTTTATGGATTGTGCTTTTGATGTCACATCTATGAACTGTTTCCCTAGCTTTAGAACAAAAAGATTATCCCCTATATTGTAAAAGTTTTATTATTTTGCATTTTGCATTGAGCTATATTGAGTTAATTTTTGTATAAGGTACGAGTTTAGCTGATGTTTATTTTCTGTTCTAGAGTTGTTAAATGCCACAGAATCATTTGTTGAAAAGGCTACCTTTCCACCATTAAATTATTTTCCACCTGGGTCAAATTTCAGTTGGGCATATCTGTGTGAATCCTTTTTGGGGTTTTTCATACTGTGCCATTGATATACGTGTCTATCCCTGTGTCAACAAGACAGTCTTTATTGTTGGTTCTTCCTACTTTAGTTGTCTTTTTCAAAATTATTTTAGCTATTGTAATAATTTTATATTTCCATATTAATTTTAGAATAATCTTGTCTATATTTATAAAACATATAACTGGGGTTTGATAGCAATTTGATCTAAGGAATTGAGCTATAAGTTTCCCTATACATTCTTTTGGAGATAATTCAAGTGTTTATTATGTTGAGTATCCCAATCCACGAACACCATATATCTTATTTCATTAGATCTTTGATCTAGCTAATCAGTGTTTTGTAGTTTGTAGTATACAAGTCAGATACATGTTGTATTTACTCAAAAGTTTTTGAATGGTAATGCATTTCCAATTTCAATGTCTACTTGTAGTATCTAAAAATACAGTTGACTTCTGTAGTCTGTGTATCTTGTATCCTGCAGTCTTTCTGAACTCCCTTATTACTCCTAAGAACTTTTATGTAGATTCATTGTGTTTTGTCAGTATAGAAAATCATGTCATTTGTAATTAGGGATAGTATTATTTATTTATTAAATAAATAAAATCTTACACAAATACATAACATATGTATTATACATATTATAATACATATTAGATATACAATATAATTCAATATACATTTTTTAAATGAATACTTAAAATATTTCTTTCCTCCAGTTTGTTAGTATGATATTAGCTGTTCTGGTGTTTGTAGAAGTTTCTTAACAAGTTGAGGGTGTTTACCTCTAGCTCTAATTTTCTGAACATTTTCATCATAAAAGAGTGTCAAATTTTGTCAATATTTTTCTATATCAATTGATATGTTCATATGACTTTTCTCCTTTAGCCTGCCAATATGATGTATAATATGGGTATATTTCCAAATGTTAAACTATCTGTGCATACCTGGAATAAATTCTGCTTGGTGATAGTGCATAATTTAATACTTTTCTAGTTACAATGTGCCAATGTTTTTGTTGAGGATTTTTGAGTTTATGTTTATGGGGACTATTAATTTCTAGTTTATTTTTTTAAAAAATCTTTGGTTTCAGTATCAGGGTAACACTGACCTCATATAAAGAGTTGGGAAATATTTCCTTGTCTCCTATTTTCTGAAAGATATAGTATAAAATTTGTGTTAAATCTTTGAATGTTTATTAGAATTATCCAGTGATTGGCGATTTTAAATTATGAATTCAAGTTATTTAATAGTAATTGGACTTGAGATTATCTATTTTATCTTAGTGTGTTTTGTTTAATGTAGCATTTGAGGAATTGGTCTCTATCTTCTAAGTTATTGAATTTGAGTGCAAAGTTTTTTGTAATGTTATATTATTCTTTAATGGCTGCAGCATCTTTAGTGATATACTATCTTTCATTTGTTATTTTGGTGATTTGTTTCTTTTCCCTTTTGATTTTCAACTCTTGCTAGAATTTTATCAACTTTACTGAATTATTTTTTGAAGAACCAGTCTTTTGTTTCATTGATGTTCTCTATTGTTTAACTATTTTAAATTTCTTTCATTTCTATTCTTATCTCCTTTCTTCCTTGGATGCTTTGGTTCCATTTTGCTTTTGCTTTCCTCATTTCTTGAGGTAGGAAATTGGGCTATTTGTCTGAGACGTTTTCTCTTTCCTATTTAATTCTTTTGTGCTAGAAATTTCTTCTCAGTACTATGTCAGAAACATCCTATATATATTAAATATTGTATTTGTGTTTTCTTTCAGTTCTATATTGTTTTCCCTTTGAAGTGCTCCCTTTTATCTATGTTATTTATGTTATTTAGAAAAGTATTATATAAATTCCAAGTGTTTTGAGATTTTTCTTTTGTCTTTCTGATATTAATTTCATGTTTAAATCTCATAAGATAACATACTCTATGTGAATTCCATTATTTAAAATATGTTGAGGTTGGTTTATTTTATGACTATGATTTAGATCCTGTTGTTTGGTTTGATTCAGATCTTATATATTCTTGTTGACTCTTTATGTCTAATAGTTTTACCAGCTGCTCAGAGGAAGGTGATGAAGTCTCCAACATGAATTGAGAATATTTTTATTTTTCCTTTCAACTCTATATGTTTTGCTTCATGAATTTTGAAATTCTGTTGTTTGAAACATACACTTTAGGATCATTATATTTTTCTTGTGGAATGACGTCTTATCACTATGAAATGTTCCTCTTTGTCTCTAGTCACTTTCTTCACTCTGTAAAGAGTAAAGAAAAAAGTAATTTATGTGGTCGTGTTAATGTAAGATAAAGTAATGTTTGCAAGGTAAATAATCCTTTTTCCATTCCTTTACTTTGAACTTACCTATGTTATTGAACTTGAGGTAAGTTTTTCTTATAAACAGTTTCATATCATTTAAAAAAATTCTACTCTGCCAATATTTGTCTTTTGTTGGTGTATTTTACCATTTACATTTTTCAATTATGTCCACAAAACGAACCACATATAAATATATGTGCATAGATTTAAAACAGCTTTAATCACAATCACCAAAAACTTGAAGCAGTCAAAACCCCCTTCAATATATGAATGGGTGAAGAAATGGTAGCACACTCATAAAATGGGATACCATTCAACAATTAAAAGGAAACAGCTATCAAGCAACCAAAACCATCAATGAGTCTTTAATGCATATTGCTAGGTAAAAGATGTTGGTCTGATAAGGCAACATAAAGCCAAAACTACAGGAAATATAAAACAATCATTGCTTGCTAGGGTTTGGGGATGGGACATCTGAATACATGAAGCACTGGGAATCTTTAAAGCATTGAAAGTGTTCTATTATTATTATGCATAATCTTTTAATGTGGATATATGACACTATGCTATGGTACAGCCCATAGAACTTTACAACAAAAAGAGCGAACCCTAAAAAATATAAATTTGAATAAAAGTCATTGAAGAATGCAAAATGGTACAGCCACTTTGCAAGGTAGTTTGTCAGTTTCTTACAAAACTAATGATACTCTTACCGTAAGATCTAGAAGTGGCACTTCTTGATATTTGCCCAAATGAGTTAAAATTATGTCCATACAAATCCTGAACACAGTTGTTCATAGCAGCTTTATTCATATTGCCAAAACTTGGAGGCAACCAAGGTGTCCTTCTGTAAGTGAATAGACAAACAACTGTGTTATGTACAAACAATTGAATATTATTCAATGCTAAAGAAATGATGGATATATAACCTTCTGCATTTGTCAAACATTCTATGTCTAAGAACCCTAATGTAAACTATGAACTTTAAGTGATAATCACATGTGAATATAGGTTCATCCATTGAAACAAATGTATAATTCTGGTGCTGAATGTTGACAGTGAGGACGGTTGTGCGTGTGTGAGGTCAAGGGATGTTAGGAACTCTTTGTAATTCTCAATTTTTCTGTGAACCTAAAACTGCTGTAAAGTCTTTAAAAAAGTCATTAAGAGGTTCAGGGAAAGCCAGATGGGAGTCAGCATGTGTCAAGAAAAATTAACTGTATTACAAATACGTAAAACAACCTCCTGATGGGGATGGGGAAAGGTGCTGAGCTACGAAACTTTGGAAATGAGTGGAGTCTGAAAAACTAAATGCAAAAGGAATTGAACAGAAGCATTGTACTATGGTTAATAACATTTTGCTCCCTAGGTTAACAATTCTGATGCTGCTATCCATTTGTGCTACAATTAAACAATTAAGTTAAAAGATGGCACATGGTGGGAGCCAGATTTCTTACTTCTGAAGTGAGAGTTTATAAATAAGCAAGGAGAGAAAGCTAGGATTATCCACGTGGTAATGGATTAGATTTGGACATATCAGTATGAACTCATGTTTAGCTTAATACAGATACAAATCGTTACATATAGAAATATTTATAGATATACATGGGTTGGTAACAGACATATATTTCCTTCCTCTCTCAGCGTAGAGGGCCTAGAAGCACTGACATCCATTAGCAAGGAGCACACCTATCATCCTGATATCGTTTTCTAATATATTCTCAATGAAAGGAGCAAGTTGGTAGTAAGCACCCTTGATATGTTGTGATGAAAACAGCACTTTATCTCTTTGTGTGTGTGTGTGTGTGTTTTGGAGAAAGACCACTCTAATTATGAGAAAAACCTTAGACATATCCCAATTCAGAGGTTTTATACAAAATACCTGACTAGTGCTCCTCAAAACTATCAAGGTCATCAAAAACAAGGAAAGTTCAAAAAATTGTCACAACCAAGAGTTGCCTAAGGAGACATGATAAGTAAATATATTTTGATGTCCTGGATAGGATCCTGGAATAGAAAAAGGACAATAAGCAACAAATAAGGAAATCAGAATAAATTATAGACTTTAGTTAAAAATAATGGATGAATAAGTGTTAATAAATTGCATAATAATGTAAGTCCTTCATGCTAGAGGGATATATGGGAACTCAGTACTATCTTCAAATTTTTTCTATAAATGTAAAAATATTCTGAAATTTACATATTAAAAACTTATTTTAATCATTTGGAGAATCAATTGGAACACAGATGGAGAGGAAACAAAAGTTAGGAGGCTGCTATAATAATCCATGTAACAGGTTATAGTGGTCTGTCCTAGGAAAATACCAATAAGGATGGAAAATTGTAAACATCTTCCTGAAATATTTAGGAATTAGGGTAAAAGTAATGAGTTATTGAGTGGGGTATAGGATACAGTGTCAAGGAGTCAAGGACTGCGCACAGATTTTGGTGACTGAGTGAATATTAGTGGCATTCATATTTTAAGTGGGGTTTTATGAATCTTGATCAGTGATTTAAAAAGAAATGCATCCAAACAATTGCCTTAATGTTCAGCAAGTTAAACCAAACAGCAGATGAGTGTTTGGCCATGGTCAAACACTGGTTTTTGTTGTGGGTTTACACTGATTTACCTGTTATGAACACATAGGCAAGTGATAAGTAATTTTTTCAAAACTGCTTTCCCTCATTGACATGGTTAGCTCATTTTAAAATTGTTTTCCCATTTAAATGTTCATACATGTTTTCACTATTTATAACTCTTAGATAAAAAAGAAATAAAAATTCAAATGGAATACAAAAATATTTAAATGAGTCCTGGAGACTCTGAGTATTCTTTCTGGATTTTATATGAGATGATATAATAAATGATTGAAACGTGAAGTGCATCCTACTTTCCCTGAAGTGTAAGTTTAGATAAAACTAACACTTATCTCCCCTCTATAAGGACTCGTGCCCCTTGCTAGAGATTTAATACATTAAGTGAATGCTATTTTTAAAAAATTTTCTATATATTGATCTATTTTAAGAGCAAAATGTCTTTAACATTATCCTATTTCATAGACATAAGGTACATTTTCTCACCCAAATTAAAACATCCAAACCAAATAGAAAATGACTGTATTGTAAAATAAATGATTCACTCCATTAATCATTTGAATCTCAACTAATTCCTCCAAAGTAGCTTTTGTCAATAGACATCTCTGGCACAGAGCCAGTGAAAATATACTAATGTTATGATGGAAAAAATAAAACTTCCCTTCAGTTAAAAAAGACTATAAAGCTGATAATATCGTTAAAGGCATGGCTCTCATTCCCTGAGTTTTAAACTATTTTGTTAACATTTTTTAGTGAAATAGATACATCAACAACACCGCATGGATACTTTGTATATTACAATTATTTTACAATAGCTGGACTTGCAGATGTTTCTTGATAATACATTTTTTTGGTTTAGGGAGTGATAAGTTCTCAGTTGTAAAGCTGATGTCAGCAAACTCTACAACTTTGATCTTCATAAGGTTATGCCTTGAAAATTAATGGGACAGCTACATATGAAATCAAAATCAATTTACTATTTTCTACAGTGGGGCAGGAATGAATTATCAATATAAAAGTGTGGAACACTATAAAGGCTGCAATCTCATCTCACTATTCTTATGTTTTTTTAATAAACTGTTCATGTTTTTTCTTACAGTTTATGACATCAAAGGGGCTCTTCTATAAAATTACAGCAATAAATTTCACCTTATGCTGGACAGATTTTACTTCTTTTCTCTCTATCTGTCATCCTGTTTTGCAAATAATCAAGACATGACAAAATTGATTAAACATTTATCTTGTCTTCATGAAATACAATAACTGCCTTACTTAGTTAAAAATGGCAATGTAAAAGCAAAGCTAAGTTTAGATCCAGTTGCTACAATTCATCACCACTCAGAGTTAAGTGATATTAAGGTAAAATAAAATAGTTGCCTTTATTATCACTGAATATTTAATTCCTTGTATTCTAGGACAAAGTGGATTTCTTTATTACTACTGGCATTTGGCAAAAGTTGTTAATCAGTTATAACAAAATGCATTGTTTATTACCATCTGCTGTCACATCTGTTGTACAAATTCATGGCTCCAAACAGATTATATATAGTTTGAACACAGAAGAGATAGTTTTTGATGTACTTTTAAATGATAAAGATTTTTTTTCAAAATACCTAACACCTGAATTTTCAGGATTTTTGTTAGAACACCAAAAAATTATCATTTTTTTTTACAAATTACTATTTTACCTATTTCCCACAAGAACTTTAATATCTAATCATTTTATGACTCATTATCTAATTAAGTTGACTTTTTCATAGAAACTGACTCATTATAAAAATTAGACTTTCCTCCAAAGTGCAGTGTTTATAGTTTTGCATTTTCCCCATCTCAATTATCATCAATCTGAGAAGATTGGCAAATTTGTATTCTTATGTTTGATTACTTATTTGTATAACTTTTTGCATCTAACTTTCCCTCAGTAGTATCCCTGTCAAATTCTGACATCTCCAGCATAAGCATATGGATATGAACAACATTTTACTTCTGGAATAAGCTTTCTTCTGCACGTTCCTATTTTAGTTTTTATAATTTGTTGACTTTTTCTTTGTACTTAGACCAAAATAACAAACCCTCATTTATTCCCCCTAACTATTTGGTCACTAAATACTATTACTAAATGTTGCTCACTAATACTAGTAAAAGCTCATCCACTGTCATGTACTGTTTCACATTTTCAATGGTACTGCTCCCATTCTCTTGGAGTTTTACCTGCCTCCTACCTGGTCTCTATGCCTCCTAATTTTTCATTTCTTTAATGCAGTAAATACCACAAGCATACTGATCTTCACACTAATAATTTAAATATCTTACTCTTCTGCTTCAAAACTTCCAATTAAAAAACCCTCAAACTTCTTATTTTATTTAAAATTCTTCATATAATGACTCTACTATTTATTTCTTCCTGATTTCTCTCTTTCAACTATAAAGACAAAGAAAATATAAACTTTCTTTACATATAGTTTCAGTTTTTCTCTATTTCTTCCCTGTAACAATATTTAATTCCCTATCCTGCAAGCATTCCATTCTTGTCCTAACTGTTCACCGCATAGACACTGCCTACTTCCTACTCTTCTACACCCAGCCTATCTTATACCTGTTATGCTCACTCTCTTGAAAATTTCTGCCTTGTTTTATATATTATAGAATTCACCACTAAATGGAGATTTAATAGGTATCCACTCTCATCCATTACCCAGCATAGCTTACAATACTTGCTCTACTCATGTGCAATATACACCAGCTTTTTTTTAACCTTTACTGTTTTACCTGACGTTACTTTTAACCAGCGCTTTGTGTATCACGATGCTGAGATACAAAGCAGTAGTCCTCTGTAATTAGTTCTGCCATGAAAAAGCAGGATATTGAAGGGCATGGAGTAATGCATATACTAGCAAGACAAGAATTTACTATGTTACACACACTCATTAAGGAGACCTATTTCAAAATTAAACATTATGTTTTATAAATGGGATAATTTGCTCCAGGATTTAAGTGAGGACCACCCGATTCTGAGATCTCTAGATAATACTACTTACATCTCCCATGTAAGCGACACTTCCATAGGTAATCCATAATGTTGGCCTACAGATTCTTAGATTATAAAGCCCCCAATTTTCTTCCACTGTGTCTTCACCCAACACCTTCTCTCAGAAATTTCTGACCAATCCCTATCCCTGCTAAACATGACTACTTTGTCATTCAGATTCAACCAAGCATCCCCTCATAGCCTAAATCTCTTCTCTACCTGTTCCTTCTACCTGTTTTGCTTTTTGTCTCTCCTATGAGAATACTGCTTCCCCTTTGGCATTACTAAATTTTGTCTATTTTCCCCTGACTCGATACCTAGTATAGGTTCTAGAGGTGGGGTATGGGCCCTTTACTCCATGCTACTTTCACATCACTCATGAGAAGTGAAAAGATAAGAACTAAGTTTACAGTTAAGTTGTCTAATTTTAGAATGTTAACAATGTAGAAATTAATAACTGTGTCTCTGTTAATTAGTATTGTACAAAACTAGTGGTGGAATAAGTCAGATATTATCAAATACTAATTTGTCCTTAACAATGTCTTAAACATAAAAACAAAGTTTTAAGAGACTGTCTATGAAAGTTCTTTGCAAAGTCTATGCCTGTCTACAAAGTCTGCTGAATGAGAAATGTCCATGAACTCTATCTGGCTCCTTCAGTGCCTTCAAGAATTATTATTGAAATTAATCATTATGTAATATAGTAAAGCTTTTTTCAATTCATAATTAAAATGTTTGAATGATCGTGATGCTTCTACAGAAATACCATGTAATTTAAAATTGTCTTTTTATAATGTAAATGTTCAAAAACCCTCAAATTAAGAACCAATTTAAGATTTGTAGCTCTCTTGAATGTTTTAGTAGCAGGCAAATGTGATAGAATGCAGAATGTGAATTGAAAAAGCAAATAAGATTTACGTGTCAGTAAAGCTCATTACAGAAATAGGCTCACAGTGTTCCATTAAGACGCAACACCTGCTTTTGTTTAAGTTCTAGTTTGCAAGAGAGTAAATTTAATCTATATAGCAACTATTCCAGTAAAATGCATTTGTATGAAACATAATACATGAAAACCAATTATGGAAAATATTGACTCTGAAATATGCATGTGTCTGTAAAGCTTTGATTTCCGTTTTGAAACGTGTCCTTGGCACAATATTTCATGATTTTATTTTAAAAAGAAACTTTATAGGTGTTATCTATTCTCATTTTAATTTAATTCTCATTTTTAGTTTTAAAATAAGGTGATGACTTTCTAAAAAATTTTGATACAGTTTTATACCACGTTAAAAATGGATAGAAAAAAAAAATTTAATGCAATAAAGCAACTTGCATTACTGGATAGTTCCTCAATAATAGTTAGCATTTCTATCCAAATAAAAATAAGCAAGTATAACTATTCTTAAACATAGCCCTAGTTGGTACAGGAATCAGAGTCCTCAGAAAACAGAAAAATATATAAGGATTAAATGAGACAACTTATTTGTAGCTTACAGCATATTTATTTATTTATTTATTTTTAGCCTGTTTATTGGTGTATAATTGCTTCACAGCGATGTGTTAGTTTCTGCTTTATAACAAAGTGAATCAGCTATACATATACATATATCCCCATATCTCCTCCTTCTTGTGTCTCCCTCCCACCCTCCCTATCCCACCCCTCTAGGTGGTCAAAAACCACCGAGCTGATCTCCCAGTGCTATGGGGCTGCTTCCCACTACCTATCTAATTTATACTTGGTAGTTTATATATGTTCATGCCACTCTCTCACTTTGTTCCAGCTTACCCTTTCCCCTCCCCATGTCCTCAAATCCATTCTCTACTTCTGCTCTTTATTCCTGTCCTGCCCCTAGGTTCTTCAGAACCTTTTTGTTACATTCCATATATATGTGTTATTATATGGTATTTGTTTTTCTCTTTCTGACTTACTTCACTCTGTATGACAGACCCTAGGTCCATCCACCTCACTACAAATAACTCAATTTCGTTTCCTTTTATGGCTGAGTAATATTCCATTGTATATATGTGCAACTTCTTTATCCATTCATCTGTCGATGGACACTTAGGTTGCTTCCATGTACTGGCTATTGTAAATAGAGCTGCAATGAACATTGTGGTACATGACTCTTTTTGAATTATGGTTTTCTCAGGGTATATGCCCAGTAGTGGGATTGCTGGGTCATATGGTAGTTCTATTTGTAGTATTTTAAGGAACCTCCATACCGTTCTCCATAGTGGCTGTACCAATTCACATTCCCACCAGCAGTGCAAGAGTGTTCCCTTTTTTCCACACCCTCTCCAGCATTTATTGTTTCTAGATTTTTTTGATGATGGCCATTCTGACTGGTGTGAGATGATATCTCATTGTAGTTTTGATTTGCATTTCTCTAATGAGTAAAGATATTGAGCATCCTTTCATGTGTTTGTTGGCAGTCTGTATATCTTCTGTGGAGAAATGTCTATTTAGGTCTTCTGCCCATTTTTGGATTGGGTTGTTTGTTTTTTTGCTATTGAGCTGCATGAGCTGCTTATAAATTTTGGAGATTAATCCTTTGTCAGTTGCTTTGTTTGCAAATATTTTCTCCCTTTCTGAGGGTTGTCTTTTTGTCTTGTTTATGATTTCCTTTGCTGTGCAAAAGCTTTTAAGTTTCATTAGTTCACATTTGTTTACCTTTTTTAAATTTCCATTTCTCTAAGAGGTGGGTCAAAAAGGATCTTGCTGTGATTTATGTTATACAGTGTTCTGCCTGTGTTTTCTTCTAAGAGTTTTGTAGTGTCTGGCCTTACATTTAGATCTTTAATCCACTTTGAGTTTATTTTTGTGTGTGTTGTTAGTGAGTGTTCTAATTTCATTCTTTTACATGTAGCTGTCCAGTTTTCCCAGCACCAGTTATTGAAGAGGCTGTCTTTTCTCCATTGTATATTCTTGTCTCCTTTATCAAAGATAAGGTGACCGTCTGTGCGTGGGTTTATCTCTGAGCTTTCTATCCTGTTCCATCGGTCTGTATTTCTGTTTTTGTGCCAGTACCATACTCTCTTGATTACGGTAGCTTTGTAGTATAGTGTGAAGTCTGGCAACCTGATTCCTCCAGCTCCGTTTTTCTTTCTCAAGATTGCTTTGACTGTTAGAGGTCTTCTGTGTTTCCATACAAATTGTGAAAATTTTTGTTCTAGTTCTGTAAAAAATGCCATTGGCAGTTTTATAGGGATTTCATTGAATCTGTAGATGGCTTTGGGTAATATAGTCAGTTTCACAATGTTAATTCTTCCAATCCAAAAACATGGTATATCTCTCTGTCTGTTTGTATCATTTTTAATTTCTTTCATCAGTGTCTTATAGTTTTTTGCATGTCGGTCTTTTGTCTCCTTAGGTAGGTTTATTCCTAGGTATTTTATTATTTTTGCTGTAATGGTAAATGTGAGTGTTTCCTTAATTTCTCTTTCAGATTTTTTATGATTAGTGTATAGAAATGCAAGAATTTTCTGTGCATTAATTCTGTATCCTGCTACTTCACCAAATTCATTGATTAACTCTAGTAGTTTTCTGGTAACATCTTTAGGTTTCTTTATGTATAGTACCATGTCTTCTGCAAACAGTGACAGCTTTACTTCTTCTTTTCTGATTTGAGTTCCTTTTATTTCTATTTCTTCTCTGATTGCTGTGGCTAAAACTTCCAAATCTATGTTGAATAATAGTAGTGAGAGTGAACATCCTTGCCTTGTTCCTGATCTTAGAGGAAGTGGTTTCAGTTTTTCACCATTTAGAGTGATGTTGGCTGTGGGGTTTGTCATATATGACCTTTATTATTTTGAGGTAAGTTCCCTCTATGCCTACTTTCTGGAGGGTTTTTATCATTATGGTGTTGAATTTTGTTAAAAACTTTTTCTGCATCTATTGAAATATCATATGGTTTTTATCCTTCAGTTTGTTAATATGATTTATCACATTGATTGATTTGCATATATTGAAGAATCCTTGCATTCCTTGGATAAACCCATTTTATCATATTGTATGATGCTTTTAATGTGCTGTTGGATTCTGTTTGCTAGTATTTTGTTGAGGATTTTTGCATCTGTGTTCATCAGATATATTGGCCTGTAGTTTTCTTACTATGTGACATCCTTTTCTGGTTTTGGTATTAGGCGGATGGTGGCCTCAGAAAATGAGTTTAGGAATGTTCCTTCCTCTGCTATATTTTGGAAGAGTTTGAGAAGGATAGGTGTTAGCTCTTCTCTAAATGTTTCATAGAATTCACCTGTGAAGCCATCTGGTCCTGGGCTTTTGTTGGTTGGAAGATTTTTTTTTTTTTCTTTTTGTGGTACGCGAGCCTCTCACTGCTGTGGCTTCTCCCGCCATGGAGCACAGGCTCCGGATGTGCAGGCTCAGTGGCCATGGCTCACGGTCCCAACCACTCCACGGCATGTGCGATCTTCCCAGTCCGGGCCACGAACCCGTGTCCCCTGCATCGGCAGGCAGACTCTCAACCACCGCGCCACCAGGGAAGCCCCTGTTGGAAGATTTTTAATCACAGTCTCAATTTCAGTGCTTGTGACTGGTCTGTTTATATTTTCTGCTTCTTCCTGGTTCAATCTCGGAAGGTTTTGCTTTTCTAAGAATTTGTCCATTTCTTCCAGGTTCATTTTATTGGCATATAGCTGCTTGTAATAATCTATCATGATCCGTTGTAATTCTGCACTGTCAGTTGTTACTTCTCCTTTTTCATATCTAATTCTATTGATTTCAGTCTTCTTCCTTTTTTGCTTGATGAGTCTTGCTAATGGTTTACCAATTTTGTTTATATTCTCAAAGAACCAGCTTTTAGTTTTATTGATCTTTGCTATCGTTCTTTCATTTCTTTTTCATTTATTTCTGGTCTTATCTTTATGATTTCTTTCCTTCTGCAAACTTTGGGATATTTTTGTACTTCTTTCTTTAATTGCTTTAGGTGTAATTAGGTTGTTTTTTTTTTTTTTTTTTGAGATGTTTCTTGTTTCTTGCAGTAGGATTATATTGCGATAAACTTCCCTGTTAGAACTGCTTTTGCTGCTTCAGGTTTTGGGTAATTGTGTTTTCATTTTCATTTGTTTCTAGGTATTTTTTTATTTCCTCTTTGATTTCTTCAGTGATATCTTGGTTATTTAGTAGTGTACAGTTTAGCCTCCAGGTGTTTGCATTTTTTACAGATTTTTTCCTGTTATTGATATCTAGTCTCATAGTGTGTGACCAGAAAAGATACTTGATATGATTTCAATTTTCTTAAATTTACCAAGGCTTGATTTGTGACCCAGGATATGATCTATCCTGGAGAATGTTCCATGAGCACTTGAGAAGAAAGTGTATTATGTTGTTTTGGGTTGGAATGTCCTATAAATATTATTTAAGTCCATCTTGTGTAATGTATCATTTAAAGCTTGTGTTTCCTTATTTATTTTCGTTTTGGATGATCTGTCCCTTGGTGAAAGTGGAGTGTTAAAGTACCCTACTATTATTGTGTTACTGTCAATTTCCCCTTTAATGGCTGTTAGCATTTGCCTTATGTATTGAGGTGCTCCTATATTGGGTGCATATATATTTACAGTTGTTATATCTTGTTCTTGGATTGATCCCTTGATCATTATGTAGTGTCCTTCTTTGGCTGTTGTAATAGTCTTTATTTTAAAATCTGTTTTGTCTGATATGAGAATTGCTACTCCAACTTTCTTTTGATTTCCATTTGCATGGAATATCAGTTTCCATCCCCTCACTTTCAGTCTGTATGTGTCCCCATGTCTGAAGTGGGTCTCTTGTAGATAACATATATAAAGGTCTTGTTTTTGTATCCATGCAGCCGGTCTGTGTCTTTTTGTTGGAGTATTTATTCCATTTATATTCAAGGTAGTTATCATTAGGTATGTTCCTATTACCATTTTCTTAATTGCTTTGGATTTGTTCGTGTAGGTCTTTTCCTTCCTTCATGTTTCCTGCCTAGAGGAGTTCCTTTAGCATTGGTTGTAAAGCTGGTTTGGTGGTGCTGAATTTTCTTTGCTTTTGCTTGTTTGTAAAGTTTTTAATTTCTCTGTCGAATCTGAATGAGATCCTTGCTGGGTAGAGTAATCTTGGTTGTACGTTTTTCCCTTTCATAACTTTAAATATGTCCTGTCACTCCCTTCTGGCTTGCAGATTTTCTGCTGAAAGATCAGCTGTTAACCTTATGGGAATTCCCTTGTATGTTATTGCTTTTCCCCTGCTGCTTTTAATATTTTTTCTTTGTATTTAATTTTTTATAGTTTTATTAATATGTGTCTTGGTGTGTTTGTCTTTGGAATTATCCTGTATGGGATACTCTGCACTTCCTGGACTTGATTGACTCTTTCCTTTACCATATTACAGAAGTTTTCAACTGTAATCTCTTCAAATATTTTCTCAGTCCCTTTCTTGTTCTCTTTTTCTTCTGGGACCCATATAATTTGAATGATGGTGCATTTAGTGTTGTCCAAGAGGTCTCTGAAACTGTCCTCAATTATTTTCATTCTTTTCTCTTTTTTCTGCTCTGAGGTAGTTATTTCCACTATTTTATTTTCCAGGTCTCTTATCTGCTCTTCTCCCTCAGTTGTTCTGCTATTGATTCCTTCTAGAGAATTTTTAATTTCATTTACTGTGTTGTTCATCATTGTTTGTTTGCCCTTTAGTTCTTCTATGTCCTTGTTAAAGGTTTCTTGTATTTTCTCCATTCTATTTCCAAGATTTTGGATCATCTTTACTATCATTACTCTGAAGCATTTTTCAGGTATACTGCCTTTTTCCTCTTCATTTGTTTGGTCTGGTGAATTTTTACTTTGCTCCCTCATCTGCTGTGTGTTTCTCTGTCTTCTCATTTTGCATAACTTACAGTGTTTGGTGTCCTCTTTTCACAGGCTATGGGTTTGTAGTTCCCATTGTTTTTTGTATCTGCACCCAGTGTCTAAGTTTAGTTCAGTAGGTTGTGTAGGCTTCCTGGTGGAAGGGACTGATGCCTGTGTTCTGGTGGATGAGACTGGATCTTGTCTTTCTGGTGGGCAGGACCTCGTCCAGTGGTGTGTTTTGCGGTGTCTGTGACCTTATTATAATTTTAGGTAGCCTCTCTGCTATGGGTGGGGTTGTGTTCTTGTCTTGCTAGTTGTTTGGCATAGGGTGTCCAACACTATAGCTTGCTGGTCATTGAGTGGAACTGTGTCTTAGAATTGAGATGGAGATCAATGGGAGAGCTTTCACCATTTGATATTATGTAGAGCTGGGAGGCCTCTTGTAGACCAGTGTCCTGAACCCAGCTCTCCCACCTCAGAGGCACAGCCCTGACACCTGGCCTGAGCACTAAGACCCTGTCAGCTTGACGGCTCAGAAGAAAAGGGAGAAAAAAAGAAAGAAAGAAAAAATAAAATAAAGTTATTAAAATAAAAAATATTAAAAACAAAAATAGTTTAAAAGTAATTTAAAAAAGAAAGAAAGAAGGAAGAGAGCTACCAAACCCAAAAATATATCCACTAATGATATCAAGCACTAAAAACTATACAAAGAAAAATAAAAGGACAGGCAGAACCCTAGGAGAAATGGTAAATGCAAAGCTACACAGACAAAATTACACAAAGAAGCATACACATACACACTCACAAATGAGAAAAATGAAATATATATATATATATATATATATATATACATATAAAAAGAAAACAGGAAGAGTGCAACCAAATTAATAAACAAATCTACCAATGATAGTAAACTCTAAATACTAAACTAATATAAACATAAAACCAGAAGCAAATTAGATGCAGAGAGTAGACCCCAAGTCTACAGTTGCTCCCAAAGTCCACCACATCAATTGTGGAATGATTCATTGTCTATTCAGGTATTCCAGAGATGCAGCGTACATCAAGTTGATTATGGAGATTTAATCCGCTGCTCCTGAGGCTACTGGGTGAGATCCCCCTTTCTCTTCTTTGCTCCCACAGCTCCTGGGGTTCAGCTTTGGATTTGGCCCTGCCTCTATGTGTAGGTCACCTGAAGGCATCTGCTCTTCACTCAGACAGGACGGGGTTAAAGGAGCAGCTGATTAGGGAGCTCTGGCTCACTCAGGCCCAGGGAAGGGAGTGGTATGGAATGTGAGGCGAGCCTGCAGTTGCAGAGGCTGGCGTGATGTTGCAACAGCCTGAGGTGCATCATATATTTTCCTGGGGATGTTGTCCCTGGATCACTTGACCCTGGCAGTGGCAGGTTGCACAGGCTCCCGGGAGGGGAGGTGAGGATAGTAACCTGTGCTTGCACACAGACTTCTTGGTGGCTCCAATAGCAGCCTTAGCATTTCATGCCTGTCTCTGGTATCCACACTGATAGCCGCAGCTCGCACCCTTCTCTGGAGCTCGTTTAGGTGGAGCTCTGTATCCCCTGTCTTCACGCACTGCAAAACCATAGTCTCTTGCCTCTTAGGCAGCTCTAGACTTTTTCCTGGACTCCCTCCTGGCTAGCTGCGGTGCACTAGCCCCCTTCAGTCTGTGTTCATGCAGCCAACCCCAGTCCTCTCCCTGGGATCTGACCTCCGAAGCCGGAGCCTCAGCTCCCAGCCCCCACCTGCCCAGCACATGAGCAGAAAACCCTCTCAGGCTGGTGAGTGCTGGTCGGCACTGATCCTCTGTGCAGGAATCTCTCTTCTTTGTTCTCTGCACCCCTATTGCTGCGTTCTCCTCCGTGACTCTGAAGCTTCCCCCCGACCCGTCCCCATCTCCACCCGCGAAGGGGCTTCCTAGTGTGTGGTAACTTTTCCTACTTCACAGCTCCCTCCCAGAGGTGCAGGTCCTGTCCCTATTCTTTTGTCTCTGTTTTTTCTTTTACCTTTTGCCCTACCCAGGTACATGGGGAGTTTCTTGCCTTTTGGGAAGTCTGAGGTCCTCTGCCAGGGTTCAGTAGGTGTTCTGTAGGAGTTGTTCCACATGTAGATATATTTCTGATGTATTTGTGAGGAGGAAGGTGAGCTTCACATCTTACTCCTCTGCCATCTTGAAGGTCTCCCTCTTAGAGAATATTTAGTACTTAAAAATCCTCTTTGGCTCCATATTTGCTCTTTAGTCCCTCCAGGGCTGTGGTTTTGACCCAGCAACACTTTTGGTTGGGGATCCTGCTCCCAGAATTCTGTAGGGCAATGGTAGAGCCCCTAGAGGCTTTAGGCAGAAGTCAGCTGGCCTGCGTGAAGTAAGCCTATAGCTCCACCTTTTGAAGCATATGAGGCAGTCCTGGCCATCTTTGAATTGCCTTTAGGGGTTATTCTTCCCTTGTCTAGAAGAATGATTTTTACAGCCAAGTAACTCTATAGTCCTATCTTGTAAAATCCAAAATGTCTGACAAACTTCCTTCATTCTTTCTGATCTCCTTTGCATTCAGTTCAAACTGGAAGTTTTCTGCTGGGTTGCTGATTAAGCCCCTTGTTCAAACCCATCTTAATTTCTTTATCAAATAATTGCTTGGCCTTATTCCTAATGTTCTCTTCTGAATGTGCTTTCTCTTTGTCTGCAATATGGATAGGGTAAGAATTTCTGAATTTATGTCTAGTTCCTTTTTGCTTAACAATTCTGTCTTCAGGTTACTTCTCTCTTCTCACATTTTACTATAAGCAGACAAGAGGAACCACAGTGTTCCATCAACACTTTGCTTAGAAATGTCTTCAGTTAAGTATCCAATTTCATTTCTCACAAATTCTACCTTCCACATCACTAGAACAGGGACACAATTCAGTGAATTTCTCTTTGCCATTTTATAACAAGCATTGCCTTTCCTCCAATTTTCAGTAACATGCTCCTCATTTCCATCTGAGATTTCAGCAGATCTCCCTTAATATCCATATTTCTACCAACATTCTGGGTGTGATTATTTATGTTTTCTCTAGGAAGATGGATTCTCTAGAGCAGGTGTCCCCAACACCCAGGCCATGGACTGGTACTGGTCTGTTAGGAAACAGGCTGTACAGAAGGAGGTGGGCGACAGGCAAGCAAGCGCAGCTTCATCTGCAGCTCCCCATTGCTTGCATTACCGCCTGAACCATTCCCCACCCGCCCAACCCCGGCCATGGAAAAATTGTCTTCCATGGAACTGGTCCCTGGTGCCAAAGTCGGTGGGGACCGCTGCTTTAGAGCTCTCTTCTTTTCTTTAAGTCCTTACCAGAATTGCCTTCCAAATTCCCTTCACAGCAATATCAACTTTTTCTAGCATATGTGTCAGTAATTTTACAGTTTGTACCCATTACCCAGTTCCAAAGCTGCTTCCAGATTTGAGGGTATTTGTTACAGTAGCACCCTACTTCTTGGTACCAATTTCTGTCTTAGTTCAGGTTGCTCTAATAAATTACCATAAACTGGTTTAAAGAGCAAACATTTATTTCTCACAGTTCTGGAGATTGGCAAGTCCAAGATCAAGGTGAAGGCAGATCTAGTGTTTGAGGAGGGCCTACTTCCTACTTGCAGACTGCTGCTTCTCTTTGTATCCTCACAGAAGAAGTAGCTCTCTGGCCTCTTCTTACATGGGCACTAATTTCATTCATGAGGGCTCTACTCTCATAACCTAATTACATCCCAAATGCCCACTTCCATATATCATCACATTGGGATTAGATTTTAACACATGAATTTGAGGGTGTCTAACAATCCCCAAATCTCACCCACATGTCAGTTTATACTTTGACTATGTTCCATGTGTTATTTATTATGGGAATAAATACACTAAGAGAATACAATTTCTAACTCATTTGTGAAGCAGAAGAAAAGTGCATGGTAAAACCAAGGGAAGGCTCCTACAGTTGCTGCTGCAAAATAGCACAGCTCAATTTTTTTTAACCTTATTTATTTATTTATTTATTTAGGCTAAAGCATGTAGCCAAAGATGGTCATGGCTTCCTTAATAGAGTGCAGAAGTATACTCCTCCCTCGGTGAAGCACTGCAAGCCACATGGCAATGTGTGGGATGTAGTCATCTTTTTCCAGAGAGAGTAGAAAATAATTTATAATTATATACATTGATTTTGGGGAGAACTGACATGGTTTTCTGACCTGTCCTCCTATCAAAAAGTCTAGTACAAAATTAAAAAAAATTGCTCAGGTCTACTTTGTGTGTCTTTGGAGGTTTTCTCATTTATGTTACACACACAAAAAAATGTTACATTTAATGTCCAGAGAGTTTATCCTGTTGTTATGTTAAATTAAGACTTTTCTCTCATTGTTTTTAATTCAAACAATCTTAAATGTATTTTTCTTATTTACTCATTAATGAACAAATATTTTTAAAGACTTCAGTCTGGGAGGCAATATAGAATGTGAAAAATAAATAAGAAAGTGTCCCTGCTCTTAAACAGCTTGTAATACTATATGAGATAAAACCATATTCAGGCAATAGAATTTCTAATGGAATTTAATATAGTAGGTGACAAATATATAAAATGCTTTGACTTTGAATGTGATGAATTTAGGCCAATATTGCTCTATTGAACAATTAATTTAATTGAGCTTTGTAGGTTTAAACCATGTGGCTGATTACTATTCTCTGAATATCTCTCCTGAACCAGAAAATCTCATTCATTAATATGAATATGCATGTGAAAGAAAAATTTTCTCTGTGTAGTGACTTGTTACTTAATATAAACCTTCCAAATCAATATGAGAGGTATAGATAAAATACTGCAAAACAGATGAAAAAGTGATTAATTCTGATTGGCATAGGCACTGAAGTTTAAAGCAAAATGTTTTATTTTCAATTTTCTGAAAGTAATCTCAGATTTCGATCATGTTAGATAATGGATGAACTCAAGCACCAATGCTTGAGATCTCAAAAAATGACACATGGTATTATTGTTCTGGAGTATAGGTGCTTGAACAAAGTGGTTATTATTTAAAATTCAAAAATATAAGTTTCATTACATTAATGGAAGCCGTTAGAATTTGATTTTAGTTTAATATTTGAGAGCCAAAGAAACTGCAGTCCTTCTGACACCAATAATACTACTAAATGAATTATTAACATGTCAAACATTTTATTAAGTATTTTACATGTATCATCTCATTTAATATTTAATAAACTCCTATGAAACAGGGGTAACTAGTTCATGTTGCAGACTAGAAATCTTAGGTTTAGAGAGTTTATGTAATTTACTCAGTCAAAAGGCTAGAAGCCAGAGCTTAAACTCTGGTCTGCATTTTCCAAAGTAGAATACTAAATACTTCACTGTGGTTCTTATGTGTATCTTATGTGTTTCATACTTAGGAAGATAAAGGAACTGGAAGTTTGGAAACTGGCTAGAAAGGGATAATATTTAAGAGATCAAGTGATAATAACCTGAATTATAAATTTTCAGTGAGATATTGATTAAAATATTAAAAGTAACTTTCTATAAGATAAAGTGTTAAATACATAAAATAATGTATTTTAGTACTACTGTTGCAAACAGATATCAAATAGAAGATAAACAGATAGCATTATAAAATTATAAAATTATGAAAGAAAAAAATTGAAGACACCAGTATTATGGAATTATAAACATTATTTAACAAGTTTTCAAGTGATTTTAATTTTAATTACTGACATTCAGATAATGAATTTAAGGGTATAAATTATAGGAATAATATATAATTACCATTTTATTGTTGGTAAATGCTAATAAGTGAAGCTTTTTATATGGAGTTAATAGGCTTATATTATACAATTAATGTCAAATAAATCACACTTATTTTGAATTGTGGCTTTCTCATTTTAATATTAAATCATTCCTAACTTGTAACCTGTTTCTGAGTTTGCTGGGTTTATAGTTGCAAAAAAGTAAATAAAATAAAATCCTAATCCTATATTTGAATAAAAAGTAAACAGATTGTTAAATAAGAGTCCATTGTATAATTTGGTCTTTGAAATACTGTCAGGAAGATTTTGAATTAAGAGAAAAATATAAAATGAACAGTTTTTACCTCAAGTCAAAAAATATTATTCAAGAAACACAAAAATTTTTAAATTAATATTGTGTGAAATATACACAAGACAGAGATTAGCATATTAAAATATACCATTTAAAAATTTACAGAGTGATTAAATAATATATAATACAGCTAATGTTACAACTTAATGGACAACATTAAAATAAGAAAAGAGTAGTAGAAATTAAGAGAAAAATTGATGGTCATATTGGGCACACACATGATTATTTTTCTTATTTACATTTTTCTAACCAATTTTATGTTTGTTTCATGCAATGCATGTGAGAATTCTTTCATTCAGCAACAATTTCAATCAACATATTTTTGTTGATATTCTCTTTCAAACACTATTCTTGATACAGATACTGAGGATATAATAGTTAACAAAATAAAAAAGTGATTTCTGGTAGCAGAACCCTTCCATTCTAATACTAGCATTGTGACTCTTATATGTTTATTTATATTACAGAAACAAAATTTTATCCTAATTCTTCATTAAAAAATAAGAAAAAAGTTCCTCCTATTTCATTGTGTTTTCATTTGTCTGTTAATAATTTTTGATGCTAAATGGGAAATAACTGAAAAACAGATTCTCTGTGTATTCTAGCAACCATCCTCTGAACACCAAGGAAGACCATACATAGCCTCAGCTATAATGCTGCATGTGTGCTAAGGTTAGGTGACATCTATTTCCTTTATCCAACTACAAAATGAACCTGTAGGACATGGCCAGTAATAGCTAAGTGAGAACAAAGAGAGGTTAGCAGTGGTGTCAGTCTCCAGTGCTTCTTCACTATCAAGGCATTAATACAAATTACTGCCATAATCTTTGCAAACTTCCTGAAGAAGACTATGCATAAAGGTAAATATAATAAATAATTAATGTCTTCCGTTAAAACAGTACTTAGCTGTGCTAGGCTTCCATTTTTGAATACTTCTTTTATTACTTGGTGATATAAGATTTAGTCACAAAACATCAGAGGAGGCAGAGATTGTTCACAAAAGACCAGAGTTTGCAAAATAGCAGACCCACCCTTGACTGAGGTTCTGCTTTTCTTGTTCTTTAGGAAGAAAGAATCCTACTTTTGAACATCAGTTTTCTCCAAGGGCCTTGGGCTAAGACGGTTACAGTTAAATGAATAATTTATCTCTCATGTGCTTTTTACCTTCCTAAGACCCAGGGGAAAATAGGAAATCATTTTTTATCTTTGTGTTATTTGACAGAAAATTTAGTACCAATAAACATGAAATATTTCTTTATTAGATCCTGATGACCAGTTAACATTATCTTATTATGAATTTTAAATAAAGTATTTTAACATATGCAAAAATAAATAAAAAAATATTCAGCAATGGAATTTGTATTCAGAGGGTGACGCCTACTTTACATTTTTGCTATCTTTCAAAATTAAAGAGTAACAGAAAAGTTTAAGAAGTCCCTTCTAAAAAATACTTAGATTTTTAAGTTTAAAAAAGTCTTATTTAATAATAGGACAAAATTTTTTAACCTATGCCATAAAGAGAATATTTCATAATTTGATGTAAACAATGGGGACATTATTTTATTTATATTATATATCAACTGTAAAAGCAATGACGATTTTACCATAAGGTGGAACATGTTGGATTCACATGTTCTCCCATGACATGCTTTTAAATTGATGCTAAGTTTGGATACTTTTGCCATTAAGGCTTTGCAATAGTATATACTTATGTTTGCTTTAAAAACTCACTGAAAGAGTAAGTTTTATGCCATTCTCTTGCCTTAAACCTAATATTAAAATTGATTAGTGAAAAAATACTACAATAAAAGTGATGTTTTTATCATTTCTATTAATATTTTATTCAAAATGTTTCAGGCATGAAGAATACTAGATGATAGGAAAAAGCTGTAAGGATGCATCACAGAGAAAGAAAGAACATGATAAAAAAAAACACAAACTCCTTATCTATATAGAAATACTGGCCAAGCTGTTGTATCCTACTGTTCCTGATAAAAGGAGGGGTCATTTTTGTACATATTTTCTGACAGAATGAGGACGTTCATGTTATCCCTGATTAGCTGAATAATGTCCTGTGGCATTTTCTCCATTGATGCAACTTATGACAGCCTCATTTGCTGTTCATCCTGACCTTCCTTTTTCCCCCCTACTATACCCCTCCCCTCTAACAGACTTAAAGAGATCAGTATGTTCCAAACTCTAAAAATAAAATGCAATTTTTTCTGGCTTACAATACTAAAATGAGATCATTTTCATTAACATTCCCACCAACATTTTGCTTTTTAAAACTGTTTCTAAGAAAACTTAGAAAAGCTTTTCTAAGAAAGGCATTAATGCTTATAAAAATTAATTACTCACTAGGTAAGATTTTGGTTTGGATAAAATTTAGTTGAATTTTAAATATACTTTATCTTCATTATATTTTTGTATATGCAAACTGAATCTGTCCATTATTTTTTATATTTAAATATATTTACTCAATTTAATATAAATAACAAATATAGCTGTGAAGTATATTTGTAAGAGAAAAATATATAAAATTAATATTCACTTATTCATAAGCTAAATAACGTGTCCACAACCTACCTTTCAATTTTCTATTTACATCATCTAAACTAATTATCAGGAGGTAAAAAGGCAGCTAGGAGAATCTTACACTTACATAATAAAAGTAAATACATTGTTTTCACCAAAATGAAAATGTTAGTATCTTGAGTGGTGATGGAATATAGACTGCTTTCTTAATGGCATCATGTAATATCCATTTAGAACATTGGGTCTTTCTTTATAGTTTGAACAACTGCAAGAAATAGATGATATAGTAACATTAACAAGGGACAGATAACTTAGTACACTTCCCAAAATATATCTCATGGTTCATTAGTTGTATTGAAAGTTTCATGTATGGCATCACATATTGTTCTTGTTCTTGGTAAAGTTAGAAAGAACTGTATGAAACAAACAAATGCATTTACTTATTTCTGCTTGATTCAGCAGCAGTATTTAATGTGCATTGTGACTTTCAAATTTCTAAAATTTAATGAGCGTAAAAACATTTTCCCCAGAGGACCTTATGGAATTAATTTTATAAACACATGTTTGGGGGGAGGATAATAATTTAGTGTATTTTAGGATGCTTTAAAATGGTAAAGAACAGCTAAATAAACTTAAATGGAAACTCAGGTAAGAGAATTATGGTAGGCCCATAACTCATATAATTAATGTCCAAGATAGAAACTGCATATTCTTATTTAACTTGTTTGAAAACAGCTCAAAATTACTAATAACAAGAAAATAAAAATTTAAAAAAATGAATATCAATTTATAGCCATCTGATGGCTATTTCAAGTGTCCCTTGTACCTGTGAAGCTAGTGAGTAAAAAGAATGGCAAGCAATCAGCAAGCAAGAAAAACTAAATAAGCAATAATGAAGTCATTTAAAACTCACTTCAACTTCACAAACTCAAGTGAGTGCATCTGCTTGCAAGAATTTAATATGCATTCATAATCCAACCTACAAAAGCTGCTTAAAGATTTCCAGGCTCTGTAGTGAGGGGCACACAGGAAAAAGGATGGAATGGATGAGGAAAACTATCCACCACATAGAGCACACTGATGACCAAGATTATGGAAGTTCATTATCAAATGCAAATATAAAATAGGAGACAATTATGGGTTGAATTGTCACCCCAAAACTGATATGTTAAGGTCCTAACCCCCAGAACCACAGAATGTGATCTAATTTGGACATAGGGTCTTTACAGAGGTAATGAAGTTAAAGTGAAGTCATTAGGGAAGGCCCTAATCCAATATGACTGATGTCCTTTTAAAAGGAGGAAATTTGTATATAGAAACATTCATAGAGGGAATGTGATGTGAAGAAGTGAAAGGAGAAGACAGCCATATACAAGGAAAGAGGCTTGGAACAGATCCTTCTCTCATAATTTTCAGAAAGTCTCAGCCTAGATAACACCTTGATTTTAGACTTGTGGTTTCCAGAACTCAGAAAATACCTTTCTGTCATTTAAGCCATGCAGCCTGAAGTATTGATACTTTGTTATGGTGGCCCTTTGAAACTAATACAGAAACTCACATCCCACTATTTGGTATTTTCTTTAGGTCTATATTTTGATCAAGACATATGTAACAGTTAATATTTTTCTACATCACCCTGAGTTATACTATTTCATAAAACATTTAAAGTTTGAATTATAAAATGATTTATTTTACTATCCAGTATTTCTAGGTAAGTCAATTAAAGAGTATGCATTTTCCTTTGATTATCAGTTAGTTTATTCAGGAGCTATATGCCCTGAATAAACTATGTTCAGGGCATATACCTCCTGAATAAACTAACTGATAATCAAAGGAAAATGCATATTCTATTTGCTATGTTCTCACTAAGTTACCAGGTGATTTATATATCACAAAGCTGAGATAAAAATTTCTCGCAAACTCCAGGAAACATAGTTTAATTAAGATATGTTAGATGCAAATAACTGAAGTATAACTTAAGGAAATTTATATTCAATGTGAATAATTAAAAATAATAAGGTTAAATTTCTATAGTAACAAAGAAGGAATAATGAACAAAAATCCCATTTATACAAATAAAGAATAATTTTACAAATATGTAGCCTTTCAATTTTTAAAGGTAATCATTGAAAAAGAAATCATAGGTATACCTTAATTAAGACTTACTCAAAACTACAGTGAGGTATCACCTCATACCAGCCAGAATGGCCATCAACAAAAAATCTACAAACAAGAAATGCTGGAGAGGGTGTGGAGAAAAGGGAACCCTCTTGCACTGTTGGTGGGGATATAAATTGATAAAGCCACTAGAGAGTACAGTATGAAGGTTCCTTAAAAACTAAAAATAGAACTACCAGATGACCCAGCAATCCCACTACTGGGCATATACCCTGAGAAAGCCATAATGCAAAAAGAGTCTGTACCACAATGTTCATTACAGCACTATTTACAATAGCCATGACATGGAAGCAACCTAAGTGTCCATTGACAGATGAATGGATAAAGAATATGTGGCACATATATACAATGGAATATTACTCAGCCATAAAAGGAAACGAAATTGAGTTATTTGTAGTGAGGTGGATGGACCTAGAGTCTGTCATACAGAGTGAAGTAAGTCAGAAAGAGAAAAACAAATCCCATATGCTAACACATATATATGGAGTCTAAAAAAAAAAAAAAGGTTCTGATGAACCTAGGGGTAAGACAGGAATAAAGACGCAGTCATAGAGAATGGACTTGAGGACACGGGAAGGGGGAAGGCTAAGCTGGGATGAAGTGAGAGAGTAACACTGACATATATACACTACCAAATGTAAAATAGATAGCTAGTGGGAAGCAGCTGCATGGCACAGGGATAGCTGCTTGGTGCTTTGTGACCACCTAAAAGGGTGGTATAAAGAGGGTGGGAGGGAGACACAAGAGGGAGGGGATATGGGGAGAGACGTATGCATATAGCTGATTCACTTTGTTATATAGCAGAAACTAACACGACATTGTAAAGCAATTATCCTCCAGTAAAGATGTTTAAAAAACAACAAAAAAGAACGCACTATAATACAATGGCAGGTAATGATATGGACGAAACTCACAAACCATGCTGAGACAAATAAACCAGAAATTTTCTTTAAAAAAAAAAAAGACTGTCACTCACTCAGATTCTTTTCATGTAATAACTGTGCTTAATAATATAAATTATTTTTTAATCTATTAGTCTATGAGCATATTAGTATTATCGCGATTCATAATATATATTTCAGTTATAAAATTACTGTTAATAATTGACTCCAATAAAAAGTTTCTTAATTCATAAAAATATATTAACTACAACATTCCATTGAAATGTAACACAGTTGTGTTGTAATTTAAAACCAATCTGAATTACAGATTTAATATATTCTTATTTAAATGAAAACATTTAAATTATTTAACACATATGGGGAAATGATACCAAAATAAATTAAAACATTCCCCAAAAAACTTATTCAGATAATCTGTGGTATAAGAAGAAAATTCATATTAGATTGTGTGTGTATGTTTAAATCACAGGTTATCAAACAATATTTCCAGCAATTCTTGGGAATCTAAGGTAGCCTTTATAAACACACACAAATTCATACCTTACAGTAATTCTTTTTTATTATCAGTTTAATCTTGGAGGTGATTAGGATAATTCCTACCTATATCTATACTGTATGCTTGGGACTCTTATTAGAACCCATTTTCCCCCAAACTCATAAGCTTAAAGGGCAAGATAAATAAACAGATGATAAATGATAAACAGATAGCAGACACACATGTTTTTGAGATCATAAAATTTATATAATATCATCATGAAATGGTTTCAATATATGTCTAATGCATTTATGATCTCAACAAATATTGATTGCTAATATTAAAAATAATGCTAAAAGTCATCTTGATAAATGATAAATTAGGAAATAACTCACTTGGTGAGGCAAAATAGGCTTTGAAACTAAACATATACAATACAAATTAAAGGTTTGGGAATCCTGAATATATTTTTGACAGTTTATATCCAAGAAGTTCCTAATAAAGCAAAAACAAAACAATCTACTTGTGTAATGGAACTCAATTTCTGGCATTATTTAGAACCATCAGCTGAAGTTCTTAAGAATACGAACATTGAATCCTCACCCAATTATATTGTGATAAGGTGGATTGAATCATGCTACTATTACATGATTGTTTAGCAAACTTCTCAGATGACAGTGTTCCATACTAAAATTTGTAGAAAAAAATCATATATTTACAAATAATGTCACTTATGTAAATTTGTATGAATAACTTTCTAATATTTATACATAGATTAACAACTGTCTGTAATCTTAGGTATTAAAATTTTAAGTATTGATTTCACTAATACACTGGAACTTCAAGTTAAGAACTTCCTCCTAACACTGAGATGGCTTATAAAAATCAATCTGGAATTTATATCAAAATGCAACAGTGATTATGATAAATGTAAACAGAGTCTACTTCTATCCTCTGAAGGAGATTATAGACAATGGTTATAAATTCTTCCTTAAATATTTGGTAGAAATCTCCAAAACCCACCTGGGCCTTGTGTTTTCTGTTTTGGAAGATTATTACTTATTAATTCCATTATTTAATAGATATAGCCCTATTAATATGACTTACTTCTTCTTGTGTGAGTTTTGGCAAATTGTGTCTTTCAAAGAATTGGTCCATTTCATCCAGGTTAACAAAATTGTGGGCAATGAGTTATTCACAGTATTCTTTTATTATCCTTTTAATGGCCATGTGTCCTTTTAATGTGACCTGTAGAGATGTTCCCTTCATTTCTGATGTTAGTAATTTTTGTCCTCACTCTTTTTTTCTCATCTAGACTGGTAGAGGCTTATAGGTTTTATTGGTCTTTTCAAAGTTCAGCTTTGGTTATATAAATTATAGAATACTTTTGATACTGTTTTTGAGTTGCTCAATACTGTGTTCAAAAGTTACTTTGAGTCAAGCTTTGTTTTCTTCCTTCTTTAGAGTAGTTTTCTTATTCATTTGAAACACTATTTGTTTTATTTTCTGTTGATTTCCATTTTAGGCCTCCATCCTGGTTGACTTTGTTTTTGTTGGAAGGAAGGGCTGTGGATGTAAAACATCAGCAAATTTCCAAAAGTAAGAAAGAAACAAAGAAAGATACTCAGACAAGTGTCATTCCTTCTCAATTATTTCTATAACATCCTTAACACCAATTTCTTCCATCCATTCCCAAGCATTCCTTTAAGTGACAGTCTGTTATTGGCAAAAAGAGAGACTAACTAATAGACCAGTGTTACAGAATAGTGAGTCCAGAAGCAGGAACATATAGGCACACATACATGCATGTGCATGCACACACATATATTTGATCATTTGCATTAATAGAAAGTTTCTGCTTGGGAATGGTAGGAAAATGATGCTTTTATTAAATTGTGCTAGGTCCATTGAATATCCTTATGGAATAAATCAGGGAACCTAATCTCTACATATATCAGGATAAAAAATTACAGATGATTACAGCTCTGAGACAGATACAACAATACAATATTTAAAATATAAAATAGAAATATATCTTAATGATTTTAGTGAAGAAAAGCTACTTTCGACTATAAAAAACACTAACCATTTAAGATTGATAAATTTGATTTCTCAACATTTTTAACTTTTGTTCATCATATATAATATGAGAGTATGAAAAAAGCAAGCCATTGATTAGGGAATTATATTTGTAAATCATACATTCACAAAAATATTGAAACCAGAATATTTTAAGAACGTCTACAAATGAAAGTGAAAACAACTGAATGCCCTCATCCCTAGTCCATCATGGAAAGAAAATTTTAAAAATGCATTTTACAAAATAAGGTATAAAATGGCCAATAAATATATACGTATTTATATAAGTATACTAAAAATTAATAGGTATAAGAGAAATACAAATTAAATGCAGTATTACACATACATATTAAATAATATATAACAGAAAATTAAATAAAAAATCAAGATTTAGAAGGGTGCAGAGTAATTGTTCTTATATACAGTGAAATGGGAGTATAAGTTGCTATAATTATTTTGGATAATGATTGACCCTAGTTAGGAAAGCAGGACAGACTTTGTGACCCACAGTACAGAAATACCTCAAGTGACCATTAACAGTAGAACAGATAAATTTTATACATTTTTACACTGAAATTTTATACAAAGAAAAATGACGAATTATTGCAACAATAAAGAGTATGTTACATCTCTCAGAAAAATGAGCAAATGATGTCAGACACAAAATCTATTTCTGCATGATTCATTCTTTATAAAAGTTTCAGAAACAAGCAAATATAATACATGGTGATAGAAACTTGAAGAACAATTTGGGGGTAGGAAATGACATGATCGTGGTTTCCGATATGCAAGTAATATATTATATCTTGATATGTTGGATGGTTATTTTTGCTCTAAAACTTCACTGACTATATACTAATGAGTCATTGATTTTTCTTTAGATATGTTATTGCTTCAACAGTTTATTTAAAAATAAATTCATGAGAAAAAACTAAATTAGGACTTAGATAAAATAACTTTATATAAACTTAACAGGAATCAAATGAGGTTATAAAGTAATGAGCTGAACAGTCAGCTCAGAAAATTGTAAAAAGAACATCTCAGGAAATCTAAAATAAGGAGAAAGAAATATTAAAGAAAAAGGCTGAAATAAGTGAAATAATAAAACCAAATTATTTGAAAAGATTAGTAATGTAGAAATATCCTTGACATAACCTAACAAGAAGAAATGGCTATAAATATGTGGTATAATTTATACTATCATTCAATAGAAGAAAATGAAATATTTATTAGTATGTGTTGCTGGGAAGAATGGCTAAAAATAAGGAGGAAACCCAAGCAAATAAAACCACTAAATCCTTTCAGAATACCACATATATAAGTGAAATGCATATGAATTAATGATAGATCCTAAATCTGAATATCAATAAAAGAAAATGTAGGAGAATATTTCTATGATATAGATATGCAAAAGGGCTTCATAAATAATTATAACTGTCATGGCAAAAAAAAAATGAATTTAGTTACCACAAACAAGTATTTCTGTTTACTAAAGGACACAGTTAATGAACTGTGAGTTAATGAACTCACAGAGTTAATGAACATATGACATATTGGAAGATAACTGTAATGTGTGAAAATGACAAGGGACCAGTGTCCAAATTGTATGAAAATAATCAAGTGACATAAAGACCACAGAATGAAATCAAATACATTATGGACTTAAAGTCTACAACAAGCTAAAAATAGTGTGAAACCATGATGAAACTAATTAGTAATCAGAAAAATGTGAGAATGAGATATCACTTATGATGCTGAAAAAAAAGATTGAATGAAAAATTAATGCCAACTGAGAGCACATAGCACAAATAGACATTTCCAGAAGCAGCTTTTAAGGATGCATTTCAGAGTAAAGGAAGATAACTCCTGAAAGATAATTTAAAAGGCAAGAAGGAATGAAAAAAGAATGAAATAGCATGCATCTATATTTATTTAAATGACTCAATGTATAAAATAACAATAAATTTATCGAATTTGGAAGTTTAACATTTGTTTAAAATTCTTGGCAAAATTTCAAGTTTAAACCTTACAAAAGGAAGAGTGCAGAGCATAAATTTCAAACCAGATGAGTATAAATGTCAAAGAAAATGAAAAACTTGAATAAAGAGAAATTAAGATAAACTTCAAATTCAAAATATAACTCATAAAAAGAAAAATATAGGCAAATAGAAAGTGCACAAAATTGAAAACAAAATAATTAAGATAATGGAAAGAAGCCCAAATATATTAATAAGCACTACAATTGCAAATGGACTAAGTGCAGAATGCAGAAAAGTAAAAATAATTGTTTACTGGAAAATAAAATCCAGCCGTGTGCTGGTTATCACAAGTACACAAAACTAAAAATAAGAATCCTTAAATATCCATTTAAATGGATATTCTAGGCTGATATAAATGCAAGTAAGTCTTACATGACTATATTAATGTCATTAACATTTACTTCTATACACAAAATATTATTAATAATGGACAGGGTACCAGATAAGGGAAAATTAATTCAACAGGAAGAAAGAACAGTATATACTTCAATGCTCTTTACATGATTGTCTTAAATATTTATAAAGCAAAAATTGATTCAACTGCTGATATGGGTGAATAAATGCCTAACTGATTGGCTGTTCCTCATACAATAACTGAAAGTCTAGATTAAATACAAAAACAATTAGAACAACCTTAAGATTTTGGAGAGTGAACCAAAGCTGCCAACTTCTGGAAGGCTGTCAAAACTTTAAAGAAGGGTGGATGAAGAATGAGTGTTAATAGGTACTGGGGTACTTTTTGGAATAATGAAAATATTCTAAACTTTGATGGTGGTTATGATTGTACAGCTATGTCAATACACTAGAAACCACTGAATTATGTACTTTAAAAGAGTGAACAGTATGGATTAGGAATTGCAGTATAACTCAATAATACTGTTACACATATACAAAGAAATATTTGAAGACAGGATTGGCATAGGATGAATTTCTGTTTCCCTTTGATTTCTAGCCTGAAGTTAGGCCTCAGCCACAGCACTGTATGGGGCAGATAAAACTGGTATTTTACAGTCTTCTGGCCTAGACACTGCCCACATTTCTAGTAGATCCCTGAAACATACAAGCATGAAGCACACAACAATGAGCCTACTGAAGGGGAAAAAAGAAAAAAAAAAAAAAAAGAACTAAGCTTTGAGCCAAATATCAACCAAGAATTAAGGAGAAATAAAGACATCTTCAGATGAAAGGATATCAAGAGAATCCATCACCAGCAGATGTACATTATAAAAAAAGCTGAAGACATTCTTCAGATGAAGGGAAATCATACTTGAGGGAAAATCGAATCTTCTGGAATAAATGAAGAGCATCAGAAATAGCATGTATTGTGGTAAATAGAAAATATTTGTTTTTTCCTCTTAGTTCCAATGACATTCATATACACTTTCAAAGCAAATTTAATAGTATTATATACATATGGATGTAATACATATAACATAGGTGGCATAAAGGGCGGTGAGACTGGAAAATGTATCTGTAGAGTGGTAAGGTACCTATATTTCACATAAAGCAGAAAAATTTAACTATAAATACATTATGAAAATTTAAGGATGCATATTATAATCCCTGGGACAATTAAGAAGGAGAAGAAGGAGAGGAAGGAGAGAAAAAGGAAGGAAGAACAAGGAAAAAGAGGACGAGAGAAGCAGCAAATAGGTATAGTTAAAAAACAAACTAAAAAGAAATTCTAAAAAATATTAGTAATAATCACAAAAGAGGCAGAAAAGGAAGAACAGAAACAAAAAATAGAGGGAATAAAGAAAGGAAATTTTAAAATGGTAGTTGTAAATCTCTTCATATCAATAATTACATTTACTCTTAAAACTGTCAAAAAGGACATAAAATCAAGTTCCAACTAAATGCTGCATATGTTAAATGCCCTTTAAATATAAAAAAAATAGTTTTCAAAACAAATAGGAAGGAAAATGTTATACAAACCAAAAGAATATGAAGAATGAGATGGCAATATTAATATCAGATAAACTTTAACACAAAAGATATTTCCTGAGATAAAGAGGAACATTGTTTGTAATGATACAAGGAACAGTACTAAGACAAACTTAGAAAACTTAAACTACCTCACTTCAAATCCTATTATAAAATGATGTTAATCAAGACAGAGTAGTATTAGCATAAATATTGATAAATAGATCAGTAGGCTGGAATAGAGAGCCCAGAAATAGATCCTCAGTTTTATGATCATCTGATTTTTAGAAAAGGCACCAAATCAATCCTATAGAGAAAGAAATGCCTTTTCAGCAATTGTGCTGGCATAATTGGATACCCACAAAGAATAAAACAAAACAAAATAAAACAAAACGTTGACTCTACCTTATACCATATACAAAAAAAAAAAAATTGAGGGTAATTTAACTATAAATTAACTGTAAAGATTTTAAAGAAAATATAAGGTCCTAGTGATTTGGAAATATGTAAAATTTATCTAGAAAAATTACAGAAGGAAATAATGTTTCTTTTGTTTTAAATGATAAATTAGACCTCATCAAAATTAAAACCTTTTGACTCATCAACTTACACTATTTGAGAAGTTCTAAATACAAGCCACACACTGGAATAAAATTATTTATAGATAATATATATGATAAATATTTACAGTACATAGTTATATGTACTATGATATACATATAATACTACTATACTATACATATATATAATACTGATATACAACATATACTTAGAATACTTAAAGTCAATATTATCAAAAGAAAGAATCTAGTTAAATAATAAGCAGTATTTTAACAGATATTTTATCAAGGATTCAAATACCCTACAAGCACATGCAAAATTACTCAACATGATTAGACATCAGGCAATGTGAAGTAAGACCACAATGGAATACTACTTTACACTCAGCAACATTACTAAATGTTGGTAAATTTCCAATTGCTTCTGGAAATGTTATAGCTTGTTTGTGGGTGTGTAAACATTCCCACATCTTTAGGAAACATTTTAACCATTTCTTATAAAACTAAATATTTAAATATTTCAAATATTTCTTATAAAATTCACCCTATGACCCAACAATTCCACTTTCAGGTAGTTACCCAAGAAAATGCAACATGTGTTTCACAATAGCTTCATACTACAATGTTCATAGAAGCTTTATTTTTAATAGCCAAAAACTGAAAACTTTGTCATCCATCTGTATGAGGTGGAGAGTGTGCTTACATGGAAAACACACAGCAAACTGAATGACTCTCAAAACATTTTGCTGACTGATATCAACCTTTTACATAGAACAAATACTGCATGTTTCCATTTATATGAAGTTTAACAAATGGCCATGTATGTAATAAATGGGTATAGCTAAATATAGTAAATCTAAGGAATGAGTATACATGTGCTCACTGTAAAATTCTTTCAACTTTATTAAATGTTCAAATACTTTCAAAATAAAAATCTTATAAATTGGTAGAAAAAGAAACAAATTTACTATAAGAAGTAGATATTTCTATACCCATGTGTCACATAAGGATTGCCAAGCAGAGAAAACAGAATATTTGTTTAAATCACATTAATCTTACTTTACCTATAAGCAGCATTTAACATTGACAAACATACCTCATTGATATATCAATACTTTTAACTTGGCTTTTAAGAAACACATGTGCTCTTTCTTTTCCAAAAAATTTAGCAAGCCCTTCATAATTTTCTTTGCTGAATCATCTTACGTTTTTGACAAACAATCACTGGTGTGTCCCAGAATCAAGATATTTTCTTCTCTCTTCTATTTACAAACATTATTTGGGTACATTCATTTGGTCTCTTGCTATAAAATACTGTGTGTATATTTTCAGCTCACAGTTTTATATCTTTTGGCCATACAACTCTTCTAAATTCCAGAGTTTTCCTACTCAATATCTCCATTTGGAAGTCTAATTTCATCCAAAACTTATAATATACAAATACTGAGCCACTGATATTTTCCAAAACATTCTATATATGCAGACCTCCTTACCTAGTTCATTACAGTATCATCCTTCCAGTTGGCCAAACTAAAAAAAAAAAAAAAATCACTGTAGAGTCCTCCTCTTTCTTTTTCTCTCATACCCATTCCTACCTACTAGACTGTTCTATTAAATCTGTCTTCAAAATATATTCAGAACCTGGCTACTTGTCTCAATCTCCATTTCTAGGACCCAAGTTCTAGTCACCATCATTTCTACCTGGATTTCTGCACTTGCCTCATGATTGCCTCTTTCCATTGAGTGTATTCTCAAAGAGCAGATAATCCCATTAAAACAGAAAGCAGAGCATGTCATAACTCACCATTTCACATGAGTTAAAGCCCAAATCTTACTACACGGTTTAGTTCCATGTCTCTTCTCTGACTTCATCTGCTATTACTCCCACTCAGGTTTCATTACCTCATTCATGACACAAGGTCATGTTTGCTATTTCTCAAAACTGCCAGGGATATTCCCAAATAAGGGGATTTGTACTGTCTCCTCTGACTGGAAAGATTATCTATTTGGCTCCCTCCCTCACATCTAAGACATCTGTGTACAGAAGTTGCCTTTCAATGAGGTCAACGTTAATCAGGTTATATAGTGTTGCAAATGTTATGTAACGTTAATGGTATACATTACCTCATGGTTCCCTCATGCAATTTATCATCTCTAATTTCCATTTAATTATTTAGTTAGTATGTTGATCATTCCTAACCTGTCATTACAGAATTCCACTCATTAAAAGGTTTGTCAGTTTTCTTCATTCACATTTTCCAAGCATAAAGGCCAAGGCTCAGGATATAGAAGGTACCAATAAGTACTTCTTTCATGACCAAGTTTAAACAGCATAATTTAGTACGTCTGTGTATTAAAAAAATAAAATGAACAACTGAAGAATATGCATTTTTTTAACATAGAAAAGATATTTATATAATTTAAGAGCAAACTGAACCATTTAAGAAAGTTTGTAAACTTAAATCATTTATATCATTAAATAACATGCTCTGATAATAACAGAATTTGGATAGACATTAATAATGAAGAAAGATATATTTAGAACATAATTATACATTTGGAAACATGTAAACACCATTATAAATAACACATGAGTTAAAGTATAGCAATCAAATTGTAAAATACTATAAGCTATGCTATAAAAAAATTACAGTTCTGAATACTATTTGTAAATATCTCATGATTCAAAGAAGAAACAATAATCAAATTTTAAAATAATTTGAGCTCTTCCATGAGGAAAATGTATATTCTTGAGGGCTAATATCAAAATATTTAGAAACACTAAAAATGTATTTTTAAATATGCTTGTAGGAAGTTACAAAAAGAATGACAAAATGTTAAAGTGTGGCAGATTTTATTTTCTAAAGCTGGTTGAAGAAATATGTGCTCTTCCAACAATATGACTGACTCTTCTTCCAACAAAGGGAGGTGTGGTCTTCATTTGCTTCCCTTGAATCTCAACAGAAACTTGGGACTATTCATTTGTTAAAGGATATTGGAATGATTCTGTCAAGTCTAAGGCTTGGTCATAAAAAGCATAGACCTTCCACATGACTTCTCACTCTCTAATGATAGGTGCCATGGGAGACCTGAGTGGACATGCAAAAAAGTCAAAATACTTTGAAGCCTCTATGCTAAAGAGGTCACATGTAGGCACCACATAAAATAAATATGCCCAAGGAGCTTCAGCCTTACTGGCCCTTAGCTCTTTGAGTTTTCCCAGCACCAACCACCAGACTTGTAAATGAATATGCTTTGAGATGATTCCATGTCCTGGACTTCAAACTGCAATAATACATGCCAAGTAGAGCAGAGACAAGTCTTCCCTGCTGTGTCCTGTCCAAATTTCTGGCTCACAGAATCTGTGAGCATAATAAATAGTTGACAACTTAGTTAAAACTGGAAACTATATTTTCCCTATTCCTCTTTCATATATATTTCTAAGTTAGAGTTGACCAAAACAGGAAAATGAATAAGAATTAAAAGTTGGAAATAAAGAAGCATTAGTTTCCAAAGACCTTAGGAGCAGGTCAGAGCTAGACATAGAGGTGCCTAGAGGACTCCAGAATCCAAGTGATCTTTCAGACTACTGGCCCCAGCAGCCAATTGTGGACCCAAGACAGCTGCCAAACCCTTCACTGAAGTTGAAAAATAGCAAATTCCACAGGTATCTCCACCAGATTTCCCTTCGTGGTTTCACTTTGACAGCTAGACATGTGTGACTTCCAGGATTTCCCTTAAAGCTCGAATCTGCCCAACTGTTTCCGTGACTCAGGCTGTTATTGACAGTGATTGTACCTTATTACCAATTCCCATCTTTCTTATTTCATTTAGACAATTTCACTCACATTTGTGTAAGTCCTAATTTCTACAGTAAACTCCTTAGCCCTATAGCATTTTAAATAGTTATGTCCTAATTAAACACTGATTAATACAACCATGAATTTATCACCTATTATATACAAAAATGTCTTTGGGAAATATAAACCTTTTTTTAAATTCTCTAGCTTATATTAGAGCTACATCATTGGATAAGAGATCTTGAACATAAAAAATTTGCAAAGCAAACAACGTATATTTAACCTTCAAGAATTTTCATACATCTAGAGTGGGGTTGGCAACGTTTTTTTGCAAAGGATGAGATAATATTTTAGAGTTTGTAGGCCTTATAGTCTCTGTTACAACTACTCAACTCTGCAGGTGCAGTGTTAAGTCAGCCATAGACAATACATAAAAAAATGATTGTCCTATGTTCCAATAAAACTTTATTTACAAAACAACTGTTAACAGGCCAGACTTGGTCCACAGACCATAGTTTGCTGAACATGGTCTATGGAATCAGGTTGAAACAACTAAAAAGAGAAGAATCTGAGAATCTATTCTACTTTGGATTCTACTTAATTAACTTACAAAACTGCTATGTGCAAACCATATTTTATTACATGTTCCTGCCTTAACCATTCATTACTCCCTAATTTCTATCACACATGCATTTTTCTTCTGACACTAAATATCTTAGTTATTACACTTTGAATTTTGAAATGTACAGCTCATTTCCAATTAAAGTCTAATTCCACATATCAGTTGACAAATTACATAGACTTGAACTCTCACAATCTCTTGTGTATCAGCTCATTTTATGCTCCAAATATCCTCTCATATTTGTTATGGAAACCTGGTAAATGTGTGGGATCCCCCATGGTAAAATGTCAAGGGAAATAGTGGTACATGAAATTTAAATTGATTAAGCCCCACAATACTGAACTTCAGCTTGTAAAGCAAATGTGAGGATTTATTCCCTTTGCTCCTTGCTAATAATATAACACCTAAAGAGTGAAAAGTAGAAATAATAAATGAAACACTAGTTTAAAGAGCCTGAAGAACTTGTTAACATTCACATCTTGTGGACTTTACCTCTTTTAGGCAATGAAATCTCAGATTTATTTGGTTACCCTTAGAAGAAAACAAATTACTGTGGCATTCCTAAAACGTTTGTAATTCTATCCACAGGCAGTTTAGAGCCTCTCCTTCATTAAGACTCTACATTCTGTAGCTGCTGTTGTCTGTTAAAGTCACAGTAAACATTTCTGACAGCCAGCTGTTTCTTTCTTATACCATAACTGAACTTCTTTTTTTCTCTTTTATATATATATATATATTTTTTCTTATTAGGTATATATTTTATACATATTAGTGTATATGTCTCAATCCCAATCTCCATAACTGAACTTCTTAAAGTAAATCATTAGTTGTATTAAATCCACACACATTTTTGTCACTCAAATGATAAAAATATTCACCTGCAAATATTACTAATGTGAATTTTGAGTAATATGACATGCTTCTCTGAGAGAAGAATTACATTTCAAGTTAAAAAATCTATTCTTAATTGTACACAAAAGTTCAAATATTATTGAATATTTATGTCACTATGTTTTTACTTTGAACAGTGACTGCTTAAGAAGATTTGTTTTTTCCCCTATGTGAAATGACATTATTAGAAATTTTAAAGCACTATCAGTCAACTATAGCTGTTGATTGTTCAGTTTACACTGAGCTTAAATTTTAGGCATTTAAAGTGAATGTCATCCTTTTTCCCAAGTAAATGATGATATTTTCATCTTTGATTTTAATTCAGGCAGATATTTTTAACTGAGATACATGGACATATTTTGGTGTCCTTAAATCCCCTTAAATTGTATGCATGCTTGTGCATGTGATTTTTTTCTGGTGAAAAAAAAGTCTATAGATATTAGTAGATTAAAAAATGGAACCATGAACCAAAATGGTCATTAACAGGAAGATGATTGCTATGACATTAGGATAAAAAAAATATAACATATGTTTTAACTTTATTGTGAAAACTTAGACTCTAAAAATAATTCTGCTTCTAGATTTAAAGCCTTTAAATTAACACTTAAAGATAATTTTCATATTACACACAAAAAGGCATTGCCTAAGACAAGAGAAATGACAGCAGAATCAGTGCCTGTTGCTGAAATCAATCAATAACTAACATTATGTGACAAACATATTGTAAACCAGAATTTTTCACTGTGCTTCTAATAATGACATGTGGCCCTATGATATAGGAGAGCTATAAGAACTTCTTTCAAGGTTTTGATATAATCAGGCTTGGGTCTGTGAAAAGGGAACCAACTGTTTTCTACTATATACCACTTGTAAAGTCCCAAACAAGTTTTTATTGGTTGCTTGATTTTGTTGTTTAGGCTTTCTCCTTCAATGAATTTTTAAACCACAAAATCATGTCGTTGGAGCATGTTCATCTAAAAAATCGGTCTGGGTTAGGCTAGAAGAGAGCTAGCAAATAGGGCATATTTCTAATTATCCTTACATAACATTCAAGTTAAAAATAAAATAGAAACCAGTTTCAGAAGAATGACTTAAAAGGAAGACATTTAACCTTCCTGATTCTTTAGTTTTATTATTTGTAAAATCTCTTTTAGCTTGAAACTGCTGTGATTTCAGTTTCAAGAAAAGTCTAGCAAAGGAACCATGAAAACAGTACTGCATTGATCAGGATAATGGATTGAAAAGGATGTAATGAGTATCGGTGACATCCTCTCAGTGGAATCAAGCTATTAAACACCTAAGGTCAATTTCAGCCATCAGCTACTCAGATATTTTCACTTCAGCTACTAGGTAAATTTAATTGAGCAGAATCTGGACCTGTGTACTTGACTCAGTAATGTACAGTGAAAACACTACGGTATAGTGTCTAATGCTAATGAGGCAGGTAACCCATCTATTCCTCCAGGCTTATTGGATTGACCTAAGAACAATACTTGCTAAATATTATAATTGGTGGGATGATCCACTGTTCACTGCCATAGAGCAAGAGGAGAAATAGACCCCGGTGGAGGTGTATCAGAGACATGAATATTCTGAATTGAAATAAATATGGGAATGCTTCTAAACTGAGAGTCTGCTGAAAAAGAATAACAAAACTTCTCTTATTTTTTAACTATATTTAATACTTGGCTATTTATCCAGTATAAAAATGTATAGATATTTTAGTTCTGGAAGCTTTATCTTTTTGCTTGTATGATCATACCAGAAGAATTGACCCCTCCTATTTCAGTGAAATGATACAAATAATTGCTTATATTTAGAAACATGATATTCAGCTACAACTGTCAATATTTTCTTTTTCTTTTTTTTCTTTCTTTCTTTTTTTTTTTTTTTTTTTTTGCGGTACATGGGCCTCTCACTGTTGTGGCCTCTCCCGTTGCGGAGCACAGGCTCCAAACGCGCAGGCTGTGCGGCCATGGCTCACGGGCCCAGCCGCTCTGCAGCATGTGGGATTCTCCCAGACCGGGGCACGAACCCACGTCCCCTGCATCGGCAGGCGGACTCTCAACCACTGCGCCACCAGGGAGGCCCTTGTCAATATTTTAAAAGTGAGTTCAAGGATGCTAATGAGAAAGTTGCCTTCATCACACATCATTTAAAAATAAACATGAGCAATTAAGATTAAGAAATACAAAAAATACAAAACACCCAGGGTAAATAATTATAAATGTAAGAGATAAAAATAACTACAAGATATTTCTCAGTGCAGTCATTTATGGTCAGTTAGAATGTGCTTTTAGATTACCTTTACTAGAAAAATTACAAGATTTTTTGTGTTAATATTAGTCTTTTTAGGAACTTTGTGAAGTATGGTTTAATTTTGTGAGGTGGAAGGTATGCACATTAATCATATAAATGAGTATATAAATTGAACATCTAAACATATTTACATTTAAAATCAGATTTATTTATTGAAGAAAAATGGCAGATCTAGAACGTGAGAAACAGAGAAGATTAAATTGATATTTTTGTGGAGGAGCTACCATTATAAAGAAGCCTTTGAAAAAATAAATGAATGAGTTAGATTTTTAGGTGCTTTTGCTTTCTATTATGAGATGCAATCCTCTATTTTGTGCATTTTCAGGGAACCCGGAAAATATGTTAATTAATTTACAATAATATTTAGATATCTGATTTAAGAGTTTTTAAGTAGAAAACCATGAAAATTTTCTTTATGATTACATAATTTTGTTCAAATTACCAAGAGTATCATAAGATCTTGTTAGGAAAAAATACTTGATATTTAAAAATAACTGATTTAGTTCAAAAGTCTCTATTTATGAGAAAATAGAGATGTAACACTTGTCTTATTAAAGGACAATATTACTTAACTGAAATAAAAATTCTGCCTTCCATTTCAGTGATTTTCTCTAGTTTCAAGGGTTACCTGTGATTGAGAATCTAATGATTAGATAGGAAGTAGAAAGTATTATAATCTAAAGCACAACACCCTTCAAATCCTGGCTAAATTGCCTTGATTCTTTTCATATAAGAAAAAAACAGCTTGAAGTACAAATATTTTTGACATAAAAATATTTATTTTCAAAACTTTCCTGTGCAGACAGCAAACCTTTTCGTTCAACCCAGTGGACTTAGTTGTGTGGCTTACTAAGTTCTCTTGGCAGAGGAATACAAGAATATGAACATTGACATTTTGAGGCTATAGAGATATTTATTATGTGCTGCATTGTAGTGTACCTTCTAGACACTCCTTTTGGTTAACTTAATACATAATCAATCTTTGGATATGTGAACTGAAGGTCCCAAGCACTCTGAGTTCAATAAATACTTTCTGTAACAACAAGTAGGCTGTGCATTCAGGCAGGACTTAAGACCAAAATAAAATAAACATAAATCATGAATAAAGATGATGCTTATTACCTGATTTAGAAACAGAGTGTGGAGGTTAAGGGAAGAGATTAAAACTTACTTGGCTAAGGCTCTGGAAATTTATCAATTGTCAGACTTAAGTGGGGATGAATGGAGAAGTAACTAGTATTATTGAGTTCCTATTATGTGACAGGTGCATTATGCATATAGTGTTTCACTTAATCTAATAATTTAGTATCTTAATTCCCATTTTTATAAATAAGAAATCAAAGATATGTTTACTTTAATGATTCCATGTGCTGATAACAATGAGGACACTTAAAATCCCATCTAGAGGTCAACTTGGAAGATGTCAATTAACGTTCTTCTGCAACTGAGCATGTTTGGGGAAGACAAAAATGACTGCTACATTCCAATTTAAGAAGAGTTTTAAGTGAGTTTTCTTTAAATTCTCAAACACCTTTCTTCTTGGCAGGCCCATCCTTTCTTCTCCAAATAAAAATCAAATCTGAAGCACAAACTGTGTAAATTAAACATTCACTTTCCATGCAATGTTGAAAAAACTTGAAAATCTAGTATGTTATCTTTAGAGATTTTAGAAATTTACCCCCAAACTGGAAATATGAAAAAAGTATTCTTCTGTTAAAATTATCTCAAAATTAAATAGGATTAGAAAGCACTCATAAATGTAAGATTTGAACATATAGAATCTCAAATGCAAATATTTATGTGTGTGTGAAATTATTAATTACAAAACCATGAATTTTCTATGTAGCTCTACTTAGAAGACTGATGGGGCCCAAATTTTATACAGTGGGCACTCTGTATCTGCAGATGTGTAACTCGTGGATATGGAGGGCCGACTCTAAGGGACTTCAACATCAGAAGATTGTGGTATCCATGGGAATCTTAGATAAATTAGCAAAATTGATGGATGGCAAAATAAAAATATACATATTATAATAACCATTGTCCTTTTTGACTATTTTAATTTCAATAAGATTTTGGATGTGATAGTAATAAAACATATACAGCCTTGAAATGATGAAAAGACATTAAATTTTCAGCAGAGAAATGTAAACTATAAAAAATAACTAAATGGAATTTTAAGATTTGAACAACAAATTCTTCAAATTTAACAAATAATTTACTAGATGGGTCAAATGGCAAAATAGAGAACTGATGAAAGAGAGAGTAGTTGGAAAGATAGATCAATGAGCATTGCTCAATCTGAAGAATGGAGAATAAAGATATTTTTTAAAAAATGAATCAACACTCAAGGACATATGAAACAATGTCAAATGATCTAACATTCATGTCATAGTAACCTTCAGCAGAGACTTCCCAGAGAAGAAGAATGTATGACATCCACCAATTCCCAAATCTGGTAAAAGGCAAATGCTCAATAAACAAGAAATGAACAAATATAAAAATACAAAGACATTATATACAAGCTGCTGAAAATTTTTAAAAATCCTGAAATCAGGCAGAGAAAAATAAAATATTACATATGGTAACAATAATATGAATTACAGTAGATATATCACCAGAATCATGGGAGGTAGAAAAAAAGAACAGCTAAAAAGCAAAAATATTTTCAAAAAATTACATGACATTCTACACACCAAACTGAAAAGAAAACAAGAGAAATGGTGAATATCTGGATACATATAAAGGACTAATGTTCTTCTTTTAAATAATTTAAAATATATATTACTGTTTAACACAAAATTAGAACATTTGTGGGGTTTTCATTTATGTAGATGAAATATATATGACACCAATAACATAAAGGGGGGAACAAAGGGACTTATATGACTTGTAAGTGTTATATATTTTATTTGAAATAATAAAACAACTCTAAATAGATTGTAAAGGTTAGTTGTACATATTGTAATCCCTACCTATATGTAAAACAAAACAAAACAAACAAAAAACACACCATATTTGGAACATTCCACTATATGAAAGCTGAGCGCTTATTTGCTGCTTGGCAACAGGTTCTTCATCCATCTTAGGGGAAACCTTTGCCATTTTCTAGGGACACAGTGAACTTCTTTGTGTTGCTTAAGGGTGTGCATTATATGGCTTTTGGCCAGTCTCACCAATATATCTGTCCCTCCAGGAAGGGAATGGTATTTTCACCTGCATCACAAGAGGGGTACATGCTGTCCATCACCCTGAATCAGCTATGAGGAAGGCCTGCTGGCTAGTGGGAGACCTGCACACACTGCAAACACTGAATTGTTTTATTTCTTTTCCTTTCTGTAAGTAAAACATTGCTCCACCAGTGACTTGTGAGTTGAGTCTTTCTTGGAGATTCCAAACCTGTAAAATATGCCATGGACCTATGTCTGCAAGCACCTACTTCTGGAGGTTGGCATTATGACTTTTGCCATCTTCCACACCATGGGAATCCTCACTTATGATTGGTAGTTTGGAACTTCCTGCTCAACATGTAGAGTATCCCGTATATGTCTGTTAGATCTAGTTGGCTGCGTTGTTCAAGTACTCTATTTGCTTGCTGGTTGCTCTACTCATTATTTAAAATGTGATATTGAAATCTTTATTATTGTAGAAATGTCAATATCTCCCTTTAATTCTGTAACTTTTTGCTTCATATAATTTGATGGTTTATTATTAGGGACATAGGTGTTTATAATTGCTATGTCTTCTCAATATATTGAAACTTTTATTAATAGATGATGTCTTTTTTGTCTCTAGTAAAATTTTTGATTTAAAGTATATTTTGTCTTATATTAGTATAGCCACGCCAGCAATGAATATATTTTTCCAATGTTTCCCTTTCTACCTATTTATGTCTTTGGGTCTAAAGTGAGACTCTTGTAGATAGCATATAGTTGGCTCATGTAATTTTTTTTAATCCATCCTACCAATATAATTCTTTTGTTGGAAAGTTTAATCAATGTATATTTAAATTACTTACTGATAAGGAAGGGCTTAATTTTGTCATTTTGCTATTTTTTTTCTATATGCCTTCTAACATTTTTGTCCCTCATTTCCTGCATTACTGTCTCTTTTATGTTCAGCTGATTTTTTCTAGTGAAACGTTTTAATTCCCTTCTAATTTCCTTTTGTGTATATTCTATAACTATATTTTTGGTTACCATGGGGATTACATTTATCATCCTAACATTATAACACTCTAATTTGAATTTATACCAGCTTAATTTCAGTAACACACAAAAACTCTGCTCATTTACAGCTCTGTCCCTACTCTTTTCACTTATTGACATCACAAAATTACATCTTTGCACATTGTGTGTCCAAAATCATAAAGTAATAATTTTTAATGCATTAGTCTCTTAAATTATTTAGAAAACAAAACAAGGAGTTATAAACCAAAGTTACAATAATACTAGCTTTTAGACCAATAACTTTACAAGGTATTAGTCTCATATCATGTAGAAAACAAAAAATGGAGCCATAAACCATTGTTACAACAACGCTAGCTTTTATAATCGCCCATGTATTTTCCTTTACTGAAATATTTATTTCTTCAAATGGCTTTCTAGTTACTGTCTGGTATCCTTTTATTACAACCTGTAAGAATCCCTTTAGAACTTCTTTCAGAATAAGCCTAGCAATAACAAACTTCCTCAGCTTTGTTTATCTGGGAATGTCTTAATTTCTCCCTCATTTTTGAAGGATATTTTTACCAGATATGAGATTCTTGCTTGGAAGATTTTTCTTGTAGCACTTTAAATATATCACCCACTGTCTTCTGGCTTTCAATGTTTCCGGTAAGAAAACTACTGAGGCTCCTTTGTATGTGATGAATCACTTCTCTCTTGTTGCTTTCAAGATTCTCTGTCTTTGTCTTTCCACAATTTGATTATAACATGTCTTGGTTTGAGCCTCTTTGAGGTCATCCTGCATGGAGTTCATTGAACTTTTTGGATGTTTATATTCAGGTTTTTCACCATATTTTTGAATTAAATTTATGTGAAATGGTACTGCCTTTTCAAATGTATTTCATAATTCATATGACCAAAGACATTTCCATTTGTCTCTTAAAAATGTTCTCTTGATTTTTAAAATAGTCTTCTGTACTTCAGAGAAACCATGTTATTCAGTGGACTAAAAAGAGAACTAATCAATCTGAGACTATATAGTTTCTAATGAACATATTTTGCCGATAAAGACATGTGTGAAATCTACCTTTACATTTACACCATCATCCTTTGGGAGGAAAAAAAAATAATCAACTACACTTCTATGAAATGGAAGACTTAAAAAGACTCAGAAAAATACACAATTCAAATAAAGCGCCCAAAATGAAATATGTTATTTTAATCTCTGGTAGACTAGAAACATCTATCCATAGATTTATTTAACCTTTCCATTCCACATCACTGATTTCTGAAGGTAAATGTTTAATTGAAGTTTAATTTTTATTTAATGCTGCCTAGAATTTCCATTCAATACCACAAACATTTAATAGTGTTTTGGCAAATTTTAGTAATCTGTCTAGTACATCTCCAGGCCATTAGTTTATTTAATCTATCAAAAAAATCCTAAATGACTGTTCTCCTCTGTCTACTTTCATTTCTTTTGATGCTATAATTTTTTCGTGTGTTATTGTCTTTAGATTGTATATGTCAACAAGAGAAATAAAATTGTAATTACATTTTCAAAATATTCCTGAAAAATAACATTCCCAGTGCATCTCAGGGTAAATGTCTTGTCATCATCTTTTATAATGCACTATTCATAAATAATAGTGTAGAAGCAGTGTGATCATTCACTATACCTACTCTAGGAATGAGAAAATTAAAAACACTTTTTCTCACGTGCTGTATGTTTTATAGTCCTTAGAACATAAAGCTGCTTGCTTTGCTTTGCATTTCCCAGTAGCCTGTTGCACGTGTACAGACATGGTGTTCTTACATGAACTGAGTTCAAGTAGACAAAAGTGATCATTTTCTCTAAATACTTACTGAATGATAGTCTAATTGTCAGTCTTCTAAAACTGAGCTTTTCCCCATGTAGCAGTTGCCAGAAAAGATGTCATCTGAATCATACTATCGTAGAACAAAAACTGATTTCACATTAAGAACTCTAGATTCAACATTTCCAACGGAGAGAGAAAAAGAAAGGGAAAGAAAGAACCCTAAAATTGAGCTTTTATAAGTGTGTCATCTCTAGATTGAAACCTCTATAATATTCTTGAATAATTACTCATCACTGCAGATGCACAGATGATTAAAGCTTGATTCTTGACTTTAAGAAAAGCAGAGAGTATACTATCTATTAATGCAGGAAGATAATAAGTACATATAATATGATATAAGATAAATAACCTGCTCTAATATAGTATATTTGAGCATAACGGAGTATAGTAAGCATATTTGGGTGCCCAAAAGAAACAACAACCAGAACCTGCCAGAAGAGAAGAGAAAAAGAAAGTGTCAGGTTATGGAAAGTTTCATAGAGAAGCTGTCAATTCAGTTCATCTTTAAATATGATTTCATAGCTTTATGATATAAAAATTTTCCCCTGTCTGGATAAACACACATGTGTGTGCGTACACACACACACTCTCTCTCTCTCTCTCTCTCTCTCTCTCTCTCTCACACACACACACACACACACACACACAGTTAATTGTAATGGAGATGAAGGCTGTTAAAAGTCAGACTGGACAAACACCTTCAAGGGACATTTTGAATATTAAAATTCGGCCCAATATTGTTCGGTTGGCTCAGAAGTTAGTACTACCCGAAGGCAGAACGTTATTTTCACTTACATTTAAATTTAACTTAAACCCACATGTTAATTAAGTTGTAAGTGCTTAATAAATAGTGACAAGTAATTATAATCAGGGCCTTAACATTTAAAAGTATATATGTACCTATTCTCCTCCAATTAATCACAGATGTGGAGAATCAGTTGGAGAAACTGCTATTTAAAATAAAATATGTTAAATAGCAAAATAGCTAAAAGAGTTATTTGCTTTCATCTTTTCTCTTGATGAAACTTTGTTGGGTAGTAATGAGGTTAGTTTATTTAGGGAGATTATATGTATTCAAATGCTGAAGGTGCACAAATGAATCAATAAACAGATTTTCTGGACCAACAGAGAATACACTGGTGAATAATGTGGAAATGTTCCAGTTGATACAAGGGCTTAGAGTGTGCAGAAATGAGAAGGTAGATTGTAATCAAGATCTGCTGCTGTTGTGGGATGACTTCAGGTACTGGGTTAAGAATCAGCTTAGCAGGATAATTTATAAAAACTGGAAAGTACTCTTGAGAATAACATAGGTTATAGGTATGTAAAATAACTTTTCGCTCATGAAGTGAAAAGTCAAAGTGAAACTGCACAGTGGTACCAACATAGAAAGTCACCAAATGCACTTGATGTGCCTATTGCTGATGCTTATGAATTAAGTAGTTTGGAGAGATTTTCCAAATGAAAAATTTGTGGATACAGATATCTTTTTCCCCCTTGAATTCTAAATGCAATTTGTGACGTGGTTTTTCATGACTATTAAGTAGTAATAGAAGACTATTTTAAAATCTATAACGATTACATTCTTTTTCTCATATACCCTGTAATTATTTTCAGGACAGTTAGGACCAGTTTACTAGTTTATAATTTCCAAATTATCATCTTTATAGTATTTAAAGACTAACTTTAGTAAATGCTAAATATATTTTTAGTATTTAATACTAATTTAAACACTAATTTGCTGTGAACTAGATTTAGTATTTAAATTTTCAAATCATAATTCCTATAGTATATAATATTTTACAGTAGCTTTATATCAAAACCATACCCTGATAAGGCCTACAAGATAGTTATAAGATAAATTTATTTGAGTAAATTAGCATGTCTGTGTCTTGTGGAAGAAACTAAGTTATACAGAGGCAGATTATCTACATTTAGACAGATACTGAATGAGAAAAAGTATCCTACTATTTTGATTCCAGAAAATTGTTTAGATCACTGACTTATGTTCTCTATTATTTCTTTTTGGACTATATTTACAATGTCTTTGCCAAAGTTATTTAGTTTGTTATTTGTCCTCATTTTACTGAGACTTAAAAATCCGCCTTATAAAATATCATATATTTAATATATATGAGGACACAATCTGAAGCCTTGTCTGCCTATTTTTAGCTCCATGACTTTAAATACAAAGCAAATAAATAGATATGCACATGATATTAGGGGAAGAGAGAAGGAAAATATAAAACTTACTGGAGCAGAAAAGATTTGGAAAAGAATTTCTAGAGACCATAAACCTTGAGCTGGATCTTGGGTATTAGAAAAACTTGGGATGAGATCAAGTGTATTATAAGCAGGGACAATGCATGAATGAAAGCAGACATATTGAAAATAGGATATTATGATTGAGTAACTATAAATGATTGTTCTGGCTGAGTAGGAATTGAGATAGTTATGGCCTGATTATGGAGAGACTTGTGTACCAATGTAACCAGCTTGCTTGTATACTTAAAACTTGCTAAGAGAGTAGATCTTAAATGTCCTCACCACAAAAAAACAAACAGAAAACCAATTTTAAAAAGCTTAAGTGAGGTGATATATGTATTAACTAACCTTTCTGTGATAATCATTTTGCAATATATATGTATGTCCGATCACCATGTTGTATATCTTAACCTTACACAATGTGACATGCCAATTATAGCTCAATAAAACAAAAAAAAGTAAAAGAAAGAAACAAAAAACCCACAAAGCAACCAACTTGGTCTTAATTTTAGTATTAATGGAGAACCACTTAATGGCTTTAAATAGGAGAGATATGTCCAGATTACCATTTGATGTAACTCACTCTATCCATTTTGTTGAAAAAAATGTATATCAACTAGGAGTAATTTCAAAAATGCCACAGAGTGTGAAAGTTAATAAACACAAAATAATATAAGGAGAAGAACAATTTATATACTTTTAGGAAATAACTTTTGAGATACATTTTGAACTAATATATTGTCTTGAATTTCTGTTTCTGATCTTTCATTGTTAGTGTAGAGAAATGCAACTGATTTCTGTGTATTAATTTTTCAACCTGCAACTTTACCAAATTCATTGATGAGCTCTAGTAGTTTTCTGGTAGCTTCTTTAGGATTTTCAATGTGTAGTATCATGTCATCCCCAAACTGTGACAGTTTAACTTCTTCTTTTCCCATTTGGATGACTTTTATTTCTTTTTCTTCTCTGATTGCCATAGCTAGGACTTCCAAAACTATGTGAATATAAGTGGCAAGAGTGGACGTCCTTATCTTGTTCCTGATCTTAGAGGAAATGCAAGCTTTTTACCGTTGAGTATGTTAGCTGCAGTTTTGTCGTATATGGCATTTATTATGTTGAGGTAAGTCCCTCTATGCCCACTTTCTGGAGCGTTTTTATCATAAATGGGTGTTGATTTTTGTCAAAAGCTTTTTCTGTAGCTATTGAGATGATCATATGGTTTTTAGTCTTCAATTTGTTGATCTGGTGTATCACACTGATTGATTCTCAGATGTTGAAAAATCCTTGCATCCCTGGGTTAAATCCCACTTGATCACGGTGTATGATCCTCTTAATGTACTGTTGTATTTGGATTGCTAGTACTTTGCTGAGGAATTTTGCAGTTTTGTTCATCAGTGATATTGGCCTGTAATTTTCTTTTTTTGTGGTATCTTTGTCTAGTTTTGGTATCAGGGTGATGGTGGCCTCATGGAATGAGTTTGGGAGTTTTCCTTCCTCTGCAATTTTTTGGAATAGTTTCAGAAGGATAGGTGTTAACTCTTCTCTAAAGGTTTAATAGAATTTGCCTGTGAAGCCATGTGGTTCTGGACTTTTGTTTCTTGGGAGTGTTTTAATCACAGTTTCAATTTCAGTACTTATGATTGGTCTGCTCATATTTTCTATTTCTTTCTGGTTCAGTCTTGGGAGATTATACCTTTCTAAGAATTTGTCTATTTCCTTGTGGTTGTCCATTTTATTGGCATAGAGCTGTTGGTAGTAGTCTCTTATGATACTTTGTATTTCTGTAATGTCATTGTAACTTATCCTTTTTCATTTCTAATTTTATTGATTTGAGTCCTCTCCATTTTTTTCTTGATGAATCTGGTTAAAGGTTTATCAATTTTGTCTTTTCAAAGAACCAGCTTTTAGTTTCATTGATCTTTGCTATTGTTTTCTTTGTCTCTATTTCATTTATTTCTGCTCTGATCTTTATTTCCTTTCTTCTACTAACTTTAGGTTTTGTTTGTTCTTCCTTCTCTAGGTGACTTATAATATATATGTATGTATGTATATATATATATATATATATATATATATATATATATATATATGTACATAGAGTCTATGAAAAAGTTGATTTCAGCTCTACTAATTACAGTGTAATTGTGGACAAGTTACCTATCCTATATATCTGAGATTCTCAATGTCAATACTATTACCATTTTTAACTGGGTAATCCTTTATTGTACATATGTGGGGGGTGTTGGAGGAGGTGTATCTTGTGTATTGTAGAATGCTTAGCAGGACCTCTGGCTTCTACTCTCTAGGTGCCAGTAGTAACCTCCCAGTCATGGCAATCAAAAATGTCCCAAATGTTGTAAAATATTTCCTGTGGGAGAAAAACACCCTGTTGGTAAGTCACTGATATATACCCTCTCAAAATTCAATGTCTTCAGTAATACTGTGAAGATTTGGAGCACATTAAATGAAAATATGTAGTTCCCGATTGTCAATAAATTGTCATGTTATTTTGATTTTATCATAATACATGTTAATATATAGATGTGTTTTTTCTTTGTGAAATATATATAAATTATAGAGATATATATTTCACAAAGGATTACTTTATTATATATAAATTATGCATATATGTTTTTTCTACCTGTTTGAAAAATAAATTATGAATAAAGAAAGTTGTGATTATGTTAGATTTTTGTGGGAAATGGAAGAATGAGAAGAAGATTTACTCAAGTGGGTGGGTACAGCTCTGTGTTTTGAGATGATGGAGATGGCAGAGCCCCAAGAGGAAACAATAATTATTCTTGTGAAACTGGAAAACTCTGAATAATTCTATTAAATAAAGATATGCTAATTAGTTGATGGAAATAGTAGTAAATATAGGTGTGTATTGAATAAATAATTAGGGAAATAAGAATATAGATGTTGGAGCTGGAAAAGAGATGCCAAGAAGAGAGAGGTTGTTACAGTTCTCTACTTAATATAAACAGTACTCCACATTGTTTTTTGTTTGTCTGTTTGTTTGTTTTTGCATCTTATCCAGACTGCAGGTGATTATGACCTACCATCAAAGAAATGTCGCCTCAAAACTAAACGAATCTCTGTTTTTACCTGTTCTCATTTGTTATGGGAAGGGGTAACTATATGTATTATGGCTGGGAAATAAGAATTTCAGTGTCTTATTTACTTTGGGCTGCTATAACAAAACACCATAGACTGAGTACCTTATGGGGAAAAATATTTCTGCCAGTTCTAAAGGCTGAGATCAGGGTACCAGTGTCATAGGGTTCTGATGAAGATATTGAAAGGGATGAGGATGTCACAAAATTAGAAAACTGTGTGCAAAACTACATGAACAATATTAATCTTGCATGTTTTTAGTAAAAAAGAAAAAAAAACAAGAATAAATTACAGCAATTGTAAAATTAATCTATATTAGAAGTCATACTAGTTTTACTTTTGGGGAGGTTAGTAACTACAAGGTAGAAAGAAGGGAGGCTTCTGGGATGCTGGTACATTCTGTTTCTGAAATAATCTGACTATATGCAGTTTGAAAAATTATACTTAGAATAATGTATACTTTTTGCTACATATTTTATGTACAAAGGTGAATTTTAATATAAAGTAAAGTAAAAAAGACCTTTAAGAGAGTTCATATTATAAAATGAAGAACATATACAGAAATTTAGCCGTATAAAATCACTTGAAAAATTCAATACATTTTATGTTGATCAGTTATTATTTAAACGTAGAGAGTATGAGAAAATATGTGTGGAGATTACACTAGAGAAAAAATGCAGGAACCAGTCCATAAGGAATCTGTTGTGTTTAATAAAGTTGTTTAAAATTTATAATCAATTATACTTGTTCATGGAAAACTATCTGGAAAGCATAAAACAGACAGGAAAAAGTTTTTTTAATCCTCCTAGCCTAAAATCATTGTGACTATTTTGATATCATTTGTGGTATTCTTGCTTTTATATTATGATTTAATATGTAAATAAATTTCTTTTGTCTTCTTTGGTAGGTTTATTTTTTTATTATTTTAGTTTTTTTAAAATACCTAAAGGATAATTGTTTACCTATTTTTATATTCTATTTTATTTAATCTTTCATATGAGGATTTAATTATGCCAATTAAAATTCCTAGAATATGTATTTAAAGGCTACATATAACTCCATTATTTAGCTATGACATAAATTGATTTGTTGGATCCATTATCCGTTCAGTCCACACCTGATGTCTGCCTGAACATTATCATGCATACATATATAGATTATCATGCCTGCCTCAATTGTTTCTAGATAAAATTCTTGATACTAAAACAGTGTTTGACACACAGTGCTAAATTTGAATATACAGTTGACCCTTGAACAACATGAGTTTGGGCTGCATGGGGTCCACATATACAGGGATATTTTCAATAGTAAATACCAGAGTACTACACAGTCTGTACTTGGTTGAATCCAGGGATACAAAAGAACTGCAGATAAGGAGAGCTGACCATAAGTTATATGCAGAGTAACCTCCACCTTGTTCAAAGTTCAACTGTGTATCATAATTTTCGGGTGTAATAAGTCTGATTGATTTGGGTGGGAAAATTACTGGAGATTTCTTTGGATCTAAAATCAGAATTTAAAATTTAATGAAGGTTGATGAATTTATTCTACCTCTGAACCTGCTGTAGCACTTTATGTACTCAGTGTGTCCAGCTTTTTATGTAGCAGTCTCATACGGCTAATAAGATCAGGACAGTTTATCTTGATGGTTACATTGTTCAGACTGGTCAGTGCATATAAATTTGTTTGTGTGGGGGACTCATCAGAATTGTATGGAGTGGTATCTTCCTCAAGACCAGTTTGTGTATCTGGAAAAATCAGGTTTTGTGTCCTTTCAGCCTTTTCAGAAAGATACATTTGTGCAGGCTCATAGGCTTTGATAAAGTCCTACATATTCTAACTAGGAATGTTGTTCTGGGGCATTTTTGGCAAATGTAGGTATGTGAATGGGCATGGGAAGCTCTTACTAACCCTTCGAAGAGGGGTTATTGACACTGAAGTGGTTTTTGGTCTGCTTACTCAGGGCAATAAAGGGGCTTCTTAAATAATACTTGAAATCTAGGCCCATCTTGCCCTCACTCCAATCCTTCCCTGTAAACTAGAATGTACCATAGATGGTGGTGGGGATCCCATAAATTTTCTTCTCTTTATAACAAAAGCAAAACCCAGAGCATTCATGACAACTAAATGTTTCTCCTCTTGGATATTACTGGATTCTTCTAAATGCACTCCTATGTCATCTCTTTACCCATAACAATTTGTCCAGATAAGAGATGGAATAATACATTTAAAAAAACATATCAGATTGCATTATAATATTTATTTGCCCTGAATAATTTTTTTTCTTTCAGTTAGAATAAAATATAGATTCTCTACTATCCTCTTGGAAATTATCTTGATGCAATTTCATATGTCTCCTCCAACTCCTCGTTTTCTTGTATTCTATGACAAAATTGAATATTCTAAAATAATAAATCAAAGTAACATAGATCTAGACTGGTCTAAGAGCCATGCATGACATGTCCTTTCAATACCTCTCCAAATCCAGGATAAATGACTCTTTCTCTTACTCAGTATGTTCCAACTACACTGGGTGACTTGCTGGTCCTCAAGCACACCAAGGTTTTCCTGTCTCAGTGCCTTATATAAATCAGTTTTATTTGTCTAAAACATACTTCCAGTAATCATTCACCTGGCTAAATACCCTAAAAGTGTCAGTTGAAAGGTCACCCAATTAGAGAGAAACTTCACAGTCTCACCATCTGACTCATCCTGCCCCTCATATTACTCAGTCAAATAATATGAAAATACATCTATATTCTCAAGAAAAAAAAACCTGTTATGATTATATTCATTTTAAAAAAATATTTCTGAGCATATTTTTGTTACCTGTTTTAAACACCATTATAGAACTACAGTTAGAAGCCAAAATCCCATTTTAGTAGGGAAGTGCTTTTGTACATTTCCATGATCAAACCTCCTCTGAAGGAATGCTAATTATAGGCTTCAATATGCACCTGGGTGAAAATTAACTTTTAAGCAGACTTTAAAATAAACGGTTTTTAATTATTATCATTATGCAAAAGCTGCATAAATGCCTTTAATTGTACTTATAAAGTAACATTTGCTGTAATCACCTCTAATATCCAGGATCAACTACAACAGTTTTCTTTTTTATTAAAATAAAAATATAAGTAACCCTCATTATTGATTCACAGGTCATTTTATTTTATGAGCACAAATGTTATAAATAAAGTACAACAACTGCTAAAATTTAACAGGTATTGAATGATAGTTACTCAAAATTGAACTTAAAATATCTTGAAAATATGTTTAATTACTGGAAGATGATTTTAAAGGTCCATATACAAGATATTCAGCTATACTGTTGAATTTTATTATTTGATTACCCCTCAGTATTAGGCATAATATATTTTCATAGGGAAATAAAATTGAACATGCACATTTAAAAAATAATATATTTCATTTATTTTTTAAAAAATTAATGCTACCATATTTGTGTTGTCTCTTTTAAGAAATGATATTGCTTAAAATTTCTGTGTCTGCATATGAGTTGGAGAATAATTTTCCACAAAACTCTTGCTAAAAGGCAAAATGTGTTGAGTCTATTTTTATTTAAACTTAGCCAGAAATTTAAAAAAGAAAAAAAAAACCACGCATGCAAAAAGCCCCAAAACACCTTTAAAGTAGTAGCTTTAGGCAGAAATGATGAAGGGGTGGGGAAGAGAGGCAAGAGGCTGTGATAATACGGGGTGGTATAGCAGCTGATTCAACTTTTGTACTTTTGTTTTTCTTTTGATTTCTCTCCCTCTGTAGCACCTTTTATAAGAAATGTATAAAAGCTGAAGATGTGGTATTTTAAAAGCATTATTTTCAGTTTTTATTTTTGGATAGAAAAAATATCATTCTAGACAATTATTTAAAAATTAACTATCAATGACTAAATTAATTTAACTATGATGCTTCTTTGTAATACTATATGTAATCACAAATCTAGTATCTGTCAGAAAATTCTAATGTTAATTTATTAAATCTTGAATGCTTATTTTCATAAAATTTAAATACATTATTAGCTACCATCCTAATATTTAAATTAATATTTAATTTAAATTGAAGATGCAAAACTATAACTTGCCAGGCATCCTAATTGTTACATTAAATGACTTGGAGGCAGAAGCTAATATCTGTGACCTGTGATTTTATTTTTCCACTCCTGCTTAAGATTATTTCCAACATTTGTTTGGAATGGGACCTTTATTAGTAAAGATATAATAAGTTCTACTTGGATGGGGGGCAGATTTATGTGAAAAACTCACTCCCTACTTGGTCCAGTCTACTTTGAGTAGTTTCCTCCTGAAGACTCCTTAAACTGATTCATGTATAAATGTGTAGAAGAGAGTTACTAAACACATAGTAAATGAATGGATAACTCAATCTATGAAGATATCATTGGACATTAATTCATATATCTATGCATTTTCTGGAAGAAAGATTCATAGTATATTTTTATATACCAACCAGTAATGGTATATTTTCAGTTTTTAAACTTTTGAGGGTTTTGATTTTTGGTTATTAATGGTATGTTCTGCAAAAGTGATAGAAATGGAGAGCAAATGCATTCTAATATATTATCATGGAGAAATGGCCTGAGAGAAGACTGATCATGTGAATCAGGACATTTAATACAACCAGGGCAGATAATTTTTAACAGGCATATACAGGTTGAGGTAATATCCATTCCTTTATATCCCCTGTAGCCCAAGGAATAAAAGAACAAAGACTAACTTTAATATTGTCTTCATACTTGTTTTAATTAATTTCAATTAATGCTACTAACAATTCATTTTATCTTTAAGAATTATGTTATCTTTTAACTAAGTAAACTATCTAAAAAGCAAGGGCTGCATTATTTATTCCCTTTTCTACTCTCATCTACTGTTTGTCTACAGTTGACATTTAGTTCCTTTAACAAATCTATCAATAAATAGAGTATGAAAATTTGAATGTTAAGTGGCAGTATTTTAGTACTGTTTCTCAGTTGATATGGCTGATCATAGCATTTAACTCGTTCCTTTCCCACACTACAAGACTTCTTTTGACCAATCCCGTATTACTTTGATGATGATATCATGCATATACATACCTCACTTAAATTAGAAATAAGACCTATTTGTCTCTCTCTATTGAAAGCAGGGAATCTATGAGTTGCTAATATCATCATAATCTTTACATTGACATAAAAATCACAATTGTTGAAAATACACACAAAAAACTTTAGAATTTGATAATATAATTGCATCTTATTTATAAGATGAGAGTAGTCACATTTTTCGGGTATATAGTATAATGAAACATATTTGGGATAGCCTATTACATCAACAAATCATTATGATTCCATGCTATTTTGCTGAATGAATATTAGTGAAATAAACTTTGTTGTTGTCTTCCCATGAGATATATTAATACTGTGCATTTGGGAATGATAAAGCTTTTAAATGGGTGCTTTTGTTATATCTTGAAAGTTGGTCACGTATATTAACAGTAAACACCCACAAAATGCATGCATATAGACCTACCTTTACCAAGCATATTTTGTCACATGTATATATCTAAACACTTTAATGAGGATATATTGATATATGTATATCCATCTATCATCTATCTATCCATCTGTTTATCTAGATACATTTATATCTGATAATTGGAAAGGCTCTAGAAATTAACCAATGTAAAGAACCCCAATTTAAATATGAATAAACTAAGATTTTAAAAAATATTTACCTAATATGTATTTAATTTTTGTAATATCATCCCTCCTCTTGTCAAAATATATATGCATATTTACATACACACACATACCACACTGGCTTTGAGAAGACATAAGAATTTAAAAATATGAAAATAAAGCAAAAAATCTTTCCACTCTAAATCTCAAAGTTCCAATGCACTCTCTCTTCATCATCACATATAATCCATTTGAAATATATATATATTTCTATATATATTCATATATAAACATGGTGTATGTATAAATATAAACATATCTTTCAGTATAGTATATTCAATGATTTAATAAGTAATATCTAGAAAATATTTTGATTGTTATAATTTCAGAATGATATACAATGTATATGTTATGAATAAGATGCATGGCTAAAAATATTTAACTTTTAATATAGGAAATTGAACTACTGACATAAGACATTTGATATTTCTCAATAACATTGAACAATAAAGAAAAAAATTAAATTACTATCAAAATAATATGTAAAATTCAAGTGATTTAAATGTTACAACTTTTTAAAATATTTACTTTTTAGAATTCAGATATTCGAAATGGTCTTAAGCAAATAGTTATGAAATATTTAATGCAGTAAGAACATCTCATTCAAGGATCAGTCCCTTGCAAACATATTGGATGCTATTTACCATTAGTTATATCAGTAATTTCTACTTTTCATTTACCTCAAGTTTATTACTCTAAATTCAGCTAGATTCTACCATTTTGTATTTTTACTCAAGCAAAAATACTGTTGTTTGTGAATTTCTGGAGCATAATAGGCAACTATCCTTTATCAAGTTTGATTTAGTGAGTTTATATACTGCTTTCTGTATATGAGATAAGATCACTTATTTTTTCTTACAATATAAATGGAATCATTGCTGATTTCCTATGCATATAAGAACTGAATTTCTTCAGATAAATCTTATGTTTCTTTTGTGCCCACAAAGACATCTGGATACTCATCAGAAGTGTAAAAATCCCAACTAGAAGAAAAAAGAAATAATTGTTCTTTATTTCTTATTTTTATTATGGATATAGCAAGCTATATTAGAAAAAGTATCATATATAGTTCTTAAAATATTTCTCATGTTACATAGTTCTCTGACAATTTTCTTTACTCATGTATATTGCCTAGCATCATACACCTTCAATCAATATTTATTACATAGCTGAATAAACATAAAAAGTATATAGAGATCAAAATAAATCTGTTTTTTACATCCCACTGCCACAAAATACTCCCAAATAACGAATTTTAAAAAATCTCCTAGAATTTCTCAATAATAGTTTTTCATATGTGTATAAAATACTTCTACATACACATACACACATACGACAAGCAACATTAATTTTAATCCACATTTTTTGTACAGTGGAACAAAGAATTGATGAAAAGGATATAACACATATCCCTTTAGTACATGCATTTCATTACAATTTAACTTCCTTGTGTGTTAAAATGACCAGCATTCAAGATTACACACTCATGCTCCCAGCTTTCCCTTCACAGATGCATATGAACACTTGAAGACACAGTACATGCAAGTCTGTGCACTTGCACAAGAGAGAGTTTTAAATGAAGTGTATTATTATTATTACCACTTCTTTTTAACAAAAACTTGTTGCTTAATAAATATATTTGGACTACATTTTCTAGCTTGGATTAAGCCACAGTTATATAGAGATGCATAGTAGATAATGTTCCAATATATTTTAATACTGCTAAAAAAATCCAAAATAAAAATAAAGGCAAAAAATCCCTTTACAAACTTGCCTAATTTTAGTACTATAGCAATCTGTTCTCAGAAACCACTCCTCCTAAAGGTGTATCTACTTCAATTAAATGTCAGTAAACATAGATCTCACCTGGCAATGTTTGCGTCATGACTGTGAAACTAATCCATGATCCAATCTGTTAGATTAAAACATAAATTAACAAATATTGATAGTCAGTCTAGAAATTTGTTCACTTGTGACATTAAATAGGTAATTTAAAAACTAAACAGTAGGAAAATTCTAAGTAGAAATAAATTTCCTAAAGACAATAATTTCATTGTTAAATATAACAAAGTTATTAAATAATCCCATAAAGAAATTCATAAGAAAATGAGAAATTATTCCAAAATTTTTGATAAAAAATAAAATCCTGAAGCTTCTCAAGTCATTTTGTATGATGATTATAAAATTTTCTTTAAATCTAGATAAATATATGCACATATATTCTATATTCTGCAGGGAAAATTGTGGTTGAACTATTCCAGTTTCCTATGCCTATAACTTAAATTGAAATCTATATCATCATCTATATCTCTGGCTATACCTATATCTACAGACAAAACATATACACATATTATCATATATATATATTAATCTATAATACATGTAAGTACATAAACACGTATTTAGTATATTATCAAATAAAGTTCAGTTATTTGCATACATAGCTAGCATACCTCATAGGTGTAGTTAGGACATGAAACCAGGAAAAACATCCACGTAAAGGGGTTATAGTTTGGACTTGGAAAACAGGCATTATTTCCTTTTAAAAAGGAGAGTAAAATGTCAATGATGTTACATATTGCAAATTTGATGACATATTTATTGTATAATTCTAAATTCCCTAGAACAACTATATACCACATGAAATGTCATCATATATTTATAGAAACCTATTTCACAAATTACTCAGAAGAGACCCAGTTTCAAATGTTATAACCTTTTGACTGAAATAGAATCCCTATCATTTTCTGACCATGTCTACAGCTATGTTGCTGTAGCATTACAGAATACCACCATAATAATCAATTGTTTAAGTTTTAAAATCAAACATATAGAGATATTACTTTATCAAAGTGGAGCAGCAGTGTTGCATACTGAGATTCATAAATGTGTTTTCACATTTGCATGCCTCTTCCTATTCTCCTTTTAGTGTCAAAGAATACATTTTTGGTTGAGATTAGTAAATACCTCAAACCTCTTTCTATTAAATTAGTGAAAATCCAAAGGGAAGTTCATAACTATGTCATTTATATCAGAAAAGTATGAAAATCGCTCATAAGAGGATTACAGTGAATATCAGTATAGTTAATATTCAGAAATACCATATAAATTATTTCTGCTCAGTTATCAGGATTGTTATTTACAACTCTCATTATACTTAGCATATTGTCACTTGATTTTTCTTAGTTACTTTTTGACTTTCAAATTTTTTTGAGAAATATTTTGGATAACAAATTTATAATGATTTCAAGTTAAACTTTGAGCTGTGACATTTTAAAAGTAAATATGAATTATAAAATTACTGTTTATTCTCCATAGCAAGATTTAATCAGATAACACGTCAAGTAATCTCTTTTAGTTGTAATTCTAAAGTCATAATGAAATGTCAGTATGTTGTTTTCAAAATTGTAACTATTGTTGAACTATCAAAGTGAAAAATATATTAGGCAATGTGCAGATTTCATGCATTGCTCATTTCAAGATAAGGATAAATATGTATGCCATTTAATAGTACAGATTCTCCTGGTAACATTTATGTAAACACCTTTGTGTAGCATCCATATATTCGTCAAAAGAAAGATAATTGAGGAACCTACCCACGTTATAGTAACTGACTTTCAGGTGCAGAATGTGCACACAAGGTAATTTGGGTTAAAGCCAGTTTATGACTGTTCAATTCCTGGAGGTAGTGGAATGATCAGAATCCACAAACACACATTTCTTCCAGATGTGGTTTGCAGATTAAATAACCAATGTGTCTTGTGACACAGAAAAACCTAGTTTTCTTTCCCAGTTTTTGGACTTAAACTAGTTGTAAGACACTAAACTCATTGATGGAAGAACAGTCTGGGACCCCAAGGAGAAAGACAGCAACATGGAAATAACTGTATATATATATATATATATATATATATATATATATATATATATATATATAAGGATTCTCACAATCATTCATTAAAATAACTTCACTAAACTATCTACGGTCATCTGTCTGGGGAACTGTATACTAGTGAGAGTAGACTATCCCTACATTTTAAGGACTACTAAACACAGTCCACTGCTTCATAGGGGTTATTTCCCCAGACACTGAATGAATAATTGGAATATACATACTTTGTAGTTTGCATAATCCCATTGTGCATTGATTTATTGGCCTTTGGGGCAAGAGCCAGTAGGGAAATCCAAGTGGAAGCCTCTGAAATTGCACTCATTCTTTTGTAAATATAAACAGTCTGCATCCCAATGAGAGATTAGTGCTACATTTAAGATCTAAAGTATGCTTGTATGATATTCTCCATTATATCTCCATTTAATTCACTTCTTTAGGTCCTGCAGAAGCCAGATGTATTTTGGAGGGTGACAGTGGAGTACTGGAAACTTGATCACACATTATCCACCATTGCAGTTTATTACTAGATATAATATCTTTACTAAAGCATATTAACCCAAACTTGGGTCTATGGATATAGCCACTGAATTGACAAATGTATTTTCCATCTCTAGTAGAAAGGGAGGCCAGAAAAGTTTACTTTTTTAAAAAATGGGCAATAGCATAGAGTTTCAGTTTGTTTGTTTGTTTGTTTTCTGTAATTGTTTAATACTCCCACCCTTTGCTATAAAATAACTGAAGAAGACCCAGGTTGGTTGTGCATCTCACTGAAAATCACTAGATCAATGACATTATGCTATTCATACTGAATGAGTAAGAAGTGGCTAGTATGTTGGTGGCCTACTAAGACATGTGTGGTCCAAAGAAGGGGGGTTGTGAATAAACACTACAAAGATTTAGGGACCAAATGATTGTGGGGCATCCTTTCCAAAACAGAGAAAATGTGTGGCAACTTGAAACCCATATCATTAAGAAGGAAGCAAAATGCCTTGTAGACCTCTTCTAGTTTGGCAGGTATCATATTATACACCAGGGAAATCTCCTCTGAACTGCACACCATGGGGCACAAAAAGCCATGAAAGTATAGTAGGGCACAAGGCAGAAAATTGCAGCAGGTTCAAGTTTTAGTGCAAGCACTCCTGCACTTGGACTTATAATCAGGTAGACTCTACATATTAAATTTATCAGTGGTGGAAAATGTTAATGTGTGGAACTTACGGTTAGCCCCAATGGAATAATCACAATCTTGAACCTTGGTATTCTAGAGCAGGCCATGGCTTTGTAGCACAGAATTATATCTATTTGACAAGATAGTCCTGGAATGCTTTTGAATCCTGGTATAATTAAGACTCTACTCTAGGGACACCAAGTGACCATGTGGTCCTAACTGAGCACTATAAGCTGAGTTCTGTTAGATGTACCAAGTCATAAGGTTAGGTAAGACTAGTAATAATTCATTGTAAGATAGAAGTGATATATTCAGAATGAAACATAAATAGGCAATAGGATAAAAACAAGCTGCATTACCAGGCATCCAGACATGTCACACACCACTGTTGAGCCAACATGTCTCCTAACTCCCATGCATGAAAACTTTAGGTATCCCTTCAGGCCAGCTGAAAAGTAGGAAGACCTTGAGCTTAGTTCAGGGCTGAGTTGGCTGGCATGTGGGAGGAAGCCAAAAATGCAAAGCAGCTGCAATAGAGTCACATTTAGGGGTCACACCCTAAAAGACAGTAGTGAGGGGTAAATTCTCCCATTGGGCAGAGTCTCTGTAGTTGAACAAAATACATCCAACCTACAATATACATAAAATAGCAGGCAGTGTCAAATGGACAAATTAGTAAGGAATGCAAGACTGTCCATGAATATGAGAGGCTATGAAATATGAAGATATATGTACCACATGTTAATGCCCCAAAGGGAGCATCAATGATGGAAGAGACAATAAAAATTAGGTAGAAAATTTGACTTAGTCAGTCACTGTCAGCCTGTTTCTGTAATGGATTACTTATTGCTAGTATGGGTGCATGAATGGAGTATGGTGGCAGGGATGGAAGCTATACTTAGCCTCAATAGCATGAGCTCCCACTTACCAGGGCAGATATAACTACTGCTGCTACCAAGTGTCCAAACTGCCACCAATAAAGTACACCAGTAAGACCGTAACAAGGCACCATTCTGCACAGGTATGATGTAGTAACCTGATGGCAAGGTGATTTATTGAACACCTTCTATTTTGAAAGAGGCAGCAATTCATATTTGCAGGAAAAGACATAATCTGTGAATGGATTTCCCTTTCCTTCCTTTGGGTCCTGAGTCAGTCCTATTATCTGAGGATTTACACAGTATTTGATCAATTAACACTCTCTTCCACAATACACTATTTTTTTGTTGTTTGTTTGTTTTAACATCTTTATTGGAGTATAATTGCTTTACAATGGTGTGTTAGTTTCTGCCTTATAACAAAGTGAATGAGCTATACATACACATATAGCCCCATATCTCCTCCTTCTTGCATCTCCCTCCCACCCTCCCTATCCCACTGTTCTAGGTGGTCACAAAGCACCGAGCTGATATCCATGTGCTATGCGTCTGCTTCCCACTAGCTATCTATTTTACATTTGGTAGTGTATATGAGTCCATGCCACTCTCTCACTTCGTCCCAGCTTACACTTCCCCCTCCCCGTGTCCTCAAGTCCATTCTCTACATCTGCATCTTTATTCCTGTCCTGCCCCTAGGTTCTTCATAACCATTTTTTTAATTCCATATATATGTGTTAGCATATGGTATTTGGTTTTTTCTTTCTGACTTACTTCACTCTGTATGAGAGACTCTAGGTCCATCCACAATACACTGTTACTTTAAGAAATCCATTTTTCATAAAGGAGGTACAGAAGTGGGCCCATAACCAAAGGAACAATTTCTCATATCAAATGCAGCATCATCAAAAAGTTGCCAACCTGATGGATTAATTGGCTAATCTGTTGAAGGCACAGTTGAAATGCTAACTTAGGGACAAAGTACACCTTTAAATCTATAAGATAAGGTTTACAGTTGAATGGTAATCTACCCATGTCCCATGACAGGAAATTCCCCACTTGGAAACAAGGATCTTAAAACCTGAAACCCCAGTGTTGTGGGGAATGAATCACTACTCTTGGCAGAGTAATTGATCCTGATCATGAAAAGGAGGTAAACCTGCTATTATACAGTGGGGTAAGAAGAGTATATTTTGCCTCTAGTATTTGGACATCTCTGGTATTCCCTTGACCCATGGACAGGGGCCACATCCATATCCTGATAAGGCCCTTCAAGTGAGGATCCATGTCATACCACAGATAATCCCTGAGATGTTAAATGTGTCCGTTGAGAGTGAAGGGAATCTAGAAGTTTGTGGATGAGGAAAATGGTGCAAATCACTTGTTAGACCAAGGCCATGTGCAGCAGTGAAGGCTGTGTAATTTCCCACTAATATGTCTCTTTTAAATTTCTGCTGGTAGCAGAAAACTTTCACATACCCTCTGAAAGGATGGCCTTGACAAAAGAGAACTGCCTTATCCTAGATAATTTCCCCATTTCCAGGGAGCCCGAAATCCAACCTACCTTTTCTCTAGTCATTCCAACTTAGGGTAACTCAGAAGGGTTATCCTAGTTTCAGATAACCCTAGAGAAATGACTGAGGCCACCCTTCAGACATCACAACTCAGTTTCCTACTAGGCACAATTCTTCCCTTTTTAAAAGTACTTTGTAATAAGCATTTTAAAAATGTGTTCTATATCAAATTGTGTTTTCTGGGGAACACATTTTGTGACATCTTGCCTAAACAGTCAATATAAAATGGTCCCCCAATCCATAATTCATGCCTAAAGCATATCTAAGGTACAGATATTACTACAAACTTCAATTAATATGTAAGTGGGGAAATAAAAATCCAAGAGCAACAGAGACTCATTTAGAGCTGACACAGGAACTGAGAGTTGGATAAGGATTTTATGTAAGGAAAAAGAGTGCACTGTGTATGTAGATATCAAGAATCCATGATCAGAAGAAGAGGGTTTACTCTGAGAAAAGGTCTGAGACCTGAGGTTAGCAGGACACTGGATACATTGAACTGAAATGAAATGATTTGAGAGTAGTGAGTCTGGAGGTTTTCATATTAGAAGGCACTGCTTCTAAGAAAGGAGAAAATGCTTTGAAGGCTTAGAGGGGAAGGGAAAGAAGGTAGTATTTCTGGGAATTAAGGAATTTAGAAAACAAAGGAGTGTATAGAGGATCAAAAGACACAATGAAACACCCCATCCCCTCCAGAGCACACTTTATTCTTTAGAGACTTCACTTCAAACACCCCATCTGTAAAAACATTTGTTATTTCTCTTCAGTGACAATCTACACATTTAAAATGAACATAAGTGGATAAATATTCACATAAGGCTTCTATATGAAAAAAGCCAGAATTTTTCCAACTGATAAAAATAACTCCCCCCAAAATTAAAACAGAGAACAATTTTAATGCACAGAAGCATTTACAGATAATAAAGAACATAACCGTTAAGAAATCCCAGAACTCAAAATAGGTATGGACAAAACAGGAACAAAAAAATAGTTGAGGGCTTCCCTGGTAGCACAGTGGTTGAATCTGCCTGCCATTGCAGGAGACACGGGTTCGAGCCGTGGTCTGGGAAGATCCCACATGCTGCGGAGCAACTAGGCCCGTGAGCCACAATTGCTAAGCCTACGCGTCTGGAGCCTGTGCTCCGCAACGAGAGGCCATGATAGTGAGAGGCCCGCACACCGCGATGAAGAGTGGCCCCCGCTTGGCACAACTAGAGAAAGCCCTCACACAGAAACGAAGACCCAATACAGCAAAAATAAATTAATTAATTAATAAAAACTCCTTCCCCCAACATCTTCTAAAAAAAAATAATTGATTCTTCTCAAGAATTAAATTGTAGAAAAAGAAAAATATCACATTACTAATATGGTACATATTTCAATTTGCCTTAGGGTAGAATGTTCAGTAGAATAGGGGATATTAAGTAGATGAACAAAAACAGTGAAAAAAAAACAAAAACAAAAAGCTAAAACCAGAAAGTGATAGATATATAAAATAGAGGCAGATGTAACATGTATGTAATATAACCCCACCCTCTCCTCACAGTCCACAATGTAACCAAATTTTCAACTATAATACAAGAAAACTTTCTAGAATTAAAAAAAAAAAGACATGAGTCAACCTACTAGAAGATTACATCATGTCTCTGGGAAAACTGATCTGGAATTATCAAATCTAAGACATATCCTACAAAACTCTGTACAAAATTAATAGACTTCAGTGATAAAGAAAAAGTATTCTGAGTCTAGAAGCAAAAGACCAAGCCAATTTAATCAAGTAGGGAAGATTACATTGGCTTCTGACTTGGCAAGAGCAACATACAAAGCAATGTAAAGGGTGGAGTAAAAGCATACACACACACATAGAAAAGTCTTTCTCACATAAACATTTCCAAAGTTTGACTTTGCAAACATTATGATTTAAAATTTTCATTTTCAGGGCCTCCCTGGTGGCGCAGTGGTTGAGAGTCCACCTGCCGATGCAGGGGACACGGGTTCGTGCCCCGATCCCGGAGGATCCCACATGCCGCGGAGCGGCTGGGCCCGCGAGCCATGGCCGCGGGGCCTGTGTGTCCAGAGCCTGTGCTCCGCAACGGGAGAGGCCACAGCAGTGAGAGGCCCGCGTACAGCAAAAAAAAAAAAAAAAAAAAAAAAAAAAAAAAAAAAAAAAAAAAAAAAATTTCATTTTCAAATAATGACTGCGTATTCCAGATAGATGAAGAAACTTGAACAAAGTCACATTGTTAGAGGGTCAGGGTCAAGACTAAAAGTTGTGATATTCATAACTTTGACAATGTTAGCATTTTTATAAAATTGTATTGTGTTCTGCTTCTATACCTAAAAAAATCAGACTATCAGAAGTTTTTCATCTGCGTTTCACATACTTCCAAAGAGAAATCAGTAGATCTATGAATTTGGATTAGATAAAAATGACATTTAACCTCTTAATAAAATGTAAGATTTACTTCAATACAAATGCAGACAAAAAAACACAATATTATTTGCATTATTCTGTCATTTTTTTTCAGGCAGAGATATTTTCAAATAATATTACAGTTGTTTTAGATTTCCATATATATAATTTATGGTCATCAATATGGTACTGATCAAAGTGTTATGTAATGTAGGAATCAAAACATTTATGTTATTATATATTATATTACAGCTTTTTATGTGTTCACAAATATTCTAATATAATACATTTCTTTTGTAATTTTATGTATTATGGGAAAAAATATTCTGGAAAGTGTTTCATATATTTCCCCAGCCTGCCAGAACTGTTCAAAACAAGAAAATGTTAACAAATTCAGGTAGATATTAAAACAAACTTGAAGAGACAGACACAACTTTATATTTGCAAGTAGATTGATAAAAACATGAAATCCAAATGTTGACCACTGCTATTGGAAATTATGGTTAAATTATGTACAATGTACAGTAAGCCATTGTGAATCCCTGCCTATAATTTAACCTGAATGAGAGTATTGATTTACCAAAAATAAATTATATAGACACTGTAAATTTTTTCAAATCTTTTGGCAAACCAGTAAACTCAAAATGTTCTCCCAAACATTGTTATTTCACTGCCATTGAATTTGTCAGATAAAATTCACTTTTATTAGAAAAAGTTTAAGAAGTCATTTGAAATACAGTAGTATTGTAACATACTGTGCAAATTAGATTAAGAATTGAAAGTTAAGCTAAGAAATGTGGATATTCATCAAAGGGTTTCATACTTCTTCTTAATCATGTTTGTTTCTTCATATATTTAAATGAGAGAGAGAGAGAGATTGTGTGTGTGTGTGTATGTGTTTGTATATGCACACTTTAGAGAAACCATAATTAGGGAATATAATATAGTTCAAATATTTTGAAAACTTAGGTATAAAAGGGCAATAATTGGGAAATACTAATCTTAAGTGTTTCCAACTATTGCTTTAAAAAATAATAATTAGCATAATTCACTCTAGAGGAGATTAGAAAAAGTGACTAACCTGTGTGATTGGGATGAGCCAACAGTACATTGATGAAATGATTTCCAGCTTCACAAATCTGCAAAACATTTCAACCTTTTCAGTGTGATATACTTGGGTCTCTTTTAAAAATACATTTTTAGATATACAAATATCCGTGTAATATATTGATTCTAAAGATCCAAAAATATACTGTTACTCTAACTGTAAGAAGAAGAAATTTTGTATTTTAACAATGAAAGAAGCTGTTGTGGACATATGTAGAATCAAAGGCATGAGTTACATTGAGGTAGAGATTTTGAAGGTATTCTTGATCGCTTTTGATAGTTATGTACAAATTGCCTTGTTAATCAGGTCCTGTTGATTATCTGCTTTGTATTTGTCACAATAGGTAAATTTTCACAGCATGAAGAGACAAGCCATATCACTGAAGATATATTTGTCATAGGTTTATATATTCCAGGTTTACTAACACAGTAGCAACCCTTCCACTGCAAGGGTAGTAGTATGGTTCCTGGCTTGTTTCAGCTCAGTTTAGAAAATATATTGTAAGCAGTACTGCCCCACAAAGTCACTTGTTGCTTGTCTGTCACCTGACCTCTTAATCATGTACACTCCACTAGTTGTCCCTGTTTGGTAGACCATTATGACCCTCTAAGAAGCTTCAGGGTTAACAATATCTCCTGGGCTAATACTGTTTGAATTTGCAACATGTCGCCTCTGAAGGTAGGACTGTTTCCTTTGTCTGTCATATACACCTTACCTGATTCAATGCAAAGTATGTGTTCAATATATAAATACTACGTTATTAATAGCAGGTTATGCTATCCAAAATATAAGCAACCCACAGATATTACCAAAATTGCTTTAGTTGTGAAGAACAAGATGGTCTAGATTTTAAAATTGCTATCGCACAACAGTATGAATATACATAACACTACTGAACTGTACGCTAAAAATGGTTAAGATAGTAAATGTTATGCTATTTTTCTCTTTACCACAATTAAAAGTAAAAGAAGCCACTAGGTAAAGTGTTTTAAGTGAGAAAGAACATTAGAATGGTAAATGATAAAAATTCTAATAGACTTGTACCTGGATGCATATGGGTGGCTTAAAGTAAATTTTTAAATATTCATTTGTGCTTGATTTTATAAAAACTTTATTGACTACTTGTTGCTTCACACTAACATTCATTTGAAAAAATGATTCAATAGTCCACTCTCTTCCTCAGAGTTATCATTCGGTGGATAAATAAGAAATATGAAATTTTCAGCTAACAGAATTGAAAAAAATCACACTTTTTACATGGAAAAAATCATCATTTAAAAAATGTTTTGAATCAGAATGTAATGAAAACCTTTTTAGTTCTTTCAGCACGCTTTGTACTCTCAGTTCGTTGAGATTACAATTTTATTTTTAATCAGTACACCTAAACATGTAACAATGTACAATGTGGGGAATGTTAAATTTTAATAAACCACAAAGCACTTTGGTTAATATATTAGAAGTGACATATCATGCATCACATTGTACTCCACAGATTTTTCTGAAAATACTCCTGATTAAGTGCCACTGTTTTCAGGTTGAAAGATATTATTGGATCAGAATATATAAAATTTCAGCAGTAAGATTCTTATTGTTTACTACTAGGCACAGTAGCCCCTCCCCCTTATCTGCAGTTTCACTTTCTGTGGTTTCAGTTACCCACAGTCAATTGAGGTCCAAAAATATTAAATGGAAAATTACAGAAATTAATTTATATGTTTTAAATTGCCCTCCATCCTAAGCAGCATGATGAAACCTCTGGCCATTCTAATCTGTTCTGACATTCTCTTGCTGTGCTTAATTTATAAATTAAACTTAGCCTTAGGTATGTATGTTAAGAAAAAATACATGATATGTATAAGGTTCAGTACTATATGAGGTTTCAGACATTCAATGAGAGCCTTGGAATGTATCCCCCACAGATAAGGGGAGATGACTGTATTGTGCCTCAGTCATAGCATGTTGGCATTGTGGCAAAGGTGCCAGTGGCCAATGACCATAACAAAGGTTCCAGAGAGACCAACTTGCAGGGAGATATATATCTTGCTCTTCCTAACAAGTTTCATCATGTTAAGCATTCTCTGCTTTAAATAGTGAAAGTGATGTGTCTGTAGAAAAACAAACAACAGCAGACAAATGCCCTAATATAGAATTTGTAGCCATCAATCAAGTAGTCAGGCTGTCATATTATCAAAGTAAAATACTTTTAGTTTCCACAGCAAAAACAAGTAACCTTTATTCTGTGATCTCATAATATTTTTAGGTGACCATAATCTATCTTTTTTCTGAATATGTTATCCCTACATTTTTATATACATTATTATTAATTATTGGCAGTTCTAATATCTTATAACTTTATCATTTAAGCAATGTGATAATCATTTTACTAATTTATATGAAACAATCTGCTAAAATGTTTCTAACACTCTAAAGCTTGAGTTTTGACTATTTTTTCTCTATAATAATGATAATAACAATAATTATAATTTTGTTATATTTATTTTACCTTAATAAATATTTCAAGAATAAGGAAAATCTAGGCTAAATATATAATTACAAAAAGTTTCACCTGTAAAATATATCAACTCTTCTGATCTTGGGAAGTTAGTTTCTTTTTTTTTTTTTTCTTTTTGGAGAGTTAGTTTCTACTTTAAGGGATAAGGTATATCACATACACTGAAATACTATTTGATAATATAAGCCAATATGATACTGTCTCAGCATTCATTAAGTCATAACTTATGATAATTTATATTACTATGATCATAAAGTTATAGAACTTTATTCTAATTCCTAATCTCTACTCTTTTATTATGAAACCCACTTATATGTGATTCCATTTTTTTAAAAAGGATAATATACATGTGTTTCAGAGGAAATATATTCAGTATATTAATTATTGGTTTAACAGAAAGTACATGAATACCAACCTATGATTTTTTTTTCATTAAGACAATTTTTTTTAGAGCAGTGTGAAGTACACAGCAAAATTGAGGAGAAGTTACAGAGATTTCTTACAGACTCCCTGCCAATACATGCATAACCTCCTTCATTATCAACACCCACCACCAGACTGGTACATTTGTTACATTTGATGAACCTACATTGACACATCATTATCAACCGATGTGCACAGTTTACATTACAGTTTGCTTGGTGTTATACATTCTATGTTTGGACAAATGTATGACATTTATCTATCATTATGGTATCATACAGAGTATCGTCACTGCCCTAAAAATCCTCTGTATTCCTCCTGTTCATCCTTCTCCCTCCAACTTCTGGAAACCACTGATTTTTTTTTTTTTTTTTTTACTGTCACCAGAGCTTTGGCTATTCCAGTATATCATAGAGTTGGAATCATACAGTATATAAGCTTTTTAGATTGGTTTAAATATACATTTAAGGTTTCTCCATGATTTTTTCATGGATTGATAGCTCATTTTTTTTTTAACACTGAATACTATCCCATTGTCTGGATATACCACAGTTTATTTATCCATTCACCTACTGAAGGATATCTTTACTGCTTCCAGATTTTGCCAATTATAAATAAAGTTGCTATAAACATCCCTGTACAAGGTTTTGTATAGACATACATTTTCAGCTCCTCTGGGTAATACTAAGGAGCATAATTGTTGGATCACATGGTAAGAGTAAGTTTAATTTTGTAAGAAATGTCAGTCTTTTTAAAATGGCAGTGCCATTCGCATCAGTGGTGAGTGATAGTTCTCATTGCTCCACATCCTCACCAGCATTTGGTGTCATCAGAGTTTTGGACATTGGCTATTCTATAGGTGTATAGTGGTATCCTGTTGTTGTCTTAATTTTCATTTCCCTGATGACAAATGATGTGGAGCATCTTTTCATATGCTTATTTGCCATCTGTATATCTTCTTTTGTGAAGTATTGGTTAAGGTCTTGGTCAATGTTTTAATCAAGTTGTTTGTCTTATTGTTGAGTTTTAAGAGGTTTTTTTTTTTTTAATATGTTGGATAACAGTATTTCATCAGACGTGTCTTTTGCAACTTATTTTCCCAGTCTATGCTTGTCTTCTCATTCTCTTGACATTGTCTTTGCAAAGCAGTGTTACACTTTAATAAATTAACTTACCACTTATTGCTTTCATGGATTGTGTTTTGGTGTTGTATCTAAAAAGTCATTGCTATACCTAAAGTCATCTAGGTTTTCTTCTATGTTATCTTCTAAGGATGTTATAGTTTTGTGTTTCACATTTAGGTCTGTGATCCATTTTGAGTCAATTTTTGTGTTGAGTGTAAGTTCTAGGTCTAGATTTTTTTTTTTTTTGGCATGTGAATGTCTAGTCATTTCAGCACCACTTATGACTGTCTTTGCTCCATTGTATTTTCTTTGCTTTAACCAATATACTTTTGTAAGTGAAAAACTGAAGGATTTTAACTAAAATTTCATACATCATATTTATATTATTATATGATATGAATGATAAAATTTACTAGTTCTTTTAGTAATTTATTTTTTGCATGAGACTAATATTTTATTGCCTAAACTTTGCTATAGGAGAGGATATTTTCACTCATAAATTGCACCTTGAAGTCTGATTTTGGAATTGACTTAATGTTTAAAAATAGTTTATTTTATTTCTCTGATCCATCTCATTACCACAATTTTGGGGATATCTGAATTTTTTTAATCCATAGAGCTTTCATGAAATATTGTATAACATAAGAGTGTGCACATATAGCATAACAATACAGTATAAGAATAGCAGTAGAATTTTAAAATAGAGTAGAATTTTTTAAATAAATATTATTTTTTTAATAAATATATACTATGTAGTTAATTATTGTTAAAACACTTGTCATTATTTTGGGGATTCTTTTATATTAGCTTTGATATTATATATTTATATATAATTTATAATTATATTTTTTGATAATTATATATCAAGATGACAATTTTTATGGTTATAGTAACTGCTGATTTTATTTTAAATCACTACTATAATTAGGAGTAAGTCAGTTTTAGCTGAAAAACAACAATAATTATAACAAATTATAATGAAATAGCAAAATATAATATGTATTAATTTTATATCATTAATTTCTTAAAACTAGTTTTCTAAATAAGTTATTTAAGAAGAAGTGAGTTCAAATTTAGGTATAAATGTTGATTCCTATTTATGTTATTATTTATGTCAGATATTTCAGGGGCTTTAAGAAGAAGCGAAAATGATGAGAAAACAAAGAGTCCTAGATTTCAAGTCTGCAGTAAGGAGTAAATGTAAATCATTTTATTGGTATCTCTCAAGAGTTGGCAGAGGATCCAAAAAAAATTGTCATGACCAAATCTGAGCAAACTGCTGAAAATATTTAACTTTGGTTCATCTTTTTTCTCCTCATTCATCTCATCCACAAATACTAAATACTCACAAGCACTTCACTAGCGTTTCTGTGGTTTCCACAGCAGGGCCCCACTCTCCTCCACCCTTATTAAAAGCTATGATATATAATTCCCAGAATCCTCTCCCCTAATCAAAAATTATTGTGCTATTTACAATGTCCTTTTCAGCTAAATTCTACAAGAGCAGGTGTGACTTCTTGATAAGAGCCTAATTTATTATTTCTCCAAGAGTATTTGCATTTTAATAATGAGAAAACAAACTCAACCTAAATGAGTGAATAACTAATTGTGAAAATTAGGACACAGAGGTAAAACCATGGAGAAAAATTAATGTCACCACTTTTCAAACCATGTCTTATGCATTATTATCTATTCCTCCCATTTTGTACATTATTGAAGACAGTAAGAAAAGCAAGAAAGAAATTTCTTTTCTGATGTAATGCTCAATGTACAAAGAATTGACAATCAATTGCTTCTGGAGAGCAAAAATAAAGTTGAAAGAAAGAGTGGATAAAGGAAACGGGATTATTATTTATGTAAAATATATATTGTTTTGCAATGGTAATTTTGGTGTTTTGTGGGTGAAGTTGGGTTCAGAGGATAATTAGGGGGGTCATAGAAATATGAAGAGCCTGGATTATAGTGTGTCTCAACAATATTTGCAGCAGAAAATCAAAATTACATCTGAAAGTTTTGTAGAGAGATATTCTAAAGTGCTTATAGAGTTGCATATATTTGATTTTCCATATTTGATTTTTTTCCTTGTAGATTTTGTGATACCAGAATATATTCAAGGGAGGTAAATTGTGTTGAAAGTCAAAAAGAATTTATACAAAAGGAGGGGTGATAAAATACTTCTTAGAACATAGTTTAAACATGTCAAAACTCACCAAAATCAAAGATTTTCCACAAAGAATCATTACCTAATTTTGGAATATATTATGTACACATTGTGAAGTGTCTTGTTTTGCTTGACATATTTTGTTTAGTGTATTAGGGAACTCAGAATATTAGTAGAAAGAAAATGGAGGGAGTAGAAGAAAAAGTTATAATTGTTAATGGTTAGTCCGCAAAAGGGATGATTCATCCATTAATAATTAAGAATTAACTGTAATCATATTCAACACAGTTCTAACATATTATCTTCTTACCAAGTGATAATCTGGCTCTACAGAAGCTAAACCAACTTTAGTGAATAATACTTTTCTTCTTCTGTGTTGAAAGAGTGTATAGATCAATAAATGAAGAACATGAAGTTTTCCAAACATAACATTTTATTAGCAAAAATATTAGCACTTGCAAATAAGATACACATTTTCTGGTTGAATTTTATATTATACAAGATTGACCCACGAATTTCCCCTTTGTTTCTTCTATATAATTGATTCTACTATATACTGGTAATTTTAATATAAAATAATTTGTAATAGATTGGACTTAAAAACAGTTTGCTTATTTTCTCTAAACTCTTTGCACATATGTATTTGTGATAAACCTGAAACTCACACATATGTTTTCAGTTATTATGAATGAAAAATTTAACCTTGAACTATAGGGTGTTATGTTCATAAAAATATGGTAGGAATCTTCAATTTAGGTGATTATATACAAGCTCAATAAACTCACTAGTTGTTATATTCTGTATTAGAATCAATTTCCTAAAATTTATATCTTACTATCATATTTTATTAGTAAAAGTTCAATGTGTCTTGCCTACATTAAGAAGTTCCAGGATTAGCAGGCCTTTTTATTTTATTTACTTATTTTTATTCTTTTCCATTATAGTTTATTACAAGATATTGAATATATTTCCCTATGCTATACATTAGGGCCTTGTAGTTTATCTATTTTGTACACAGTAGCCTGCATCTGCCAATCCCAAGCTCCTAATTTATCCCTTCCCCCACCCCACTCTCCCCTTTTGTAACCATAAGTTTGTTTTCTTTGTCTGTGAGTCTGTTTCCATTTTGTATCATATTTTAGATTTCACATAAAAATGATATCATATGATATTTGTCTTTCTCTGTCTAACTTACTTCACTTAGTATGATAATCTCTAGGTCCATCCATGTTGCTGCAAATGGCACTATTTTATTTTTAATGACTGAGTGATATTCCATTATATATACCACATCTTTGTTATCCATTCACCTGTCCATAGACACTTAGGTTGCTTCCATGTCTTAGCTATTGTAAATAGTGCCACTGTGAACATAGGGTGCATGTATCTTTTCAAATCAGATTTTTCTCCAGATACATGCCCAGGAGTGGCATTGTTGGATCATATGGTACTTCTATTTTTAGTTTTTTAAGGAAACTCCATACTGTTTTCCATAGTGGCTGCACTAATTTACATTCCTACCAACAGTGTAGGAGGATTCCCTTTTCTCCACACCCTCTTCAACATTTGTTATTTGTAGACTTTTGAATGATTGTCATTCTGAGTGGTGTGAGGTGATACATAATTGTAGTTTTCATTTGCATTTCTTTAATAATTAGCATTGTTGAGCATCTTTTCATGTGCTTATTGGCCATCTGTATGTCTTCTTTGGAGAAATGTCTATTTAGGTCTTCTCCTCATTTTTTGATTGGGTTGTTTTTTGTTTTTGTTGTTGTTATTGAGTTGTATGAGCTGTTTGTATATCTTGGAAATTAAACCCTTGTCTGTTGCATTGTTTGCAAATACTTTCTCCCAATACATAGGTTGTCTTTTCATTTCTTTATAGTTTCCTTTGCTGTACAAAAGCCTATAAGTTTGATTAGGTCCTATTTTTTCATTGCTTTTATTTCTACTGCCTTGGGAGACTGACCTAAGAAAACTTTGCTATGAATTATGTCAGAGAATCTTTTGCCTATGTTCTCTTCTAGGAGTCTTATGGTGTCATGTCTTATATTTAAGTGTTAAAGCCATTTTGAGTTTATTTTTGTGTGTGGTGTGAGGGAGTGTTCTAACTACAATGATTTACATGACGCTGTCCAGCTTTCCCAACACCAGTTGCCAAAGAGACTTTCTTTTCTCTATTATACATTCTTGCCTCCTTTGTCAAAGATTAATTGACTGTAGGTGTGGGAGCTTATTTCTGGGCTCTTTGTTCTGTTCCATTGACCTGTATGTCTGTTTTTGTGCCAGTACCATGCTGTTTTGATTACTGTAGCTTTGTAGTCTTGTCTGAAGTCTGGGAGGGTTATGCTAGAAGGCCTTTTATATTTGTCATCACAATTTACAATTTTAAAAGAGTCACAGTGGAACTTATGTTGCTTTGAAATGTGGAATTAAAGTTATTACATTTACCTAGTACGTCTGTATTGGACATAGTCTATGCTACTATTAATTGGTATTTGTGTAGTTTGGTGCCTTGGCTCAAATAAGACAGCAACTGTGATAAAGTTTTCCTATTTGCCTAATTCTTCTTGTTATTATTTAATAAATGTTTTCCAGTTGATAATGTATAAAATAGCACTGACTAATAAAGGCATGTATAAGGAGGAAGAATTAGTAAATTACTATGTTAATAAAAAGGACAGAGTTTTAAAAAATCTTTAGGGGAAAGTGTACATAGCAAACTATTAGAATTTTGATTATTTCCAATTATGTCTCTTTTTACTTTTTAAGAAAAATATTATAACTATTATGACATATAGTGTTTTAAGAAGTTAAAATTTTTCTTTCACACCAGAGCCATGGATTTATAACCATATCATATTTGAGAAAAGGGAAGAAATCAGAGTATTATATAAAATGGGAGCTGTGTAAATATTTACAATGAAATAAATTACAGTAAATGAGTTGCCAAAAAAAGTAAGAGATAAGGAGGAAAAATAAAACAATCAGATATTAATCTAAATACATATCTGAATAAATAGCAAGTGTGTGGTTATTATTTTGTTCACTCATCAATTTATTCTTCCATTTGCTCACATTTACTGAGTAGTTAATACACAGAGAACATTGGACTTGGTTCCACATAGGTTAACAATGAAGGCATCAAAATAAATGAATTGCAAGATTGCTGACTATAAACAATATACACACATGGAAAAGTAAAAGGCAGTGATATATTTACAAACAATTTGCTTTAAAATTCTAAATAAAATAATTTGTAATTTATTCAAGCAAGTGGTGATTACACTTGTAAAATACTAGGTGCTAAAAAGATAAAAGCATAACCTGCCCCTCTCACAGCCAACACAGTAGTGGATGTTATTAACTAAATTAATTCTATATACATATATATCTATGCATATATACACACACATACACATAGAGGTTCATATGAGAGCTTTTTATGAAGTGTAGTGTATAATTTGTTCCTTGTATGAAATGGTGGTGTATAAGTTGTTCAATACAGACTTCACAAAGGATCTTGTCATGTATGTGAATCATAGGTGTTTATCAATGTATCAGCGACAGGAATAATGAGAGTTAATCTATCAAGGGCAAGAATGAGGGAAAACACGACTAAAGAATGAAATCATGGAGCTATATGGCATGTGGAGCTAAATATATATCTAATAAAATAATTCATTTCAGAAATAATAAAGAATATTTTGTAGTCAGATAGATCTGTATCAGATTCAGACAATGCATATGTGAAGTTAAATAGAATGATCTAAAGAACTGGACTGAGGACAAATAGTATAGAGCCCTGTTTCATTCACAAAAGTAGACTTTGTTTTCATTCAGAATTACTTAACAATTATGCCAAAGTTTTCTGCATAATCATCAGGTAGACTTGTAAAACGTTCTGCTCTTAGCAGTTTGTAAGTTGGTAAATGTGCAGACAATTGGAAGAATTACTAAGTTTAATTTTTCCCCAACATTTTACTATATTTCAAATAATTCTAATCATCCTTTATAGATGAGTAGAACATTTTGATGAAAAGATTTAGAGAGCTAATGACTTGACTATGGGAAGTTATTTGATTTATTTAATGTAATGCTATTATGCATATAATATAAAAATAAATCATATTTTCTACATGACAAATCCTTAAATGCAATCTATTTTAATGCTTAATAATGTCACAATTAGAGCATGAATAGCAAATTATATAAATAATACATACCAGAAAAGTGATAGCAGATACTGTGACTTGCCTGTTTCCAAATGCTAGAAAGCAGAAGAAGATGTTATGTAAACACTCATTTTCTGGATTGGCAAACTATAGATATAATTCAGGAAAGGCTTATTGGATATCACTACCCTCTAATAAAAAGTACTATGTGATATGTGATATGTACTCTCTGACCTTTTGGAATGATACTTTTGCAATCTAAAGAGATGACAATATTTTGCTTTCTATGTATACTTTTCTTCCAGTGATGTAATGATATTTAGAATATAAATGGAGTCTATTTATAATTTTTATTATTAAACTCTTTGAAAGCAGATTTAACTTACCTTGTTTGTCATTTTAAAAGCATATTAGTATGACCTAGTGTGTAATTGCACTCAATAATATCTCTTCTTTTTTAATGTTCAACAATAAAAAGAAAATACTAATAATAGTAATTTTTATTTTTGCATTGATGTTTTGCAAGAGGCAATATTTTAAGTGTTTTATATATTTTCATCATAAAAACAAACACATGAAGCAAATATTATTGTTCTCACCTTACAGTAAAAATTTATACTTTATATAACATGCCAAATCATATAAAGAGTAATGAACAAAATGGAATTTGAAAGAGAGTTCTAAATTCACCTGTTTATAGTGGAGGATTTGGAATATACAAAAATAATGAGGGCTTCCCTGGTGATGCAGCGGTTGAGAGTCCGCCTGCCGATGCAGGGGACGCGGGTTCGTGCCCCAGTCCAGGAGGATCCCACATGCCGCGGAGCGGCTGGGCCCGTGAGCCATGGCCACTGAGCCTGTGCGTCCGGACCCTGTGCTCCACAACGGGAGAGGCCACAGCAGTGAGAAGCCCACATACCGCAAAAAATAAAAAATAAAAATAAAAATAAAAAAATGAAAAATAAAATTATCTAATAAGCTCATTATCTGTATTAACAGTTGCATTTCTTCTAGTTTTATGTAAATTGCATTTATTTATATAAACACATCCACAAATAAAAATTAATGTAATTACTCATTTTGAATCTTGGGTTTTTTATGTAAGAATATATTTAAAGACTTTTACGATATTATTAAATATTCGTGGTCAAAGGTATGATAGAAACTACATCACAATGTATAATGTGACTAGTCTTAAAACATTAAATATTATCCAATTGCTGCATAATTAGAATTACTTTAATTTTATAAATAATAGACAGTACTGTTTCAAACATTTTTCCATATAAATCTTTTATTTAAGTTCTATTTCCTTGAGCTAGAAACTTAAGAGGGTAATATAGTTAAATTTTATATAAGTATTTATGCATGGATATATGTAAAACATGTACATGTATTGGAAGTTTTGTTTTTATAAAGTGCATATATATTATTATAAAATAAAATATATTAATGGAGATATTTTTGAAAGAGATAAAAGTGTAAAGGGAAAACAAAATTCATCCATGGAAAACCAGTTAATATTCAGATTTTTCCCTTTGGAAATATACATACTTGTTATACACTTTTACCATATTTGATAGAATTATTTTATAATCACTTATTCCCTTAATATTATGTTATACACATTTTGCCATATAATTAAACATTTTTCCTAGCTAAATCATAATAATTAGCTTGTATTCATCTCTAGAGACCATAATTTTTAAAAATTTGTATCTACTACTAGACTAAACTTCACTAATTCAACACTAGTTTTTAGAAATTTATATGGCAGACTGTGTGACTGTGGATAAAGTAATTATAAATAAACACAAATGCAACCCTTATCTTAATAGAAATTATTTTCTGACAAGGAAACAAATACTCATCACATGCTAACAAATGGAAGCATGCAATTTTAATGTGTTACTTAGAAGGATCTATGCAATATTTAATATAAGAGCTAAAAAGAAGGATTTGTTGTAATCAGGGAGATCAGGGAGAACTTTGAGTACATGACTGAACTTTTATCTAAAAAAATGAATAGATATTAACACAGGGATGAGAGGGTTCAGAACATTTCATGCATCAAGACTGTGAAGATATGCCTTTTTCATTTTTTAGTGAGAAAAAATAATGATGTGATAAAAAGGTATTGGGCCAAAGAGTGTAATTTTAAAGTATTTTTATATTTATTTCCAAAAAAAGTTACAAATAATATAATTTGAAACAAACTTTCGAGAAAAAAATATTAGAAAGCATTAAAACTTTCTAAAATGTTTTTATAATTTGTATAATATTTCACATTTAGATAGGCAAAAATATAGGTCATTTTTCCTTGACTGTTTTTGATACTAAATATTTTTGTATTAAACTTCCTGAACATATGCATTCCAGTTTATGGTTAATGGAATATTCCTGCCATTGGGCAGTCCAATTATGATAATATATTTTTCTTATTTATTTTAAATATCATTCAAGTATGTAAAGTGACCTCCCTAATGGTATATGCGTTGAAAATGCATACCATATGTTGTTTTTCATTTAAGTACTTTGTGTGTGTAAATGTGCAGATGCTATTTATTTTGTGCAGTCAGATCTGTTGAGAATAGGGCTATAAAAAATGTGAAACAGTTATTGCAGAGAATACAGAAAGAGGTGGAAAAAAAACCCAGTTGATGTAAAGGGCAAAGCACAATGTAAATTATGACAACATAAAAATAACAGAAAATTAATTATCATATCTGTAGTAAGGACAAGATATCTTGAATTAAACACTTGAGTATGTAAGTCTAAAGAACATATACACAGTGAAAGCACAGAAAAATATGATGAAAAAATTAAGCACGCATAAAAAATACAACCACTGTTTCTTTCTTTCTTCTAATTGTGAGGATGAAATGAAGGAAGATTACATTGTAAGCATTCAGGTTTTAAAGAAAATTTTTAAGGGAAATAATTTTAAAATTGGCTCAACTATTCTACAACTCTTAATACCTGAACTTAATGCAGCATATAGTTTGAGTACAGTGTTTTAATATAAAGGAATTTTTAACTTGTTTAATTAGTATGTTTGTTTCATTTTCCTTAAAAAGATTATTTAATAAGATTATAACTACTTGGCTAAAAAAGCTTTGATGTGTACTGTTTACTCTTTTGTCACTTTGTCATAGTCTTTTCTGTAATATTAGTATTTTTACTTTTAGATTCAATAGTTATTTAGGAATAGGTTTTTAAGTATCTAGTTTTAAAATTTTTGTTTAAAAACGTTTTGTACTTATCTATGTTTTCAGGTTTAGTTCATCTCATCTAAAGATAATGAAGTTTGTACCGTTTTTTTTGGATTCCACATATAAGCCTCTTTACAAAACATAAGTAGAGTCACAGATGTAGAAAACATACTTATGGTTACCTAGGGGGAATGGGGGGAGGGATAAATTGGGAGATTGGGATTGACATATATACACTACTATATGTAAAATACATAACTAATAAGAACATACTGTATAGCACAGGGAATTCTACTCAGTACTCTGTAATGACCTATAAGGGAATAGAATCTTAAAAAGTGTGGATACAGGTATATGTATAACTGATTCACTTTGCTGCACAGCAGAAACTAACACAACATTGTAAATTAACTATACTTCAATAAAATTAATTAAAAAAGTAAAGATAGTGTAGTTTGTACTAGTTCTACTTTGAAGGAACAGCATTGGATTTTTACAACCTAATATATAATCAAAATTTTTAATCTATAAATTCTAATCAAAGAGTTATAAAAGGGGAAGAACAATCTTTAAAAATCTTAGGCAGAGATAATGAATGCAAGGATCAAAGTTTTTGTAGCATTTATGCAGAAAAGTGAAATTCTAAGGAAAAAATAAAATCTAACAAATGTCATAATCACATGACAAATTAGATCCCATTATTTGCCTGCAATGTGGGCTAATTTTCCTAGCGCCCCCCCCACTACTGCTATAGACTGAATGGTGCCTCCCAACATTTAGATGTTGAAACCACAACCTTCAATATAATGGTGTTTAGAGATGGAGCTTTTGGGAAGTAATTAAGTTTAGATGAGGTCATGAGGTTAGGGTCCTTTTGATGGGAATTAGTGTCCTTAATAGAAGAGATGCCAGAGAGCTTGCTTTCTCTCTCTCCACTATGTGAGCACACAGTGAGAAGGGAGCAATCTGCAAGTCAGGAAGAGAGCCCCCACCAGGGAACCCAATCTGCCAGCACCTTGATCTTGGACTTCCCAGACTCCACAATTGTTCCAGTTATTTGCTGGTTGTGAGTGAACTGAATAAGAGATGTGCAGTTATCAACCACCATCAGATGTCACTGACCATGATGTGCATCCGTTATTTATAGAGTGATATGTGGACTAAAGAGCTAGCTGCAAAGTTTGTACTTTGTGCAATTGCAATTAGCATATGTGGTAACTGAATTTGAAGCATGGTTTTAGGGGCTGGTATTATTTAAATAAACCATAAAAACTGAAATCCATGCATATCAGAGCCATGCAAAGCATGCAGTGCCTGTACATGATATTCACTCTCCACTTGGAATAGGTATTGTAATGCTCTATATATTTTCACATTATTTGAGTCCTCCTTACATCATATTCATTTAAGAGTCTTAAGCACAGTAAAATTAAACTTTCAGAGCCTTATTTTCCTAATATATAGTGGGGAATATTAACACTTACATAATAATATTGTTTCCAATTACAAAAGAAATAGCAATTTTACAGTTCTTGACAAACAATGTGTTCCATAAATATTTTGCATATATTAACACAGTTAACCTCTATTATTTTGTATCAATATATGAATGTAGCATTTTTCAGAGGCTCCTCTTTTTAAACATACTATGGATAAAAAATATTTAAAAAAATTTTTCTGTTCATGTTCTAAAGTTAGAAGGCACATCTTCCGTTAAAATATTTTTAAAAATCAGTTAGAGTTTTGTGAGATCAGGGAATTTTCTCCTTCAGTATTCATAGTTAATTTGTTAGTATTTAGAAGAGTTAAAGTTCTGAACATTGCAATCATTTACTGTGATTGCTGAATTAGATTTGCTGATTTTGGCAAAAACCCTGAATAATATAATTCTCTGTGTCATTGCTTCAAGAAAAGATATTAATTTATTTTAATGTCTTTAAGTTTTATGTTATTTTATAAAATCTAAAATAAAGCTTGAATACATCATTTATATCCATTTATTTTCAAACTTTATAAACTAGAAATAGACCACAAAGAATAACTCTCAGTTAAATATGAAATGTCAACACATAACACTAGGGCTCTGCTGTGTGTGCCTTGTGAGCTGCAATAAAAGCTGAGAAGAGAAAGGTCCACAGAAGATAAAAGAAATGGAATTCTTTGATCAGGACAGGTATGTTTCCCCCAAGATTAGGAACTGAGGATTTAGATTTGGTTCCAGTGTGCAGTTCGCTAAATTGCTTCATCTGAGTCAAGGGACAAGACATTTAATAAAGTTATAAATAGGGAACAATATGTCGCAGGAAAAAAAGCCTCTATGTTTTTTTCTTTTGAAGTTATATTTAAAAGAATAATTTAATTATTTATTTTAAAAATCCTGATGGTTGTACATGATTATGTGATTGTATGGCATGTTTCTTTTTCATCTTTACTCTTTCATTTTACTATCTGTCATTTTGAAGGCTTATAATCAACTTACATTTTTTGCTAGAGTTTCTATGGAAAGAAATTAAATCAAAATATGTCAGTCAAATTTGGTCTTTTAAGCCTACATAAAAATTTAATGGAGTATTATGAAAGCAATTTAAAATTGACATTTTTTCATTATTTTCTTATTCCTTTATATGTGCCATGTCATTCATCATTTCTATGTAGTTTAGAACAGAGTTTTGATGTTGGCAATTTAGTATGGGTATAGAAGAATAAATTCTACATACATGGTGGTGTATACCATGGGTGATTAATGTAGTAGGCAATCCAAGAAGTGAATCCCCAATAAAAGGCACAACTCTACAAATAAAACAAAATAAAAGTTAGGGAATATATATATATATATATAATATATATCACATCATTTGAAGTCACCCCATACATTTATATGTCACACTGCAGCATTTTGGTATAAAAAATTTTCTAAGCTAGTTAAATGAAATGCTTCTTCATTCAGTAAAGTAGTATTTTAAAAGTACCTATTTGATGTCACTAAGAAAATGCATTTCTTTGCTCAACACTTGTTAATATAAATGAGGATTTAGGATATAGAGAAATGTAACGATGTATTTTATGAAGATTTTTCAAGAATAGCTTTGTCTAGCAAGTAGTAAATAGGAGTGAAGTTATAAAAATAATAAATAACTATTTTCCAACAGTAAATGAATAAAAGAATGAATTATTTAATCATTAGTAGTAATGCTTCTTGATTGATTATAGAGGGAAATGGCCTGGTTTTAGGTGTACTAGGCTATGATGCTGATCTTACATGACGAATTTTAATACCTTCTCTCAAAAGAGAAGCTAGTCTAAATGATTTTTTGAGGTTTGTAAAAGTTCTAGAGTTTACTGTTTCATTATAATGACAACGATGGAATGTCTGCTTGTTGAAATTCTAAGAAAACAGATATTTGCTAAAACTCAGGAATATTTTAGTGAAGAAATAATTCATTCTGAAACTAAATTTTAAATTGGAAAAAAATTAAAATAAATTTTAATTTGAATTGAAAAACTGAATTGCACCATGTTATCTAATGTACATTTCCATTTCAATGTTCCAGAACATTTCCCGTTTTCTTGATAGTTAATTGATGGTTAATAATGTTTGTATTTACCATTTGGGGGAAGAGCAAAGATATTGGCATTACACTGACACCAATCACAAATATAGGGTGTAGCATCATCATTTTAATCACACAAATGTATATTTATAAGAGGGTTTATATATGAAATTCTTCCTCTTCAAGTGGCACTTAATCTGAATTCAGTGCTAAGTATTTCCAAACTTAAAGGTGCCTAAAAGTATGTAACTTGTAATGTAAGGTCATGCCAAATATTTTATGTGATGTTATTGGTTGAGGGCAGCTCCAATGAAATAGATTGCTCAGGAAAGGGCATTTCAGGAGCAGAATGTTTAAGATATGCTGATAAAGCTGAATAGAAAAATCTAAGCTTGAGAGAAATAAACATGATTTAATGATGATGCAGATGATCCAATACATAAAATTTCTCAATAACAATTAAAATTACAAAATATATCAGTTCCCACCTTTATCAAATTTTTCAAAGGTGTATGTCCTGCAGAAACCTTGTGAACAAATAAGGTTTCCAAAAGGTATCGGATATAATGTATACAATGACAGAAGCAGGCCAAGCTAGAAAGAAAATAAAACACAAACACATTAAATTCCCTTCCAAAAATCTGGGTCACTTTATACATAAGATATTTTAATTTTTTTTTTTTTAGTTTACTACAACTTTCTTTTTCTTATTTTTTTTTTATTTTCTTCTTTTTTTATGTTGACCATTTTTAAAGTCTTTATTGAATTTGTTACAATATTGCTTCTGCTTTATGTTTTGGTTTTTTGGCCTCGAGGCATGTGGGATCTCCCTGACCAGGGATTGACCAGGGATTGAACCCACATCCCTTATGTTGGAAGGCAAAGTCTTAACCATTGGACTGCCAGGGAAGTCCCTTTTTCTTATTTTTGAAGTTACATCTTTTTTAAAATTAATTTTTCCTGGAGTATAGTTGATTTACAATGTTGTGTTAGTTTCTGCTGTATAGCAAAGTGAATCAATTACACATATACACATATTCACTCTTTTTTAGATTCTTTTCCCATATAGATCATTATAGAGTATTGAATAGAGTTCCCTGTGCTATACAGTAGGTTCTTATTAGTTATCTATTTTATACATAGTAGTGTGTATATGTCAATGCCAATTTTTCAATTTATCCTTCCCCCACTTTTCCCCCTTGGTAATCATAAGTTTGTTTTCTACATCTGTGACTTTATTTCTGTTTTGTAAATAGGTTCACTTGTATGCTACAACTTTCAATTTATCAGGAAATATTGTTTCTGGTAACCAAAACACAAGTTCTTTTGATATTTTTATTCTAGAAAATTTCTAAATTTATTTAATAATAAAAGTACTGTAACAACAGTTTCTATAAATTTACTTCTGATGACTCTCAAGATATTTCATAATAACAGTCATAAACTGTATGTTCACATCTGCCCAAGGAATATATATATATAAATATAATAATTGTAAATATGCTCATATCAATAGGCCTTAAGATTGAAGCAGAAAATTTACAACTTTAAAAGTATTCAAAACATACTTACAATGCATTTGACATTTTATAATATTCAAAATACCTTTTTCATTGTTTAATTGTCCTTTAGCAAGTACCATAGACTGAAAAAGTTCAAATTTCCTTTCCTATGGAGTCAATGCAGCTTTTGTTTTGTTTAGTTTGTTTTATGTTTGGTCTTTGACTGCCAAACATATTGCAGTATTTTGTGTTGCTTTGTTTTTGTTACTATTCTAACATATCACCTCTTCTTGTCATTTGTATAACTAATATTTAAAAAGTAAATGTCAAATATAATTTATAGAAGCATGTTTTCTTGTTTATATTTAAAATATATTTTTATTAAAATATGCACCTATTTCATTATAAATAAACCTGTAAAACTTCAAAAACTATAATTGTTTTTCAAGAAAATCAATAAGGATCAAAGACTGTATACTTAAATGTATAAAGGTTAAGCATAAAAATAAGCATTTCATTTACAAGATGTAAAATCAAACATTGAGTCTACACTGTAAGTTTATATTAAACACAATGAATTAATGATTTCTGGTATTAATAAGAATGACTTTAGGGAAAACAAATAATCAAACAAAAACAAACCAACCTGGCTAAATCATTAGGGAATATATCATTATTCATTAATTCATAAAAATATAATTGTGCACCTATTATGGGAGAGACATGTTCTGTGTGATGTGTATACCTAAGAATAATAGACAAATCCTGAAAGAAGTGAGAAAACAAAGTGTAGATATTTGGGGACAGAGCTTTCTAGACAGTAAGAGAAGCAAAAACAAACATCCTGATATAGGAGGTTGCATGTGGGTTCAAAGGACTGGTAAGAGAATCAGCATCTCTCTTAACTTGTTGGTTCTTTTTCAGAATATTTATATAAATACTTGCGTAGTAGAATTTTCCATTTTGTAAGAAAGCAGAAAAATTATCTTATGCCCAGCAATGTAGCAGAGCACTAAATGAGAAATTTTAATTTAAACTATGATTAAATTAGTTCACATATTTAATTTATATTATACCATTAGGGCATAGATATTAGCATAGCAGCTAGCTATGACTTAATATCTGGATATATACCACTTTGCACATTATTGGACTTTGCACTTACCAAGTCTGATTTCATTCCAAAATATTCTTTCTATTTAATTATGGTTGACTTCCCTTCAAACATCAACTCTTTCTCTTTCCAGTGCTAAACTAATTGAACATCCATAAATAGGCTTGGGTCTCTTTTTCCCAAATATAATATTTGAAAATATCTTATGTTTCATCAAGTAAGTTTCAAGGTATGAGGGCTGTGAAAGAAGACACTTTATAGAGCTGCAAGGGAGGCAGTGTACCAGGTTTCTGTTGAGGAAGAATATGAAGGCAATATTCAGATAAAAGGTTGACAATATAAGAAATTTTGCTAACAGTGGATTTTGAATTGCAGAGGGCACAATGGAAGGATTCCAGGAGTTGAGAAGGGCTCAGGAAAGGCAACAAATAGAAGATTTTAGAGTTTTTTTAGATGGAGTGTGTTATATGAGGGATGACCTGACCTCTACTAGACATTTAAATTTCAAAAGTAGTTTGTGTGTTTGTGTGTATCTCCTCTGAATGATTTAATATAAACTTCACATATTTGCTCCTTAGGAAGAATGTGGAACAGATACATTTATCACTGAGATGTTATAAAACATGCTGTGTTTGTGTTTAAGAATAATAACCAAGTATCGGTCAATTCCTTTGAGAATGCTGCTGAGAAAAAAAAAAAGTGTTCTTTTTTCATGCTGTGATATATATCTGGTACACATATATATGTTTGATCTAAAAAATGAGGGCAATTACATTCTCTTATGAACACTCCACCCCAGACTCTTTCTAAATGAATTGGGCATTCTCTTAACTTAAGAAAAAGAAAGGTAGACTTTAACATTCCAAAAGGCCCTGAGCAAATTGTCAGATACTGACCTGACTATGATCCCTGAGATCCAATCTCCCCTTGCTTCTCTGTGCCTGTGCTCTACTAGCTTTCTGTCTGCTCCTACAAAGCATCAAACTGCTATGTACCACAGATAATTTCCATATGAAGATTCCTCAGATTTACTAGTTAAAATCTGACACGTCCCTTCAGAAAACAAAGAAAAATGTTCAAATATAACTTTCGTAGAAAAGCCCGTCTCAGAACTCACATCCAGATCAGGTTCCTCTGTTTTTATACTCTAAAAGTGCCTAATGTAAAATAAATTTTCATGTAACTGGTTCATGTATTTATTCATTCAGAACATTACTATTGAGTATTTTTTATAAATCAGGTAATGTGTTAAGCAGCAAAATTGACTGAACACCAAAAGACACCCATTATAGAAATTAAACTCTATAGAGGGAAAGACACAAATGACTATGTAAATATATAATTCTAAAGTAATAAATTGTATAAAGGAAAAACATTTTAGTAACGTATTTCTCATTGAAGGAATAGGAATGGATAATACTAAGTAATATTGTGCTCTATTTGAAGTTTGAAAAAAATAAAGAAGAGGGAGGCAATGGAGGAAGGATGGAGGAAGAGGGATGGTGTGTAAGGGCATGGTAAGTATCAGGACAAGAAAGGTGGTAATTGTGGCTGGAGTACAGAATTAAGAGTGAAGGAAAGACAAATCTGAGATGAGAAATCCAGGAGTCAAATTATTCTCTATTTTCTAGCATCCTTATGACCTAAATTTTGCTTCTTAATTCACTTAGAGTTTAGTCATTTGCCCAGGTTCCTTTTTTTTTTTAACAAATTGGTAACTCTACATGTCAACATAGCATCTTGAATGATTATTCATTCTCTTTAATTTGTTATTTGATATGAAGAGAGAGAGAGAGAGAGAGAGAGAGAGAGAGAGGGAGACTATTTCCACAATACGTGAAGAACTATAGCTATATATTCTGCTTTGATAACTGTCCTGGTTAAAAGTAAAATTTGATTTTGTAATTTTTAAAACCTTTTTCTTCCAGTTTATTAGTTCAGTCATTATCTCTTTTCTATGCAATGTTGCCCATGTTTTTAGAGAAGTATTAATATTTTGAGTCCTATATATGGCCTCTCAACTTTTTAATATTAAACTTTTCTCTTGTTGATTGTGATCATAATTAACTGAAATTACCTCTGTTTTAAGGTATACTTAAAGTATTAAGTATATTAAGTAATAGTTCCTGTTTATAAACTTAAAAGTTGGCATGCATACATTACTTCTTGTTATCTAAAATATATTACCCTAAAACTGAATCCACTATAATTGCATTTACAAAAAGTATTTATTAGCATAATATCTGTGTACTAGTTTGTCTCCTCCTTAATCTATATGTTCCATGTATATGTATTACTTACTGTACCACTGGGTGACGTAATCTTCTAGAGCTTTCTTTCATGTCATATATATATGGAATCCTCAAATAAAAGAGGAGATATATTAGCAGAGGTCCTGTGTATTCAGCCAAAAATACCTAAAAAAAGAAGGTGATTTAGATTAACAGTACATTTTATAGATATGATTAAGATTTACTTAGGACCATAATAAACATGTCCACAGGCTTAGCCTGCTACGTAAATTGTGAAATGGACAGGTGAGCATCTATTCTTGAAAAAGAACTAAATTAAGTGCTATCGCAAATAGCAAGAAGTCTTCCTTGGAAGAAGTATCCAAGTGTTAAGGAAAAGGACAATCATAAATGGTTAATTTAACTAAAAATATTGAACATAATGATTTCTTCATAAATAATACACAGGAATTTTTATTTAATCACACAATCATAAATGCATTTCTCATGTCTCTCCAGCCCCATACAAATGAATCTTTTGTGTTAACTGTCTTTGTCATTGAATGGAATGGGAAATAGTTTCTCTTTCTTTCTTTTAATCTTTTTATGGCCATGTCATTTTGAACTCAATTGATTTGATACTTATTCAGATTGAAATAATTTACTTCTCTCTTTTGGAAATTTTAGATTAATTCTAATGAGTCTGAGTGAGTAGTTTTATAAGATTGACTTCTGAATTCTGGAGCTAAGTGGCAACCATGTATGTGGAGAGAGATACGCAATCCACAGAGAGACAACCATAAAAATTGGGAAGATAATTGAAAATGAGACCTTGTGATTGCAGAAAGATAATTGACTTGTTTTCTAATAGTTTTCTGAATCTGGTGACTGTCAATTATTTGGTTTTATTTTGATGCTAAAACCAGGTTAAAGTCACATTCTGAAAATTTCAGACAAAAAAGCAAAAATAATTTCCCCTATGGGTGTTCAAAGAGAAGAGAAAGAATACAAACATAACAATCATAAATTCGACTGCCATTACTACTTTGCTTTGTCTTTGCCAATTTTCATCATTTTTCTAAGGTAGGAAACTTGAAGTTGTACATATTTTGCTCAAAAATACAGGTGATCACATTGATTATTAATTATGCTCTTATCTCTGGTGTGAATTTTGTGTAGCTACATGGTTAAAATATATGGTTTATTCACATACATATATAATTACATATATATGTATATATACACACGTATAAATAGCTATTTATACATGCAGGTTTCTTCAGTTATACTTTTTAAAAATGATATTTATTATCTCATGATGCAAGAACGACGTTTATATGAGGATAAGAACAGTGCAACATCCGATAAATTCAGTATTAAAGTGACATTTTTACTTAGAGAAGAGACTATATTAGTTTATGGCATACAACATTCCTGATTATTCAGATATGGAATAAAAATATTTACCACTTTTGAATGTCTGATAATAGAATCTAGTTAATAATACTCTAGAATAATTAGGATAGTGATTGTTTTATTACAGCAAAAAGTTTAAAATATCTATTTCAATGCCTCTGACCTAGTCAAGTCAATTTTGAGCAAGTTCTATTGTAATATGTCAAAAATGAAAAATGTTGTATGAGTGACCAAATGTCACTCTTTATTAAGTTAGTAAAAATGTTATCACAAATATGAAACTTTTTTGGATCAGAGAAAATTAAACTACAATCTTATCTCCATCATCTCCTAAAAAAATCAGGGGAGCCTGCTAACTTACAATAATATGTTGTAGAAGACCCAGCATTTTATCACAAATATTGTTCATGCTGAAACATGGGGGTTAAAAGAGTACCAAAGTATGAAGGATACATCCGGACCTGAAAAAACTGGAGGATAATAAGAAATAACTTTTAGACAATGCATCTTTCAAGCAAAATGTCTATTTGGGTGCAGATAGAAGGAATAGAGATGTTTGATTATATTTAGGAAGTAATCAGAAAATAGATTTAGAGTAAAGAAAAACAAGAGCCATGTAGAGAAATATTAATAAAACAGACTTCTGAAACAGGAATTGCTCTTCTTCTACCAAAAAAAGAGAGTAAAAACAAGACTAAAGCCAAAATAAACATACAAACATATGTATATACAGGTATACAGCCTAAGCAAAGCAGGTGAGTTTACAAAGACTGGGAACTCCATAATCCAAAAGTTTAATAGAGATTCTATATTCAAAATAAGCAGATGCACTTTCTTTTTACTTTGAAGATATATACTACTTTTAAATTCCAATTTATTTCTGACATCAAGTTATTTTCATGCTTCTCCTTATAGAAAGTTCTCTGTTTTAAACTAGGTGTTGCTTTAAATGTAAAATCCATTATTTCTACTAGGCAAGCTATGTAATTGGGATTTTTGCAGCTTCTGTGGAATATTCAAATTGGTGTATGTCTAAATTGAAAAGGAAGAAGGCAATAAGCTGTTTAGAGAATATAAATTGAAACATTCAGCTGCAAATGTTGTGAACTGATTAAGACCCTTGTACTCAGACTGCACTTAATGTATTTCATTCTCCCTTATTTTTTTTTTTTTAGTCCTGTCATTATTAGGGTGGTTTTGGCTTTAATTATTTTCTGAAATAGCAATTGACAGTCAAAATAAATTGCACATTTCACAGTTGTTGGAAATTGCTGACAAAAATAAAGTAGTGCCAACCTTAATTTTCCAAAGATAGGAGAGCTACTAAGTAAAATTACAAAAACATTTCCCAGTAGTAATATCACTTTTTACTCAGTGAATACTATTGAAGCTAATATGATACTAGAAGTTTTTTTTAAAGAAAAATTAACTATTATATGCATAACATATAACAGAGAATTCTATTCCTATGTTATTCAAACAAACCATCCTAATGAGATCAGCAAGAAAAATTGATTGAAATGTTTTTCAGGCTCCAAAGAGCTACTGAGTCACTGAAGAATTAGAAGGTCAAGATGTTTTAAATGGAGCTCCAGAGTAGTGATTGACCTGGGATATGAAGCTTGGTAACAGCCTGATAAAAAGACCAAATCTTTTGAGGGTGCTTGGGAATGGAAGTACAAAAATTATTGCTTGGTATCTTTCAAAGACAGAGGTGGCTCTGTAAAATCTCCAGGATTTGGGCCGGGATCTAGAAGAGTTACAACTTAGGAGTGAAGATGAGGCAGAAATAGATCTGTCTTCATAGATACTGAAGATCAGTCTGAAATCATTTCAATCATGAATTGGAATGAGATGACCTGTACACAATAGTGCCATTAGTCCATCTGCAGAATGATAGATTATCTTTTTTTTTTTTTTTTTTTTTTTTTTTTTTTTTTTTGCGGTATGCGGGCCTCTCACTGTTGTGGCCTCCCCCGTTGCGGAGCACAGGCTCCGGACGCGCAGGCTCCGGACGCGCAGGCTCAGCGGCCATGGCTCACGGGCCCAGCCACTCCGCGGCATATGGGATCCTCCCAGACCGGGGCACGAACCCGTATCCCCTGCATCGGCAGGCGGACTCTCAACCACTTGCGCCACCAGGGAGGCCCGATAGATTATCTTTGAAAGACAATAACATCATCTTAGGCCTCAAGTTATCTTTAAATTTATTCACATAAATTTTCCCACACTAAGTCAGAAATATGAAGGTATACAAGGAGTGAAGATATTGTCACCATAACCGAAGGACATTGAAAACAGGAGAACTAAAGATTCACATGACAGAATTATCAGTTAGATTTAGAAAACAATCTTTTAATGTTCAAAGAAAAATAAAAGGTTGAGAATTTAGGCAGATATTTGAAAACTCTGGAAAGAAAAGTATGAAAACGTAATATGAATCCCAGAAGGAGAATATAAAGAGAATAATAGAGAATCAAAAGATGACAAGATTATGCTAATTTTTCAAATTAAATATATATCAAACCATAGACTCAGGTAACACATAAACCCAAAGCAGGATAAATATAAAACCACAATCATAACTATGTACACCATAATCAAACTTCTGATAATCAAACAAAAGTAGAATTTTAAATAAGCCAGGGAAAAGACTTAAGGAGTACAGTAGACTTTTCAACAAAAACAATGGGAGTCAGAAGTCAAAATAATGCAATTTTGTGAAATAAAGACAAAAATAATTGCCAACATGTATTTTTTTCTGCAAAAGTATTCTCTAAGAATAGAAGTTAAATAAGTTCAATAAATACATTTTAAGATGAACAATAATTGAGAGAACTCATCAAAGACAAAACCAGATTAAAGCATTAAAAGTGTTTTTAAGGAAGAAGGATAATGGTACCAGTTGTAAGCTCAGTATTAGAAGGAAAAATGAAATTGCAGTAAAAAGGATAAATCTAAATAAAGATTGGCCATGTGATATTATAGTAGTAGATTTTAACTTTAAAGTATATAATTAAATATATCACAGTAATAGAAAAGTCAAGAGGAGCCTAAATACCTTAAAGGTATTCAACTCTCTGTGAAGTATTTTCACATTAATAAACAATTTTTATTAGTATTTAATATTTTAAAGATGCACATTGTAATCTCTTGGGTAATCACTAGAGTTAGTGAAAAATAAGATATAACAACCAAAATACCAGAGAGGCTAATAGAAAAGATAGTATGACAATTAATCCATATGGAATAAGAAAAAAAAATCAAAAAATAGATTATAGGACACATGAGGCAAATTAAAAATAAACATTAAGTTTGACAATTAAAAATAGATAATTCTTTAGAATAAAAAACTATGATTAAAACATAAAATATTAAACTATTAGAAGAACTCATAAAAGAAAAACTCCTGGGCCTAAGGCTAGGCAAAAGTTTCTTACATATGATAGTGAAGGCAAGATCCTTAAAAGAAAACATTACTAAATTAGGTTGCATTAAAATTGAAAACTTTTTGTACAACAACAAAAGTCCTGTTAATAGGGTGAAAAGACTAGTTAAAACTGAGAGAAAATATTTGCAAACCATGTATCAGACAAAGGACTTGTATGTAGAATATAAAAGTTACTCTTAAAACTCAACAGTGGTCCCAGATAAATAAAAAACTATGTTCATACCAACACCTACACTCAGATAGGTAGTAGCTTTATTTGTAACAGCAAAATACTGACAACCAGTCAAATGTCTGTCAATGGGTGAATAATTAAACAAACCCTGTTACATACATACAACTGAGTATCACTCACCAATAAAAAGAAGCTAAGTATTGATATACATGCAACAGCCAGGATGGATCCCAAGGGCACTATGCTTAGAGACAAATAAACATCAATCAAAAAATATTTGATTCTGTTTATATAGCAATTGCCACATGACAGAAATATAGAGTTGAAAAACAGATTGGTTGTTGCCCCAGGACAGGAAAAAGAGTGTGTGAATACAGAGGGGTAATATGAGGGAGTTCCTTTGTGGGAATGAATAATTCCGTATCTGATTTTGGTGGTGGATACATGAATCTATGCAAGAGATAAATTGCATAGGACTATATACACACATGAATGAATATAAAAATGGTGAAAACTGAATAAGATCTTTAGTTAATAGGATTTGTATGATGGGGATTATTATATTATTATAATAAACCTTTCTCCTAAGTCTTCCAATAAGTTCCATGAGGCAATAATTTTCTCAATATTCTGTAACAAACACTTATTTCATGAAAAATATTATTAAAATCTTAATTTTGACTTCGCTAAATTAAAGAGATTATTTCTCACAAAAAGAATACTTATGATAATGCTTTTATTATAGGAGTACATTTTAATATTTTATGAATGTGCAACAATGTTATGTGTGGTAAAATATTGCTTTTATTGTATAATTTGGTTGATATAAAGTGGGTGAGATTGCAATATAATGTGTAAATTTTTAGCATTTAATAGGACTGATTCATTTGGAGCAAAAGAGTGTGTGAACCATAGGGTTGATTTTAAAATAGCCAGCCTATTTTCAGAGTTCTCTTTGTCACCTAAATGACTTTCTTCCCAAATAAGCTATAATTTTCTAGTACAATTGTCATAGAATTCTACCTTAGCACTTTTTCTCCTCAGTGCTTATCCAAATGCTGCAGCTGGAATTCCTTATGAACTCACAGTTATTGTCACTCACTCTGATACTACTTCTGTAGACAGAATTCCCTTTTCATCATAAATGTGGACAAAGACTGTGAATATTTTAACCTTCAAAAATCAAAATCTACTAGTCTAAAATCTCTTTTAGCAAAGGTCTGTAGATATCACATTTAAACATTAAGCCCTTTGCTTATATGATGCATGTATTAGTATGTTGTTTTGTCAACATTATGATATACTTCACAAGGGTTCAGAATACTATAAACTCAGTTTTTAGTGCAACAAATTAGTACTCAAAGGCTCAGAAAATCTTGGAAACTAAAGGAACCATTTAACCAAACACACTAAAATAATTATCTAAATACAGGAAGATAATGTATGTTAAAGGAGAAATTGCTGGAAAAGTAAAGCATGTGACAACATTTTGATTAATGAATGTAAACTGGAATTTCTCCTTTTGAGAATTAAATAACAATGTATAAATTATCCTGTGTCTGTAATAATTTAAAAAATTGATTGTTTAACTATAAAGGGAAAAATCAAAGCACTCTGCTGGCAAAAGAAAGCCATTTTGAATAGAAAATATTTAAAAAGTAACCATATCACAAATATGAAATAGAATGTAATCAGAAAAAAAAAACTTTAAAAGGTTGAACAATATAAAAATAGGTTTAATTTAATTGAATAATAGAATGATTGCACTAGTCAAAATTATTTATCAGATTAACTCCTTAACTGCCTGTCACTAAATATCACATAGATTCATAGCTTCTTTCTACTGAAGGTATTCCATCCATCTATTCCATTACTCATGAATACGTCAATACTTGTGAAGTAGTGTCAAGTATTTTATGTTTCTTAGTCCGCCTGTTTTTTAATATGGTCTTCATTCTTCTAATGTTATTGGATTCAGTTGCCACCACTTTGAAAACACCTCCTTCAAGAAAGTCAGAAGAATTCCCCACCTCTGAGAACACAAAGAAGTCTTACTACTTCACTCTCAGTCTTTAAAATGTCCTCCCCACTGACTTGGAATATTTTTTATTGAATATTCTCTCTCCACTCTTTCCAAACAAATGGGTCTTCATTATCCCGAGGCTCTTAGAAGAAAAAGTTGAAGAAACACTATGTAACTGACAAAGCATAGGGAAAGCAGAAAGCCATCGGTCATAAGATAGATAGACATTTAAAAAGGGATTTATCCTCCTTCTTTCAACCATGTATTTTCATTTCTCCAAATCTTGAATGGAAATTTGGCCACTGATCATGGTAAGAATGGAAATTTTAAAATACCTTTAGTGCAATATTTTGTTTCACTATGAATTTATTTGACAGAAAAAGTCCTCTATGTCAACAAATTACGTCAAAATGTGGGACATGTTTATTGCATTTCAAATCGATACTTACTGTAGTCCAACTGACTTGTTGACCTAGGTCTGTAAAATAAAGTGTGACAATGGAGGAAGATGCAACACTTTGAATGGTTATGTAGTCCTTCAAAAAGGGCCCACCTTAAACAACAAGGAAATATCATTTTAATACAATTTCAAAGCATAGTGATAAATAATTTTAATGTGAAACCAGTGAAAGCTAAGGATGAATTTTACATAGAAATTGCAATTTACAGTAAATCTTTAAAGTAAGATAACGTGAATAAACCCATTTTATAAAATATATCTGGCAAATTTTCAAATACACCGTGGTTTCCCAATGCTATTTAAACAAAGTACAGACTACCACTAGCTACTATCATATTGTGTTCTGAGAAAATGTAATATTAGGTGATATCATAATCAACTATGATACAAGTTATTTTTAAAGTATAATTTTGTGTGCCAGTAGATATACATATCAACTGTTCTATAAATTATTTTATTATAAGATAACTTATTTGGAGTAGAATGATTTTAAAAGTCATTGCAAAGCACCTGGATATAGGCATGATTCACCTTTTTAAAAGATGGTTATGGGTGCTGTGTGGTAACTGGGAAGAAAGGGAGCAAGATTACTTAGGAGGAAGACAAAATTCGTCAATCAGGGTATGAGGTTTGTTTGGATTAACATGGCACTGGTGGAAATGTTAAAATTTCATCAATCCCAGACATATTTTGAATTTAGAGCAGGTTCAACTTGAGAGAAAAAAGGATTCAGTGAGATACAGGCAGTGCTTATATTTTTGACCTGAGCACTTAAGTGCATTGTAATCTCATTAACTGTCATGAAGAAGATTGAGGAAAGAGCGGGATATTGGGTGAAAATGAAAATTTCGGTTAGGGTGTATTTAGTGTGTGATATCTATTAGACCTGCAAGTGGGAACTGTCAAGTAGGCAGTTGGGTAGCTCTGTAGATTATTTAAAAGTCATTAACAGTTAAAGCCATGGGGCATGATGAGATTATTTATGCATTCAGTTTGAAAAGAAAAGATGGAAACTAAGACTGAGATTTCTAGCACTCCAGGCTTTTGAAGTAAGAAGACACATATATTGCAAAGATTACTGAGAAGGAATTTCTCATTAAATAGGAGGAAAGTAAACAGAACATGTCAGAAGATGTGTAAGGGAAATGTTCTGTTCTTAAAAATAAACACTAGGTAACTCTGGCAAGTGTGTCCTGAAGAATATGTACAAAGATGTCCTTTTTAGCACTGTTTGTAATAGCAAAACATTGTAAAAAAATCTTGTGTTCATAAATGAGATATGGATAACTATATTTTGTTTTATTTTTTTCATTTTTTAAAATAATTTATTTTTATTTTTTTTATATTCTGTACAGTATACTGTACAGAAAGAAAAATGAGTAGATTAGAGCCATATGTACCAACATGGATGTATCTCACAAGTATAATGCTATTAGTGTTGCTGTTGTTGTTTTTATTTATATTATAGCTTATGCTAATCTATTTGTGATTTATATTATCTTCAGTCGTGTACAGGTTTCATTTATTCTCTATTATTGAAAGAAAGAGTACGATGTTAATTTATGACTATCATTAGATAATTTTCAAAATTCAAGGCATAGATTTACAATTACAATTATAGGTATTTTAATGTAAGATAAAAATATAAAATTGTTATATATTAATTTTGATAAATACAACATGAATATAATAGGCTATCACTTCCTTGATTAGGTTATGATATATGACTTCAAAAGAGGTCATCTAGGTGGGCCTGAGTTAATAACAAATTCTTTAAATCTGTATGAAGGAGTCAGAAAGAGGGATACAGAGCTTCAATATATTGATACTAGTTTTACCGACCAGGGTTCTGGCCTCCTTAATCGGTAGAAATTGATCAGACAAGAAATTCAGGTGAGGTTTTATTGGGACGCCTGCTACAGCAGGGGGAAGAGAGAACAAACAAAAGATTTCCTTGCTTGCCTGCTCCCTGAGGCGGGGGCGTACTTGTTCCTTATATGGAGTGAGAGTAGGGGTGTGTCCAGAGATAGGGCCAGAGGGGTGGCTTAGGTGTTTTGCCCACCTCTTAGGTGGTGTTGTGTGCAGGGGTCATGCGCAGTACCCTGCTCTTGTTCCCGACCCCCCCGCGTTTGTTCCAGGCTCTTCAAAAGTAGCAGGTGGGTTTTTTGGTCTTTTTGTATCTTCCGTCCAGAATTTGTCCCAACTGCACATACATGAATTTATTTTTAGTCCCATACAGTTTATTTGTATTTTGTTGCTTGAGGAGAGGTGTGTCCAGGTGCAAGCATTGCAGCACTGCAGCAAAGGATCCCAGGCTCCAGCCTGTCTCACTAGGAAGAGTCACTGTACAATTGCTGGCTTAAATTTTCCAGTGGGAGAGGAATATGTGGGCCCAGGAGACCATGCCTAATGGAAGCCCATCCATCTACATGATACTTTGACCATTTAAGACCACTGAATTTTCTGCCTGAATTAACTCAAATGATGCATCTTTTGGGGTCATTTTCTCCCAAGAATGGGCCAGACACTAAGGTGCATACTTCTAACCTTACAGGTTTGTCAAGGCTGTTGTATAATGGGGTATGGATGGTTGGAGTCAGGGATGGGAAGAGAAGGACCAACTTTACCCATGCTTCAACTTTCTATTGGACAAATCTAATGGTTCTAAGAATTAGAAATTCAACACTGTACTTCCAGGACATTATGAAGTATATTAATTGCAGTAATAAGAGAGAGCACATTTTAGTTACCAGTTTGTATGACAGATTTATTGCAATAATGACTGCAATTATTCACCATTACCAAAACACCATTTGCAATATGACTTTTAGTTCCTTCTATTAAGAGTTGGTGTCTATTTTCCCACCCCTTGAATATAGGCTAGCCTAGTGTATTGCTTTGACAAATAGAATGTGGGACAAGGGATCATATCCCAGTTCTAAGTCTGAATCTCATGAATTCTTGAGTTCTTGTACTCATTTATTTGCACCTCTGACGCCACCATGATAACAAGCCCAGAATATTCTGATGAATCATAGAGCAGAGAGGAGTGACTGTAGTTGTGGCCATCTTAAAAAGGTCAGTCTTCAACAATCCACCAGTTGACTGTAGCTATTTGAGTGAGATTAACCAAGCAAAGCCAAGTCCAGCCCAGCTCAGCAGAAACACTGAGCTAAATAAACCTTTGCTATTTTTCACATAAAATCAATTGCTTACTCTTTTATTTGTGTTTTAGCAGTCTTTTGTGTCAGGAAACTGTAAAGGACTCTAAATTCACATGGCGTCATTACTTATAGTGCAATCATTCTGGCAAATATATTCTGGCAGCAACTATAATGTAAATATTCATGCCTTGCTTTGTTTTTGTATTAAGTCTTTTTCCTTAATATTAGTAGTTACAACTATGTTCAATGAAGCATCTACCACGTACAACTCATTATAGCATTTTATAAACATAATCTTATTTAATATTTACAAACCTCCCCACCCCCCCACACAAAAAGCATAAGTTAGGTTCTTTATTAGCTCTACTTTATAAAAGAAGACTCTAAAGATAAGTAGAAGAGGCAGGTTTAAAATTCTGCATTACTGTAAATAACCTCTTCTTTGCACCATGTCCTGCTTGTATTGCTAAATGAATTGATTCATTTTTAAAAATATGCCATCATATTCTTATCAAAGAACACTTGGAGGGTTATACTTTATTCAGATCACACCCTGGAACACTCAACCAGGTATATAAGTGAGGGGAAAGTAAAAAGTCACATTCACCAGAAAGGGTGAAGTAACAGAAATCCCCCAGTCCCATATAGTGTCCTTCAAATTGAAGTTACATTTGACATTGACGCCTGTGGCATTCTCAGTTTTCTTTATATAAGAGTCAAGTTCAGAAAACAAAACCACTATTTCATTTTATGTTATTTCAGTATCCGAGTGTTGAAAGGTATTTATGTGCCTGGCACATACTATGCCCTGCAGAGGCAAAAATAAACAAGACAATGATTCTCTTTTACACTCTAGCCAGATGGGAATTTGTCTTGAACAATTAAGTTTGGAAAAATGTGAGGCCTTAAGAAAGTGTGACTTTTAAGAATTATGTGGATTCCTATGTTTTCAACATAGAAGTCTCATAGAAAGATGGAATATTTAAGATAACAATGAAAACAACAGAATATCTTAGAGAAATCCAAGAAAATCATCATTTGTCCTTAAGTGAATGTGATGTCTAAGAAATGATACCCTGAATATTAGGAAAAGCAAAAACTGCAGAAAAATAAAATGCAGTTCACGATTGAATGGAAAAATTTAGATATTGAAATTCCTTAATAGATGCCTCTTGTAGATTTACTGTCATGGACCTGAACTGAGTATCCCTCCCAAATTTACATTCTACCCACAGCTTTCAACAAGTCCAAATTTAAGGTCAAGTTTATGCAATGTCAAAAACAATGATTCTAAGCAGTATTCGCTTTAGTGTGTATATTTATAAATTTTCTGAATGGAGAATAAGGTTTGAAAATTTGAAATACTTGAGGGTTATTAATGGATACAATACTTTTCCCTATAATTCATTCATTCTGTTCCTCCTTACCTCCCTTAGTCTGCTTTTAAATAGGAAAAAAAAAAAAAAAAGGAAACAGAGCTAAGCTGTATCCCTGAGAATATATTAGGAAGCAGTAGATTGCAGGAATATAGCAGTAAAAGCTTTTGAGATAGATGTTAGTTCAAATCCTATCTCCAATACACACTGACAGTGAATGTGTGAAATTTATTTCTGTGAGGCTAAAATTCCTCGCCTATAAAAGGGGAACACTACCTTTTTGGGAGGATCAAATGAGATAATATATTTAAAGTATTTACTACAATACCTGCCATTTAGTAAGTGATAAATAAATATTATCTATTGAGACAGGAAAGTGACTCTAAATAAACAGATTCGTGAAATTGGTTCTTACCACGTTCTAGCTGCAGGCCCACTCGAGAAGGGTACCACTTTGGACCTATTCAATGAAAAATAACATTTAATTGTAAGCAGAGGTGTAAACACATTTTATTTATTTATTTTTTAAATGTATTTATTTATTTATTTATTTATGGCTGCATTGGGTCTTCATTACTTCTTAGGGGCTTTCTCTAGTTGTGGTGAGAGCGGGCAACTCTTTGTTGAGGTGTGCAGGCTTCTAATTGCGTTGACTTCTCTTGCAGAGCACAGGCTCTAGGCGCGCAGGCTTCAATAGTTGTGGTACGTGGGCTCATTAGTTGTGGCTTGCAGGCTCTAGAGAGCAGTCTCAGTAGTTGTAGTGCACGGGCTCTGCGGCATGTGGGATCTTCCCGGACCAGGGCTCGAACCGTGCCCCCTGCACTGGTAGGCGGATTCTTAACCACTGTGCCACCAGGAAGCCCTAAACACATTTAAAAAGCAATAGTTTCCATTGGAAGACATATTAGATCTCAGGAAGTGAATAAAAATGATCTTCCAGTGCCAGAAATGGACATAGTGGTTACCCTTTGCAGGGTGCTGAGAAGCACTGTGGATAGTTCTGGAAGAAAGCATGATGGGAGCTTTAGGGGTGGTGGTTTTCTGCTTTTTGATCTGAGGACTTTTTAAATAGTTGCATTCAATTTGTGGACATGTTCTAAAATAAGTGACCTATGACTTGTGTGCTTTTTGAAAATTACTCTTCAAAAAATAATCTTAAACATCTTCATTTAAAACTGGAGAACTCTGACTTCATTTAAGATTTATTTAACATTAGCATGTGAAAGTGAGTTATTTTCTCTATCAGGAGTAAGGCACTCTATCAGAATAATATATACCATTGACTTTTAGTATTATGGGCATATTAATTATAGCAGAATCATCACTTTAGTATCTTTTACTTATACTACTATTAGTAATACATAAATTACTAAAAATTCTATCGGGTTAGGAAAATCAAAATACCTTTATTACACACTGCCATAAAAAAAAAGTTGGTTCACAATTACCAGAATATAATTATTTTCTCTTAAAATGAATTCTATGTTACTATTTTAAAGTCTCTATTGAAAATTTAATTCTTAACTTTGAAGTACAATTTTAAGCACATTCAATTAATAAAAAATAAATTGAAAGAAGAATATCATCAAAAGAATATTCCACAGTTGTTATTTCATTCTCAAAACATTACTTTCTAAAGTGTCAGAGTAATTAATGATAGCATGGCATAACTAGACTGTTGGGATCAATTCTTTCTAAATTTACTGCAAAAAGACAACTATACATGCAAGTTCTCATGGACAAAAAAGTCACAAGTCAAAACTTGTAATCACAAGTTAAAAGCTATTTAGGATTATATCTAAACAAAATTTAGTAATAGCGAGGCAAATGAGAGGAAGACACAAACATTTAACTCTGACCTTTGATTGTTTTTAATTAGAAAATATGTAGGTAAAGAGACTTTATTTTTGTTTTGTATTTACTAATAATTGTTATTATTTATATAGCCATTTGTTGTTCTGAAATGCATGTTAACATTATCTGTTTAAAAGTATTTATAAATAGCTACCTTTATTATTCATATTGAAAATCTGCTGCCAAAGAAGCATGATGGAAACAAATGCAAAGAGATGTCTACAGTTTTAATTGTTTCCAATTATGGATATTGAAGAAAAGACAAAACTTATGACATCCCATTTATATTTGACAAATAGTCATTGAGCACTTATGATTGGTGTGCATAAGCTGTCAAGTTCTGTCCATTTTAACAATATTCATGTAAGACATCATTTTCAATAGCACTTTATGATGCCTTTAATGGTGGAAATGCCAATGCAAAACTTACTCTATCATTCTAGGCAAATAGATCTGTCTATGAACTAGATGAGTCAATACTGGCTGAATCCACAATGATCAGTCAGAGGAGTTAGAAGCTCTAAACACCTTCAGGGAAAACCATGTCCTTCCAACTCTCTCCACAAGGATAAACTATAAATCTACTTATGAAATAAACCTGGCACTTAATGGTTGTGATCTTTGAACACTGTGTCCTAGTGAAAGAGAATTAATAACTGCCTATTAAAGCTATAGATTAGTTTCAGTCTTTTCAAAGAGCAAAACATACATTTTCTGAAGTGCTCTGTGATTGTTGGGGTGAGATGGAATAGGCTGGAAGAACAGCAGAGAAAAAGACACTTTATAAAGGATAAAAGACCCATGTTGTACAAGGTTTTTTAGCATATATGGATGGTCTAGAATATTATTAATAATGCTGAGTACATTTGAACTTGGACAGCTGGCTCACAGCTGAATTATGACTATGTAGTAGATCTAATGCATCTGCCAGTATCTTAAATTACTTAAGATGTTGAACTTGACTTGTGTAACTCCTGTCATATTCTAGCCATGACTTTGCGTTCTATCCTTGATGAATGGAAGTGTTCATATCACTATGTAGTAACATCCTAATAAGTAATGTCTGCATGTAATTCAAATATATTTATTTTAATAAGATAGGGTTTTCTAAACTGCTGGTTTTGACCCATTAGTAAGTTGAAAAATAGAATTAATGTTATTCTCAACATTATATAAAGGAATAGAATAGAATAGGATAAAGCAGAAATGGATTGCCATGGCCGGGATGTCATATATTAGAATAAACTCTGGATAGACGGGTTCAGTATTGTTTCTTGAACTTTTGCTTCAATAACTTAAATTGTAGAGATACATTTGTGTTTTTATAAGATTAATGTTCATTCTTTATTCTGAATCATATGGATCTAATATATATGTATATATATATAGTATTTTTATTATAAAATAAAATACATTTCCTAAAGCTCTGTATTATAGAGCTTTTTCATAAAAATTGGCATCAGTGATTGAATTAAATCCTGTAAGATAAATAAAATAGATTTAAAAAGTTTGAACATTTTCTTTCTTCAAAAAGATTTGTTTTAAAATTTTGAAACATAAAGGAAGAGGGCAATAATATAATTATATTGGAAATAAATCATCTAAAATATGTTATAAGCTACATACACTCAAGTACATATGCCAGATGCCTGTCCTTACTTTCTTTTAACCTAAGAACATGTTGACTGCGTCATTTTTATTATGATTGGAATTCCTCTTATAGAATATTGATCAACAGTATAAATTTTAACTGAAATGCACCATTCATATTTCCAGATATTCAATTTTAGAAATGATAAAAATCGGCAATAGAGAAATATTTTATTCTTGACTCACTGATGACATGTGTTCTATCTTTGTATATATGAAAATATAGAGCCAATTAGTAGTTACAACATACAGACTAAAGTATGGATAGATTAAATTATTTAGTGTGGTATAGTTAAAATTATTCTTGATAGTTCTTGATTACACATAGTATTGAATACTTAAATGAAACATATGTGTCATATTAATACTGAGAGAGGAGAAATTTAGAAGAAAAAGTACTGGAGGAACTTTTCAGAAATAATTAGTATCCTTCATGACCTAGAACTTGACTCCCTTACATAAGACTCTAGGTAAAACTTGCCCCCTAACCTCTACCATTTTCTTGATCACCAGTCTTACTAGAAGGGAGAAATTCTGAGAGCAGTTAAGGATTAATTAAAGAAACCACTTAATTAATGTGGTGGAATATTCATAGTGGACCACAGAGACATTTGGGGAAAGAAAGCAGTGATTTATTTTTGTTGTTTACATCTTGGGTGCTTTGTGGCTAGTGCAGTGAGATAGGATGAAGAGTAAAGAGAAACAGAATACAGTTCTTAAGAGTATGCTATTCAGAGCTGGCTGTGATCAAGAGTTTAGCAGAAGTAAGATAAAACAATGTTGTACAAGTTTCTATGCAGCTCAGTTCAGTGTCTCAAAATTCCATAACTGCATGTAGGAGAAAACAAGTGAATTTGTCTGGATTGTTCACTGTGACCTACCACTAGATACAAGTGTTGCAGCCAGAGTTAATCTGGGAGATGACAGTTCCAGAGAGGAAGAAGCAAAGAAGGCCCATATTTTCTAAATAATTGATATATACAGGATATTAGGAAATACATTTGAAATGTTCAGAAAAATAAATATGTGACATGTCAACAAAACCTTTAGGTAATAAAGCCTCAAAATGTAGCATCATACATTTAAAGGGTATTAATTGTTATTTTCAATAACCCATTTGAAAAGTGAACTATATATAATTAATGTGTTTATATGTAATATAAATATGTTATATATTATATATATTTACTGTTTTCAAATACAAGTACATATAAAAGGACTATGTGTATATATATATATATATATATAAAATAATGCAGATTCATTTTAAGGTTAAAAATATAAAAAATGGAAAAATAGTTATATGAATGAATGAATAACAAGACATTAATACAAAGGAAACATTTACAATTCTATCTGGAATAATAAAGTCTGGTATAATGTGAATATGTACTAAAAGTTAATATAATGCAAAATCTCTTAATGACATTCTCTATATGAAAATTAATAAAGGAAGGGTATCATCAATAGTTGATGAAGAGGTTTTTGATGGTAAATTTCTGAGCATAGAACACTGCATTTCACCTTCAGTAGACTTTTTTCTTACTACAGAAAATGAGAGTAATACTATAAATGCTAAAATAAACATAATTAGAAGGCCATTAAAATCCTATAGGAAAGAAACATTTTTTAAAAAATCTCTAAAACTTATGAAATCAACTTGATTTAATCTAAAATGACTTCCTGAAATGAACTAAATAACTGCAAGTGTAATTGAAAAACAATTATGAACCAGTAGCTGCTAAGTGCATTTCAAATGGCATCCCATTTCAGGATAATCTTGTAGTGCAAGCAAATAAAACCAGAGTGTAATGAGAAATAAATTAAAGGAACTATAAGCATGAGGTAAAATAAAGAAATTAATTTTCCAGAAGAGTGATGTTAGTAGTCTCCTGTGCTTAAATTCTATGACACCAGATCTGAGTTTTGAACATACATCTATACACAACACTTTGAAGAAAAGATAACAGGCAAGAGGCCATTTGTTGAAAACATCAAGCATGATGATTGGTCTTGAAATGCTGCTTTTCATGAGGTGATTCTGAAACATTGTATATATTTTATCTAAAGAAAAAGATTTAGGGGAAAATGAAAGTGATTTTTAAATACTGAAAAATTATTAAGCAGAATAAAGACAAGGACTATTAAAAACACCTTTAGGGTTAACTGGAAGAAAGAGTATTTGTGCAAGGTAAGAATTTCACTGAAAGTGGTTAGCCACTGGTTTCCTCTCATAGATATGTGTAATGCGAATATATAAAGATAATGTAGCATAAACTCCTCTATTTGATGGGGAGGTGGACTGAAAAACTTTTAAGATACATATCAATTCTCAAAAAAGCATTTATTAATAATTCTGTATTATTAAAAATGAATACCTGAAACTTTGCATCAGGTTTTGTCAATCATCCTAATAATATATATTTTTAATCCTTGCTTAAGGTAAATTAAATTAAGAAAAATAATTGGCATAATAAGCATAAACTACTACACATAACATGCATAATGCTTTTATGTATAATAAGCAGACATAAAATTTTTCATCATAGAATATTCATACTGTAAAATTCTTCAAAATATATCTACTCTTAATCATAACAATGAAAAAGATAAGGCCAAGTATGATGAAATTATTTGCCTAAATTAAATTAATGATTTAATGGTTAAGTCTGGTCTAGCACCCAAGACTCTCAATTCTCAATTTACTAAACTTTCTAATATACCATGTTTTTTTTTTCTGATTCTTTTAAATCAGTAAATAGCATGTCAAAGAGTAGTAAAAGGAAAACAATTAGTGAAGGAAAGGAAAATCAATATATGTAGCCACTCTTATTCCTCAATCCCTTGATTGTTCTAAGCCTTAACTGAGACTTTTATTTTATTTATATGCAGCATATAATACAATAAATGATCAAAGACCAAGATTAAGTCCAGAGAGCATCAGATATGTAAAGTGTCTCATAAACTTAATCACCTAAATTTATTAAAAATGAGTAAAGATGTAAAATAAAGAATCAAAAACATGAGAAAAGAATATACCACTATAAACATTTAGAGTTTTATTTGATAAAATACCAAATAAAATTTATAGAAAACAGTTAATTTTATAGTAATAAAAATGTAATGGAATGATGGTCTAGTCAATAAGACGAGGCAGAAGAGAGAATTTTTCAATTGGAAGATGAACCAGAAGAAATTACTCAAAAAGTAGAAAATTAAAAGGAATAAGAGAATATAAAAAAACATTAAAAGAAATAGAAAATTGAATGATATTCCATACATTATTCATCCTTAAGCATATGCAAAGAATTCCATTAACTACAATAGTAAACTATATGTTCTACCCAATTCTTCCTATTGAGGACAACTAAGAAAGTATGGCAAAATATTTTATCAAAATCTCCATAGAGTTAATAATAAAAATGAAGTATTATGAAGCTAATATCTGGGAGAAAGGGAATCCAAGAAAGCTGAGCCCAGCAACTGAAGCCTCATTCCTCTCAGGATATCTGCTTATATTGAAAGAGACAGCTGAGCAAGGCTTTCCACAGACTCACAAGCCTGAGAAAACAGAAAAGCAGATTTTATTCTCAATCAAGAAGGAGAAGTCCTAGTAAAAGCCCACTTTTTCAACCGGTATCACAAAATAAGGACAAATCAGAAACACAAGTTCTCACAAGTAATGAAGCTGAATTTTGAATCATCTTAATACTTGTTTGGATTCAAGGGATCTGTAAGTTCCAAAGTCCAGCCCTACTGCCTGAAGAAGCAAAATTAATCTCTGGAGACATACAATTTTATCCAGAGTCTTTAATTACCTCACATTTTTTGATATTTTCAAATTTCATGAAGGGCAATTAGACTGAGAACAGATTTCAAAATGATGGCAACAAGAGATATTGTCCAAATAGCTTCCGAATGGAGTACTTTTTAAAAGGAAATATAAAATAGTAGCATTATTAGTTAGACTGACAAATCTTACCATCAATAGACCCTTGTTGTCTGTTAGTAGATGAACATCCAAAGGATCAACTTTGAGAAAAAGAAATTAATTCTAGGACTGAGTTGAGATAAACTAAACAATATTGAGCAAAGAAACTAGCACATAAGTAGATGTTTTATATAAGTTAGCAGAATATCTATATAATTTGAATATATAAATTAATAATGATAAATAATAATTTACATTCATATACAAAAACAAAATACTGGACAGCAATAATGTACAAAGTGGAAAGTATTCTTTGGATTTAAGCATTCTGAATACCTCATAAAATTTAAGAAGGATGTAAAAAATAATAGTTAATCTCAGATTTTGATAAAAGGTTTTTAAAATTTTTTGAGCAGTTTTATTAGTAAAATTTTATACATCTGGAAATCTAAACTTTTTCTTAATAATGGCCAACTATTTTCCTTATTCTGGCATCCAGAGATGCACACAACTTTCTCCTTTCCTGTCCAGCAAAAGCCCTGCTCCAATGGGAAGTTCTCATGTGTACAAAACAAAATTAAGGGACAGGAAATATTGACCAGGCCATGGAATGCTAAATAGGAAACATGGTAGCATTACAGAATGTCCTGCATACATTGAATTATCACTTTAGCTACATTGCTTTAGTAGTACTTTTATACTGTTTCCAAACAGTAAAAGGCTAAAAGCCTGAACAAAAGGGCAAACACATGAATTCTCTTTCTTTTTTCATTGGAAATAAACACCAAGTATCATACAAAACCCTTCCTTGATGTACTAAAATACTTTCTGGTGATTTAATATTGTTGAATCAGTTGTTTTATTTGTGAGAAATGATTCCTTCCTTATAGTACTTCACTAGAAATAAGTGAACCATTTTATTCCCTGTACACCATTTCTTTGCAGTCTTATAAATGCCACCTATGCAATTAAGTGAAAACACTAAAGTGGAATCAAGGAAACCAGTAAAAATATGTGTGATAGTGTTTATGTATCTGAAAAATAAGAGGACAGTTTCCTATCTTATACCCAATAACAACAACAACAAGTTTTAACACTCAAACCAGCATCAACCAATGTGTATAATTTTGCTGACCTTGAAAAGAAAATGCATCTGCTAGAGAGTTTGCTATTACAAAGTTCGCAAATAAGAAAGACAAAGTGTTATAATGCTGTATAATCAGCAACCACAAAGCAAGCCTTCTGTAGGAAAACAGACATTGTTCTAAAAATATTTAAAAGCTGCATAAACAAATATTCAGAATTATAAAATAAAGAGTATGAAAGCAAGAGACATAAAGTAACAAGCCAATTTCACAGTAAAATACAGGACACAAAACAAGAAAATGTGGGACAGGAAGAAGAGCATACAGAGCACAACTGAACTATTTCTTTGTCTTCCCTGGTTTAAGTTTATAACCAGTTTATTCACGTAATAACCCACCATACTTCTAAGGAACCACCAGGATTGATCATCATGCCTATACCTATACTCCCATTTACTTTAGATATCATTTAGTTGTTCAGATGTCTCAGAGCATCCAACATCAGAGTGATACTTCTCCCAATTCGGCTTTGTACAACAACTAATCAGACCTAACTGTCCGTCTCTCCATGTTTTCTCAGACTCCTCCAATGTACTTCAGGGCATTTATAGTCTGTCATCAGCAACAACTTTTAAATCAACAACTTCCACTCAAAAAATCCCTCAATCTTCTTACTTTAAAACTTTTCTGCATATTCTTCAACTGGTATTTATTCTTTATGCCAAACCCAATTGGGTGCCTTAAAGTATATTAGGAATCCTCCTTGCTATTAAATCCAAAACATTTTTTCTCCATTTTCCTTTGGTAATTCCTATCAACAGACTTTACTACCTAGCATTATTTCTTCTTGTTGCCATCTATGATCCACAGGTATTTCCATCTAAGTCACTGAGGACTTAACTCAGAGCAACCTCTCTACCACTATTCATTTACCATTGTACCATTGTAGGTGATTTTAATATCACTTAAATTCCCTGTCCTTTAGTTCCTTGATCTACTCATCCAAATATTCTCTGTCTACTCTCTCACTCTTTCCCAGAGTCTCATGCTCACCAATAAATGCATTGCCTCCAAAACACATATTTCCAACATCCTACTTCCTCATCATCACTACTATTCCTTCCTATTTAATTTAGTATTTCTAGCTCAGATAATTTTTGATTCTCCAAGGACTTCCCAACAATTATCTTACTATTTTCACTATGATAAGTTTTTTATTTCTCCCACATTTAAGTTTTTCTCTAGGCTCAATTCTAGTATCCATAATTGTAATCACACCTAATCAATGATCTTAACTACTTCACTACTTACAAAATGCTAAACCTTGTTATATTCAACTATTCCATTCTCTGTGTCTGAATCTGAGTTTTTGAATGGTTTTCCTCTGATGCTATCACTGCCTTGGTTTCCCTGATACTATCAGAATGAGCAGTCCCCAGTACTACTTCCCCGTTACTTTTTCCCATTACCTTGCTTTTTGATCTTTCTATCTGAAATGATTTTATGTAGCTATTAAGATGCTTAGTATACATTCCTCCTTACTGTTGTGCAACATCATGAGGATAGGTAGCTATAGTCATTTATATTACCACTATATAGAGAAATTAGAAGATTACCTGGCACAGAGGAATGTGTGAATTTATAAGATTCGAATAAACACATGTCCTCTTATTGAAGAATAATTGGTAGAAGATATGCACCATAGTTTTAATAAAATGTAATATTAGTTATTTATAATAAATCCTTTTCCCTGTATAATGAATCATTGCCTTGTTACTAGTTAATTGCAAAGTCTGTGGACATTGACTGGGTTTAAACCCTGAGACTATAACCTACTAGTTGTCTTATTTATCTTGAGCAAGTTACCTTTCTGAATCCTATTTTTCTCATATGTTAAGCAAATTTTTTTGAAAACAAATAGAGGAGGGGTAACAAAGTTGTCTAACTCTTAGGGATGTTTTGAGACTTAAATGATATAATGCATGCAAATAACCAAAAACTCTTAACAACTAATTGAAAGATGTGATGTGTGTAAGAAAGATTTGTGACTGCTGAAATTAACAAAGATAAGGGGGAAATATATCGTAATCATTTTCAAGACAGAGTGCATGGGCAAATTTAGCCAGGTAAGAAATAAATACTGTGATACAGTGTCTATTTGCCTACATCTTCTTCATATGTTCATGTTATTTACTTTGCAGTAAGTTACTGTTTCTCAGTGGTGCAAAGTGATCATGCTCATAAAAAATGTGTATGAACAATTGAAAATTTCATACTATGCTAATATAATTCTCCTATTTACCAATCATATACGAACTCCCTAGAGTTACAGAAACAAATAGAGCAAATAAATAATGGAGTATGAATAACGTCACAGTCCAAACACAGTTGCTCTTCAACAGGGACAAAACCAAGGAAACATTCCTCACCCCACACCTCAAATTATACATTAAATAGATTTTTCTTTGTCACCACCTAGATAAACATACACACATACACGCAGAGTATGAGGACATTATGAGAATCTTCTGGGCCATAAGAAGCTTGAACCTGATGCTGGAGGTAGTTAGGTAGTAAGGACAAGATACTAGAGCAGGTCAGTATATGAGAAAATGTATCCAACAGGTGTCTACACAGGCATCTAGATTAAAAATTACAAAGACTTAAACTGTGGTTATGAGAATTATGGTGATTTGCAGATTTCAAATATACCAATGGTATGAAATTCGTAATTTTTTCAGTAGTAGTCATTTATTTATTAATCAGAGGCCCCTTTCAGAAAATCGCATTGCAATTTCTGAACACAATCTAAGAATTTTAATAAATATACTTGTAATATGGCTTTATATACACATGCCTACACAGCCATACGTATATACAAACAAACACAAATAGTTGCTCTTATAATTGAGATATTTCACCTTTTTGGGGATTAGGAAAGTTTACATTAATTTGTCATTCCCCAAACCCAATAGCTTCAAATATAAACAAAATGCTTAGGATATATATGACTTCTCATTATCAAACTACTACAATTACTGAGAAATCCAAACACAGTTTTCAGCTAAGGCAGATAAACAGTTCATAAGGTGAAAATCTTCCATGTCAATAAACCCTAGGACTTTTTAAATGACATTTTTATATCACAAGATGATTTAATATGAAGTACATTTTATTATATATTGTCCCAAAAATTACTTCTTTTCAGTTTTCACCAATTGTTAGGACTTGGAAAAAACCTTGAATGTTTCCAGATTGAGCCTATTCCCCCAGGTGTGTGTGTCAAAATTCTAATGAATTGCTCTTAGGTGTCTGCAATATGTACAAGATATTGAGATGCCAGATTGGCTGTTTAATATACAGTTGAAAGTTCTAAGAAGGAGACAGTTTTGATTTCATTTATTCATTAGTGATATTTTTTAAGCCATGGGAATTATTGAGAACATAACATAAGAGAAAGAAATGTAGAATTAAAAGGGGAAATTGTTGAAGATAGAATCTGAGAAGTAATGAATATTTAAGAGGCTAAAAAATGAAGAGCGGTCCTCAAAGGAGTCTGGGAACAAGAAGTTAGAGATGACAAAAGTCAAATATAATATCTTAAAATCAAATGGGCAGAGAGTTAAAATCAAACAAACAAAAGAAGACAGTCAAAGAGAAGAATGGTGTATTAGGTCAAATGCAACTGAGAGTTCAAGTTATACGTGACCAAAAATGATCCACTGCCACAGCAAAACAGAAACTGCCAGTGACCTTAGACAGGTCTTTGGCATGCTGACAAAGAAAACTATTTTGAAGTGAGTGCTAAGTGATGGACAGAAGAAGGAGTGATGGTATTGCTAGAAGTGGTTTGTAAGTTGAGATATTCTTTTTTATTTATTATTTTTTAAATTTTATTTATTTATTTATTTTATACAGCAAGTTCTTATTAGTTATCTATTTTATACAGATATTCTTTTTTTTAACATCTTTATTGGAGTATAATTGCTTTACAATGGTGTGTTAGTTTCTGCTTTATAACAAAGTGAATCAGTTATACATATACATATGTTCCCATATATCTTCCCTCTTGCATCTCCCTCCCTCCCACCCTCCCTATCCCACCCCTCTAGGGTGGGACAAAGCACTGAGCTGATCTTCCTGTGCTATGCAGCTGCTTCCCACTAGCTCTCTATTTTACATTTGCTAGTGTATATATGTCCATGCCACTCTCTCACTTTGTCACACCTTACCCTTCCCCCTCCCCATATCCTCAAGTCCATTCTCTAGTAGGTTGGCATCTTTATTCCCGTATTGCCCCTAGGTTCTTCATGACCATTTTTTTGTTTGTTTTTTTAGATTCCATATATACCTGTTAGCATACGGTATATGTTTTTCTCTTTCTGACTTATTTCACTCTGAATGACAGTCTCTAGGTCCATCCACCTCACTACAAATAACTCAGTTTCATTCCTTTTTATGGCTGAGTAATATTCCATTGTATATATGTGCCACATCTTCTTTATCCATTCATCTGTTGGTGGACCCTTAGGTTGCTTCCATGTCCTGGCTATTGTAAATAGAGCTGCAATGAACATATTGGTACATGACTCTTTTTGAATTATGGTTTTCTCAGGGTATATGCCCAGTAGTGGGATTGCTGGGTCATATGGTAGTTCTATTTGTAATATTTTAAGGAACCTCCATACTGTTCTCCATAGTGGCTGTATCAATTTACATTCCCACCAACAGTGCAAGAGTGTTCCCTTTTCTCCACACCCTCTCCAGCATTCATTGTTTCTAGATTTTTTGATGATGGCCATTCTGACTGGTGTGATATGATATCTCATTGTAGTTTTGATTTGCATTTCTCTAATGATTAGTGATGTTGAGCATTCTTTCATGTGTTTGCTGGCAATCTGTATATCTTCTTTGGAGAAATGTCTATTTAGGTCTTCTGCCCATTTTTGGATTGGGTTGTTTGTTTTTTTGATATTGAGCTGCATGAGCTGCTTGTAAATTTTGGAGATTAATCCTTTGTCAGTTGCTTCATCAGATACTCTTGATAAAAGAATAAAGAGGAAGCATTTGAAGATATAGGGAGAATGAGATTAAAGGAATAAATCTCATTTATTTAAAGGATATGGAGAGAGGATTTTGCACAGTGGAGCTAAGAATTTGATATGGATCAACCAGAAAGAGAGCAGTTTAGATAAAGTACAAAAAAAAAAAAAATCAGTGTTAAGCTAGATGATAAATCCAAAGACAGGTGGTGTTCTAGAGACTATGTATCTCCCTGAGTTCCAGAAACTGGAAGTCCTGAAGCAGAAGAGCGAAATGTTTAGAATAATAGATGGTCAAGAGATTTGTTCAGAGTTTGAAATATTGAAATTAACTTCTAACTAATGACAAATCTCATGGTATTGATAAGGGGGTAAGTAGCTAAAGCAGAGTGGAAGTGAAAATAGCAGAAAATCAAGGAGTTCTGGGACTAGCATTCTGGATGGTTATTATTTTAGATGTAATTTTCAATGAAATGCCAGAACTTCAAATGAAGGTGAAATTTTAGTCAGATTCTAGAGCCATCAAAGAAAATAGAGAAAGGTTATGTAGGTAAGTACAAAACAAAGAGGAATGAAAGGTAGTAAACTAGAATAACATGAATCTTACAGAAGGTGAAGTTTTATGTGAAAGAAAATTTAATGACTTAAATTTTAAAAACTAACTAGATGAATGATGTACTGTGGATTATGACAAAATATAGGAATTTTATTTGATGAACATACAGTCAACCTCAAATTATACTATAGATATGTCTATCTAAAATATTCTTTTTAGATTAAATTATTTTACTTTTGACTCTCCTACATTATTTAGGTACAGCTCAGAAATGACCAAGATAGGCTTTCAGACTCAAGTGATACTGTAATAGGGAATTAAGATATTCTCTTGTTAAGAACATATAGATATAACAAGTAGTAATGTGTTAATCATAATATATTTGTATTATATATACACTATTTGGGGTTTCTGAAAATCTTTTGTCTATACTAAATAAGTTAGCCAGGAAAGATTGCTTAATTCATACAAATGCATTTGATAATTTTCTGAAAAGACTTTAGAACATCTCTATACTTTCCCAGCTCTATGGTGGAAAAGGTAAATAGTTTAACAATATGTTCAATTGATGATATATCTTGCCCTAACATCTAATCATACACACACACACACACACACACACACACACACACACACACCTTAAGTTCTGTATATTAAAATGCACAGAATACTTATATAATACCACATAATGCTAGCCTATAATCATCTAGATGGTACTATGAATAAAAGCTGTTTCAATGTGGCTTTATTTGACAGTTTACTCTAACTCATTTCAATAGAGAACTAGTACTCATTAATATATATGGTGAGGGCTTCCCTGGTGGCACAGTGGTTGGGAATCTGCCTGCCAATGCAGGGGACATTGGTTTGAGCCCTAGTCCAGGAAGATCCCACATGCCGCAGAGCAACTGAGCCTGTGCACCACAACTGCTGAGCCAGTGCTCTGGAGCCTGCAAGCTGCAACTGATGAGCCTGCTTGCTGTGGCTACTGAAGCCCGTGCTCCTAGAGCCTGTGCTCCACACCAGGAGAAGCCACTGCAATGAGAGGCCCCTGCACTGCGGCAAAGAGTGGCCCCTGCTTGCCACAACTAGAGAAAGCCTGTGTGCAGCAATGAAGACCCAATGCAGCCAAAAATAAATAAAATAAATAAATTTATTTAAAAAATAAAATAAACTATATGGTGAAAAGATAAGAGTGCTCTTCAGGGTGATATTTGGTAACTATTAAAAATTAAATATTACTGATTTATATAAATATTGGGATTATAATTTTGTAAAACATTATGCCCCTGAAAATGTTTAGAATTCAAATTTATAGAACCCTAAGAATAAATGAAAGGGATGTCAAGAAGCTATCTTCTGAGAATTATGAATGAAAGAACAGAGAAATCATGATAGAAAATAAATGACCATGGGAACATTTTTAAAGTAGAATTAATTCTCTAAGATTTAAATATCTAAGATTTAGATATTTAAGAAAGAAAATATATAAAATATCTATATGAGAGAAAATAGCTATATAAATTTATTAATAATATGTGAGTAGAAGCTAAACTTTTAAAAATGACAAACACAATTGAAATGGTGAGAATCCTATATCCATTCTTTATACCAGGATATATTCCAGATACCAAAAATATTTTATGTAAAAAACAAAACCATAACTTACAAGTGTGATAATAAAACATCAATAACATTTTTAAAGTTTGGAGGATGAAAAAATAATTCTAAGCTACACAAAACAGACAATATGAAATATGTAATTGACAAATTTAGATTTATAAGATTTATTTTTTTCCAGAAGAAAATAAAAAACAGTGACTGTGGCCTGTACACCAATTCATAAAGACATATATTATTAAGGCAATAAAAACATCTAAATAAACAAAAATGTGGGTAAAGACTTTGAATGGGCAATATCCTGAAAAAATACATGTAAATCACAAACAAGAGTATGAAAAATTTCTCTAGTGATCCAATACATGGAATCTAATACTAAATGAAATTGTTTTTCCAATCCTTAATTACTAAAAATTGATATCTGTGAATATCCAGGTTTATTGAGAAAAGGGAAAAAAGACATTCTGAAGTATTGTTTTCAGTCTGTAAATTAGGAGGGTAAATTTTGCAATACAAAATTAGGATTTCAAATGAGCTTATTTTTACAAGTATGACTAAAGTTCACAAACATGAATACATAATGAATAATGTATTACATCAATAATGAATACATCAATGCATAGTACATGGTAAATGTTCAATAAATATTTTTCAACATTCAACAAATATTGCTGAATAAACAAACATAATATTGCTTTATTATGGAAACAGTTAGGTATGTATCCAGAGAATGTGTATTGCTCATCCAAGCAAAAGTATATCTCCAGTAATATTGACCATGTAGATCATAAACTATTTACACAAAAATTTATCTAGAAAATATGCTGACAGAGAAAGCTATTAGAGAACAATGTGTAAAATACATGAAATTATGTATATAGACACAGAGAGATATCAGCATCATATTAGTGAAAATGTTAATAATAGGTGGATAATGCTTTATTCTTTTAAATTTTCATATTTTTGAAATTTATCTTGTATATTCATCATTTTATTATAGCAAAAAGTGAAGCAATTATTATCTTCCAAAAATAATCTTATTCATTGAATCTGTTGTTTTGCCAACAAAGGATATACAAATTAAGCAAAAAACTAATACATGAAAATCAGACATTGGCACACTACAATCTTTTGAGATTATAGAGAATATTATCCTATAATTTAGCACATCTAAATTTAACACTGTGATTATTTATATTTTCAAGAGATTTATAACAGGATCTGAGTAACTATTTGAAAATGAGCTGTTTTGTGGAATGTGGAAAATGAAATTGTTTTTAACCAACTAGATAGATGAGAAAATGTATACGAATAAATAAACCACTTTATGACATTTTCTTACAATAATGAAACATTATTAATAACACATTTTAAAAGCTCATGTACTTGTTTTTAGATTGTTTACATAGAATTCCACTGTGATGCATTCCCAGTCTTTTGGAACATTTCCTTAAGGAAAAAAATCCCAGGGAAGAGAGAAAACTAATGCTGCTTCAAGCTATGTCTTAATAGGCTCCCTTGCTTTTTTACATTACTTATCATACATTATTTCCATAATGCTGCTAATTAATACAATTTAATCAGAAACAGTAGTTGTCAAAAACAAAACAAAACAAAGTTTAGAAAAAGAAAGAAAAGAAAAATGATCTCTTTGAAATTTAAATGTTCTCACACAGTCTCACATTCAAATATGAATTGGGAATCAATAATTTGCTGTCGATAGACTAACTCTTCTAATAGTTGGTGCATCTATAATATAGGTACTTGCTCAAGATCAAATATTGCTAACCCAACCATTTTGGTGCTTGGGGATTATAAAATAAAATATTTCATAATATCAGACTCAGGAAACATCAGCATGTCATGAAAGATGAATCAAAATAACCCTGACACTGCAAGCAATACACAGGCTTAAATGCTGCATCATAATGAAAGACAGAACAATTTACAGAGGATCACACCTCATGCACTTTTTGAATTGTTATTAGTTATGACAGTTTTATTACTTGAACCTTGACTGGCAGAATGGCCATCCCTTAGCTGTTTGATCTCCTAAGATTCTGCAAACAATCCTGTCACATATATAAACAGAATTCTCAACACTTATGTGAGTATCCAATGACATTAAGATTACAGCAGTGTAAATTTGATTAGTATTTTAAAGTAGCCACAGTGAGAAGAGGTCCATTTTCAATACCTGGGATATTAATATATGCCAGTGGTTTATACTGTGGTTTAGATTGAAACCCCAAAGAAATCACTGGCTAAAGTAAGAAATTCAAGAGATGTACATATGGCAAGGGCCTGTAAGTCAGTTACGAAGACTTAGAGACAACAAAATTGCACTATTCTTTACATCATTAGTTGATTTTCAAAATAGAAAACATAAAACATATCATAAAAATATGTTTTGAACAACATATTTTTATACTTTGTGATTTATAGTACATATCACATAGCATAATTAGATCTGAAATAGAGTTTCTTCTCAAGATATTGTTTCAGTATGTTTGCAGCTCTTAATAAGTTGATGGATTACACATTATTTATTTGTTTTATTTTTTATCTCAATATGTCAATCTTAAGAGCAAATAAATTTTGATTTTCCTGAAATTTCAAGATTAGAGTAGCTATCTTCATCTAGCATCACTTTTTAAAAAAGATTTGACATTTCTCTTTATTAACTTGTAAGTTGTTGAACTATTTTGAAATTTGCTTAAGAAAAAGAAAGGTGGAAATAGCCTGTCAACTACTTTTGAGGATCAAGAGAGGATCTGTGAATAAACAATAATATTGATTAACATTAATGTAAGGTAAAATTTTTGAAATTTCTAACTAATACATTGAGTATTAATCAATATTAGAGGGTTATTCAATTTGTGTGTGTGTGTGTGTGTGCATGCACACATGCATGTTTCTGCATGCTAGAAAGTCCTGAAGGCTTGACTATGAATATTCACCTTTTTAGTAGTATAGCATAGTTCCTGATTTTTAAACTTGCTTAATAAGTATCTGATGAATTATATTGAATGAAATAATTATCTTTTGTTACTCAAGTAGCAAAAAAAAGTGTTTTTAAGTATAAAATTTAAAACAAACAATTTAAACTATTATGTTGTGAGGTAATCATGTGGAAACAGAAAACATCTGTGAAATAAAATTTTGTAAATTACCATATACACTGGCTTCAAAATTATGATTCTTTCTCTAAAACTGAAGAAAAAGAAAAGTGTGTGACATAAAATTGTAAATAATACAATAGCATACAATATGCTGAAGAAGAGATATTTTGAAAATTCTGTCAAATTTTAAAATGAGTGAAATATGATTCATGAAATTTCACTCTCTTTTCCTGAAATATTTTTTTTCTGAAGGTCATCAAGAATACAGCTAACTGATGGATATCTTTTGTTATTTTCAGTTTATGGGGGCCCATATAACCCAGTTTCTCTTTGTCCAGTGGCACATTTGTTAACATTTCTTCAAAGACCAGAATATCAGCATTGACAGGTATTATTAACTTATCTCAGTCTTGAAATCTATATGTAATATGAAAAAACTGGTGATATTGCTGCCCACTTGTAAAAGGGTTCTATTAGTGATTAAATTTCTAGAAGACAGATAACCACTTAATTCCCATAGCTTTCACAAAATGTAACCTTGACTCTTACCAAAAAATAAATAAGCTGCCAAATTACTTCATTTCTCTATCTAGATTATTGACAAGGCCCATAATTCCTTTCGCTGAGGAAACTACTAGAGAAAGAATATTAGCTGCTTCCTGAATTAGCAGTATAGGGCTTTTTTAAGAAAAGCGTTCTGGCACTTATTTCTTTGGTGGCATTTATCATTTTTCTAGCTTCTTTTGTTGAGAGATCAGGGAATTCTACAGCCTTGTCCTGGAGGCTCCTTTCAGATTGCCTGGAGAATGCTCATTATTTTATCCTATATGTGATAGGAGTTACTTTTTTTGGAGTTACTCTCCTTGAGCCTTTCAAATTTAGCATTGTTTATTTCCCCCTGACCTTTTGACAGAGATGTATATGCATTTATACTATCACAATCAATTATATATCCCTTCATGTGGCTGAATCTACAACTGGACTGCTAATTCCATTGTTCCTTCTCTTGCTTTTTTTCCCAGAGCTCTTTTTGACAGCTGCAGAGACAAGTGGTCCAATAGATTACAAATATCATTGAAACTTCTTATGATGTTGTCAACTAATAGATACCATGCAAGTCATGGGCAAAATTATTTTTCTTTCAGAAATGAATTTTATGACTTACAGTCAGTGTACAAATTACACTTCAGCTGATTGTAGTTCTTTTTTTTTTTACCTTAGTTTATATACTACTAATTCTTAGATTAGTTTCACAGTAGAAAATTCCATTACCAATTTTAAGCCATATTTGCATGCTTTCCTTTTATTCATATTAATAGATGTTTTTAATTTAATAGTGGGTCTTATGGTGCCATATGACATTAGACAGGGATTTCAGTTATTGTAACAAATTGAGAACTATGCTTAGACTGATAGCACTATTATTTATTACATAATTTCTAAAACTAACTTTCTACCTAGTTCCCTACTTGCCAATGGGGATTAACAATAGCCTTTCCCATGTAAAATAAATAGATATTGTTTGGATTTCTGCCTGAAGTAATTAACAAATATATGTCTCAGTAAAACAGAGACAATGGAGGTTAGTGGTTAGACTACAGGGTATAGAGTCATAGTCCCTGAATTTAAATTCCAGCTCAGCCACTTAGCTATATGACTTTGGGTAGGTTACCTAATAATTTTTTTAAAGACTTTTATCTGTAAAATGAAAATTATAATACTACTAGATGATCATAGAGGCGTTGTGAATATTTTTAAAAATTTGCTACATGGGAATATCTTAAGGGATTCATGTCACAAAGTGAGTATTTGATAAAAGCTAACTGTATTTATTTTTATTATTATAAATGTTAATGCAAGGTAGCTAGACCTTGACATGCAAAGATACTATAAGGCATAGTATTTCATAGCAAGTGCTGAACTTTGATGTGGGCTAGAATTATAAACCACAAGACAAATGTCACAAGAAAAGAGCTTTCCTTTTCCTTCTTCATGGTTTCCTCCAATTTGCTTATACAAGTGTTTATCAATTTTGACAAATATGTTGCTAGTCCATATAAACTCTGTGAATGGAAAAATTCCATAGATTGCTATTCTAATTTCATTCTGGTATTATTTCTGATGGTTTTCTTTATTTAATTTTTAAACATCTATTTTGGATTCTGCACCCAACTGCAACAAGTGTGTAGTAAGGTAGAGTTCCCCCCTACACCAACAAACAATGCTCAGGACACCACCCTGGTATCCTACAATTTGATTCCATTTTAATGCTGTCTACCTGGAGATAGCATCAGGTTCCACAGGCTAAATGTTCAATCCTACAAAAATTCCCTCCCCCTCCCCCCGCACTTCAGATGCCAGTTGCAAGTCCAGGTTATAACCTGTGCTTCTGACCAACTTCAGAGGCTTCAGAGGTTCTCACGACCCCCTCCTTGGGCTCAATTAATTTGCTAGTGCAGCTCACAGAACTCAGAGAAACATTGTACTTAACTATATGATGGGTTTCTTATAAAAGGATGTAACTGAGGAACAGCCAGATGGAAGAGATGCAAAGGGCAAGGAGTGGGGAAAAAATCACAGAGTGTCCAGACTCCCTCTCTAAATCTCCACCTGTTCACCAACCTCTCTGAACCCCTCCTTTGGGGGTTTTATGGAAGCTTCATTACATGGGCATGATTGAGTAAATCACAGTCCATTGACAATTGATTCAATTTCCAACACCTCTGAAAGTTCCAACTCTCTAATTATAGCTTGACAATCAGCCCCCATTTTTTGGTGTGGTCCGAAATTCACCTAATTAACATGACAAAAAACACCTTTACTGCTGTTATCACTTAGGAAATTCCAAGGATTTTTGGAGCTCTGTGCCAGAAAAAGGGGATAAAGAACAAATATATATATATATATATTTTTTATTATAAATCACAATATCACAGCATCCTAATATATTTTGATAAGAAATATGAGCTAGAAACACTAAAAAGCATTTACTACTTAAAAATATCTAAATAAAAAAGTAATAAAACTTTGTTTCAAATAAGGATCCAAAATATTTATGGTGAATTATCTAGAAACAATTCATCAGGTGTTTGGTACATATGCTTACATGAGTCAGAATCTCATAATTAGTTTTGTCAATTATGTATAAGCTTTGATATAAACTTTGAAAATAGGTTTTGATATAACTTTGAAGTTATTTAGTAAATGTTATATGATCTGTTACCACAAAAAGATTGAATCTCATTCAATATTCTTGAAATATTCATTGGAATTTATATCTCAACCACCTTTAAAACTATGGTTTTAGTTATATAATGAGGGTATTTACCTCCACTAAACAATCATAAAAGTGGACATTCATAATAACTGCTTGGTGTCTACTTTCTTTTTAGATATTCTGCATGATATTGGAATGTTTTTTGGGGCAACTTATCTTGTGATTGCAAACCATTTGAACTACAAAACCTATAGCAGTTTAAAAAAATTAGAAGAAAATTGTTTTAAAAAAATTTATATGAAAACTATCTCTATAAATATAGTTTTGTACAGCAATGGTATTTTTCCGATTTCTGTTAGAGATTCTTTGGTTTTCAACAAGGACACAGTTCCAAAAGCATATATTCACTAGGCCTTTGCTTTGAGAATTCTTTAAATTAGTATTATTAAAATAAAATAATTTTATCAATGCCAACTAGCACATTCATCCCTCTTCTATGGAGATATAGACTGTAGGAATTTAAATAATTTTGAGTATGATAAAGCATAACAAAATAACTTGTAACATTCAGGCAGAATTTGTTTACTGGAATTTATTTGTTATTCTGGCAAACATTTTGTTTGTTAATTAATCCACAAAATAGAGTACATCATTACAGATTTAAATTAATAAATACCATATTTCAAAAAGACATGTGCACCCCAATGTTCCTTGCAGCACTATTTACAATAGCCAGGTCATGGAAGCAACCTAAATGCCCATCAACAGACAAATGGATAAAGAAGATGTGGTACATATATACAATGGACTATTACTCAGCCATAAAGAGGAACATAATTGGATCATTTGTAGAGACGTGGATGGATCTAGAGATTGCCATACAAAGTGAAGTAAGTCAGAAAGAGAAAAACAAATATTGTATATTAATGCATATATGTGGAACCTAGAAAAATGGTACAGATGAACCAGTTTGTAGGGCAGAAATTGAGACACAGATGTAGAGAATAAACGTATGGACACCAAGGGGGTAAAGCAGTGGTGGTGGTGGTGGTGGTGGTATGATGAATTGAGAGATTGGGATTGACATATATACACTAATATGTATAAAATGGATAACTAATAAGAACTTACTGTATAAAAAAATAAATAAAATAAAATTCCAAAAAAAAGAAACAAAGCTAAAATATGTTACAACTTTAAAATAAAAGTAATCTTTGTAGTTACTTTCATAATAAACATATAGTGAAATTGAAATAAATAAATAAATAAATAAATACACGGTTTTGGCTCTTTGTGAGTTCTATTATTTTCCAAAAATAATAACAATTATGATTCTATTAAAGTTATATTATATCCCAAGGGAGGAGTAAATTACTTTTGGAATAAAGAATATATGGAGTAGGTGTTGAATTGAGTAACATGAAATAGGATAATCCTACTCAACTAGCATATGTAATAGTATACATACAGGAAGTTTTTTTTTGTTTTTTTTTTTTTTTTTTTTTTTTTTGAGGTACGATGGCCTCTCGTTGTTGTGGCCTCTCACGTTGCAGAGCACAGGCTCCAGATGCGCAGGCTCAGCGGCCATGGCTCACGGGCCTAGCCGCTCCGAGGCATGTGGGATCTTCCCGGACCGGGGCACGAACCCATGTCCCCTGCATCGGCAGGCGGACTCTCAACCACTGCGCTACCAGGGAAGCCCACGGGAAGTTTTTTTTTAAGTCTCTTGAAATCTTAAAAAAGATTCACATAGTTTTAGGCAGAGTGTCACCTGGACTTGTATAATTCTTTATTCTTCATCTCAGTTTTCAAAACAAGGTTTAATTCTTCTGTGAGACCTTTGTGAGAAGATGAGAATGACTAGAGTGTGGTGTATAGAGACATGAGTATGCAAATCAGTGAAGCTCTCCAGGAGAGACTTCAAGATATAAACAAGAATGATAATTCCAAGTGTTAATGAATAAATAGGTGGAGATAAAGAAAGACTAGTGGAGGATTTGCAGCTGAGGGCTTTTTACCATTTTGGTACATGAAATAAGAAGAGGAGAAATAGGCAAAGTATATATTTGTGTGTGTATGCATATATATAATTCATAATTTTATCTCTTTTTCATGAAAACCATTGCTCTTTCCCTTTTGCCTTAACAGCTAATATTATGACTGTAGTTTCCTCCCCTTTCTACCTCTTCACCAGTCTGATTGCTATGGTGCCACCAAGGTAATCTAAAATATGACTCATAACAAAGCAGAACTGAAAAATTATGAGCCTTAGAAGAGCATAAGATAGTCATTTTATAGGACAAGAAAAGTCACCCTAAAGAAAGTTCTAAAATAGAGCTAAGAAAAATGTTACACTGACACAAGCCAGAGAAATAGGAGGAAGACAAGAAATCAAGTTCAGTCAGAACACCTAAGAGAAGAAAGGATAGAGATAAACGACATGTAGAGAGAATTTTCCCCTCAGGAAACCTAGTCTTCTGATAAGAGTTTTATATATATATATATATATATATATATATATATATATATATATATATATATATATAATTTTTTTTTCTTTACAAGATTAACAATTCCTATTATAACTCCAGGGCCTAAAAATAAACATCATCCAAAACATCTTAATAAAAAATGATTTGGTGTCAAAAAGTAAAGAAGTAACTGTAAAAACCTCACTGTTACAGAACTGTAGTTATAAAACAACTGTAGATATAAAACTACATATATATTTTTATTGTTAAAATAATTTATGAATTTGAATAAAGTATTCAATATTGGTCAATCTAAAAACTAAAAACATGAAACATTAAGGAAATCAACACATAATTTTTTTACCATTATATAACAGTCACATATTGTTAGATTTAGCAATATATTTTTATTTCCTTTCACCATTTGGCAAATGTATTAAGCATAATGTCCAATTTAATTCACTTCTAGATATTTCTCTGTAATGTGATACAGAAAAAAATGTTTTTGTGTTTCTGTACTTTGTAAAACCTGAAGACCAATATGTTTTTGAAATACACTATAATAAATACAAGATCTTCTGAATATTATTTTTCTTTAAGTGATGGGTATACTTTTAAAGTAAAGATAATTTTGAAAAAGTAGAAAAAGTTACAATTTATTTAAAGCTGATAAAGTTTAGAACTGTGCTTCAAAAAGTGAATAAAATAATAGGGGTCAAGAAATCCTTAAGTCTTGATACAGGTATTAAAACTAACCATATTATCGTCATATTTTCAACTGTCCAGTTCTGAAACTGGATGTTACTAGGATTTTTCACAAGCTACTACACCTCACTTTTCTAAATACTAGAAAAGGCTCTAGACCACATAAATGTAGAACTGGCTCTAAAATTTTAAGTCACTGTATAATTATGTCTATATGTAGATACAAACTAACATAAAAATAGTCATAATATCACACATAAAGGTGACTGCACATTCTTTCTAAACATACATTAGCTTTTGTTTAACTTCTTTGTTTCCAGACAGTGATAGAAATAATATATTCTTACATTGTCATTATTAACTTAAATGAAATAATTTTGTTGTATCTTTCTGCTTTATAGCAAAAAAGTCTTTTTTAAATGTCTTTGCACTTATTACTACAATCTAAACTTTCTGAAACTTTACTATATAAAATTACTAAGTCTTTCAAAGGATGGAAATTCAATTGCTAGCTTAACAAAACAAATGCATTTAGAATGTAAATAAACTGGAAATACTTGAAATAACCAGGGTAACATCTTTCACATATATTATGTACTAAGATACAAATTTTGAGTTTTCAATAATTTAGAAAATATTGGCATAAATATACAGAGAATTTAATTACCAAGCTAAAAGTTAGAGAATTAATCCACAACAGATGTCTGCACTTCACTTGTTTTATTCTTTTTTCTCTACTGTAATGCATTTCTGGTTCTCTTCTCCATATCCAAATCCTACATGTTTTTATGGCAAAGTATCAGAACTCACCTGCCTCAAGAATTTTAAACTGGCTAAGCATATTTCAAATACTTCTATTTCATCCTGTATCTGCTTTATATTCTTATTAAATATTCTAAAGAGAACTTTCCCCAAATATTTATAAATTTTATATACATTGACTACTTGGGTTTTATTTTTATATTCTTTATATATATATATATATATATATATATATAGAATCTTCTTCATGAGCAATTTTTTGAAGGCTAATAAGATGTCTTCTATCTTCATTTGATTATTCATTATGCCTAGCATAATGTCATATACACAAAAGTATTCAGCAAATAGTCTACATTTTTCCTGAAAGAAAATAATGAAAATAATAAAACAGTTCTACCAATTTTACTCTCAACTATTGTTAAACAATTTGATGTATTAAATTGTGAGCTTTAACTATTTTCAGAAAAGAAATGTTCAACTAAATCCAAAAGTATTGAAAATGCTCCTTAGCAAAATCCACAGTATGTACAACACCAAAAGTGAATCCTAATGTAAACTGTGGACTTTGGGTAATAATAAGGTTTCAGTGTAGGTTTGGGGGTGTAAAAATGTACGACTCTGTATGTTTGTGGTGTAGAATGCTGTACCCCTGTGGGGCAGGTGTATATGGGAACTCTGTGTTTTCTGCATAATTTTTCTGTGAATCTAAAACTGCTCTAAAAATTGTTTCTTAAAAATTGTTACCTAATAATTATAGACATTAGCACTATGTTAACAATTATAGCTAAACTAATTGAAAAGTTGTAGAAATAAAAATTAAAGAAATCTCATATAGTTATTTCCCAATAAATAGTAATAGGAGATCTCTTAATGAGATCTCTTAAATTTAGCTACTAATAAAATTAAATAACAATTTAAATGCATTTTTTTTGTAGAATTCCTATGTGGAAGATATTTGACCAGTATAAATACTGAAGTAAAAATTTTGCTCTATATTTGCTTAAGTGTAAAGAAATATCTTGTATTGATTAATGCCTTTCACATATAGGAAGTTTCTTTTTAGTATGAAAAAAGTGCAATAAAAAACTGAAAGAGTGTTGAAGATTAAAATGTGAATTAGAAAGTTAGATATGAAAATGTTCACAATGAAGAAGTGTTTAGCATAGTATTATTTCTGAGTTCCATGTAAAAATATGATTTCCACACACTCTTTCCATCATAATATTGAACTTATCCTTACAGGTAAATCTTAACCAATTTGAGAAAAAAAAGACTGTAATATAAATTCACAATTGTGTATAAAACTTACACGCTTTGTGAAATTTTTGTTTCACGTCATGAATAGTAGATTTTTGTGTCACCTGAAAAGTAAAATAGAATTATAAGGAAAAAGTGTTCATTTGTTTGCTACATATTTGTTTAAGAAAAAACCATAATTAATATATTCAAAATGTAAAATAAGTACAAAATAGCCAGCTTGTTTTGTTTAGCTCTTTAGGCACTACTGCTTTGACAACCTTGAAAAATTTCAGCAATATAGCTTTTTCCAAAGTTTTATATTTGTATATAATAATAATAGTGAAATTATGTGAGTTCATCCAAATTTTTATCTCAAAATATACTTTTGAATTTTCTCTCCCCATATTATTAAATTTCTGGTTTCCAAATTGATGAGACTATCAATTAAAAGTATGAGTAAATGTAAAAAGAGAAAAAATATATAGTAAAAGAGTTTATCAGAGGAGGCCAGGGATATAAAATTGATTTACATGGACAAAAGAGGGAAATGTTTACTTCAAAATATTATAAGAAAAAAATATATATCCTATCTAAGCCCTGTAGTTAGTTATGTTTTTAAAGCTTCCATCCAAAAATATAATAGGTCCATCAAAAATCTATGTTAGATACCTATTTTTTTTGAATCTCTAAATATATTATTGTTATTTGATCCTAATCTACTGAAATTACCTCTTTCTAATGTTAGAAAAGTGTATAAAGGAAAAATGTTTCCTCATCTAAATAGGAAAATTCATGAGGATAAGAGTTTTATCCAAACACCTCAAGCCATCACAGTACTTTTTTACTTTCTAATTTTGTTCATATCAAACTTGCCAACTGAAATTCCCCTCTGCCTCTGATTCTTCACTGGCTTATGAAAACCCCAACAATCCTTCAAAGTCTACATCAAAGACATTTTCATGCTCATACAAGTCAAATTTATTTCCTTTCTCTAAACATGTATAGACTATTGCATACATTATTTAATTTTTTGCTACACTAAAAATCTTCTTATGGCTATTTTGGAGGACAAAATGAAAAAAAATGCATAAAAGGATGCCACATAATAGTACTCCAGGCAGTTCTTATTAACATTATTATATTATATTTAATATTGTATTATATATCAAAAGCATGATGATGCATACATTTCTTTTACTATATCCCACTCCCTCCCATAACCAAGTGTGTGATATACCATTCCGAATTTTTTTCTTATTTTTTCTATGTATATAGTTTACTAACAAGAAAGTTCTAAGAGTTGGGCACTGAAAATGATATTAATTTCCATTTATGTTATACTTTAAATAACAAAAGAACCCTAAATGATTCTGTTACTAAAAATTTTAAATTGTTCATAGCACTGTCCTTTTCTGGAAGATGTTAGGAAATATTTGAAAAAGTTGTTTTTGTTTTTGCTTTACAAATTTATTGGAGTATAATTGATTCACAATGGTTTGCTAGTTTCTGATTTATAGCAAAGTGAGTCAGTTATGCATATACATCTGTTCCCATATCCCTTCCCTCTTGCGTCTCCCTCCCTCCCACCCTCCCTATCCCACCCCTCCAGGCAGTCACAAGGCATCGATCTGATCTCCCTGTGCTATGCAGCTGCTTCCCACTAGCTATCTACCTTACGTTTGGTAGTGTATATATGTCCATGCTTCTCTCTCGCTTTTTCACAGCTTACCCTTCCCCCTCCCCATATCCTCAAGTCCATTCTCAAGTAGGTCTGTGTCTTTATTTGCTTGAACATGTCATATTTCATTTTAATTTTGATTATTGCATTTGATATTTGAATTATATCTTTAAAAGGGGATGATTTGTTTTAACAATGTTCATTGCTTTATCTCACTGTTACTTAATCACGAAGCACTATTATATGTTGTGTCCCCTGACAGGGATGCCTAAAATCCACGTGCTATCTCTAGAGTAACAAATACCGTTCCATCAGTCTTTTCAAGGGCCATCTAATTTAAAAAAATAATAATTTTCATGATTAACAACTCCTCTGTTAGGATTTGCTATATGCTCAGCTTCCACTTTATAAGGGCACATAATCTTGTGCTTATGGGCTGGCGGTTCCAACAATCTATCAGGTCCTTGAAAACAATGATCTGGTGTATTGCACTTTGTGTTTCAACATGTAGCACAACATATTGCACATAAGGAAGTGTTAAGTTACTTTTGTTGAAGTCAAAAATAAAGCTGTGAATGCAAAGTCACATGAAAACAGAAGCTCCTTGATCTGATATGAAGTGTTTCACAAGTAGATTATTATGGAAAAGCTGCACGTTTTTTTCCCAAACCAGCATACATTAAATGACAATCTTCTAATTGACATATGCATATTTTTTTCTGAATTTACAAACTTTCAAGACTAAGATTATGTTCTCCTGAAAATACCTACATGTGGGAAGTGGGTTGTTATTAAAAGCTTTCTCACAAAGTTTTAAATTTATTTTTTATTTTTTTAAAATTACATTGGATTTTCACTTGTTAAAATGTTGATTTTGCATAAATCTTTGAGAACTGACCTTTCTGGAGCAATTTTAGTCAAATACAGCAGAAAAGAATATAATTAACCATTAAATGATTCAGACAGCGTTGCTCTATTAGCCACAAGACTATGCTTGATCGACTCTTTCAGTACTTTAGCTGTACTCAGAGCACAGAGAGGAAAAGATGATAATTAGCATATAGGACTTTTTGATTACTAAATTGATGACTCTGTAGCTTCATCAAGAAGTTTATTCGTAATAACTACTACTTTTTAGCCAGTTTTACCTCTTAAAAAGGACAAGCTATCATTACAATAATGTATTCACTTTTATAAATCACAATTAATTGTGCAGATGGAAGAAATAAGTATTCCATCATCTGAAATTCTGAAATTCTCTTCATTAATGTTTCCTTCTAATTAGAGGAAATTAATCTTAAAATGTTAAGTACACAAGGTAAATGATGTTTGAAACAGAAATTTACCTCTGAATTTCAACTGATCATCGTTGAATTTTGGGTCATCATTACTTTATTCAACACTTAAGTTGATGGACTTAGAAAAAGCTTTTCACATTCAAGTGAAATTTAGGATTTGCTTGAATTGGCCCCCTGTGAAGATACTGCAGTATTTCACAAAAAAACTTTTTTTTTGCACTATTACTAATTTTTAAAACTATATTTTAGCCACTTTCTCAGGAACTCCTTAAAATGAACAGATATCTCCAGAATACTGTTTATCCTTCTTAGAGAAATGAACATTAAATGGTAAGGAAAAATAACAACTTGAAATTTGTTTGACAGGGTAATTGCAAAGTGCAAACCAAAAATTGTTAATGAACTTTGTAAAAAAATGTGTTTACTAAAGACACAGAGAGAATATATAGTATACATAAAACAAAAAGACACATAGAATATATAGGTGCATATACATTACTCAGAATGGACAGGAAGTTTTCTGAGTAAAAATATATTATTTTACTAGTGAATAACCTTCAGATTGTAACTAAGATACAAATAAGCAATCTATATGAAAGCATTCTTATAAATTCAGAACATATTTGGTATTTTATAGAATATCAAGAATTTTTGCTATGAATGAAATTGACATGATACTATAGATATGCAGAGATATCAGTTTTAATAAGGTTTAAACATTTTAAATTTAACTGGATTTCATTTACTATTTAAGAAATTCGATAATTGTTTTTTAGCCTATCAATTTTATTTCTTTACATATTACACAGGATTATTTAAAATGAGTTTTTGTTATGTAAAAATAATATATGTACGTATATACACATATTTTTCAATTTTTAGTATCATAACAAATGGTTCTTTATATGTTGCAGTAACACATTTGGTCAATTCATTTTTAATTCAAAAAGAAAATAAACATTAATAAATTCTTTAAAAATTTCACCATAGAAATTTTCAAAACTATATTCTTCTGAAATAATATGCTTTAAAAAAATAAAAAAGACCCTTTATTATTATCCTCAAGTTTCATAACTAGAAAAAATGTATTTGCACATTGTTTTAATATAACATTACCCTGATGATACTGATTTTATTTTATTTCTTTAATTTTTAAAACATCTTTATTGGAGAATAGTTGCTTTACAATGTTGTGTTAGTTTCTTCTGTATAACACAGTGAATCAGCTATATGTATACATATATCCCCATATCCCCTCCCTCTTGCTTCTGCCTCCCACCCTCCCTATCCTACCCCTCTAGGTTGTCACAAAGCATGGAGCTGATCTCCCTGTGCTATGCATCTGCTTCCCACTACTTTGAATAATAAGCTTTTAAATAAATACTTTACTCCCCAGTAAATTATGTGTAAATATAAATTTTATTTGGGAGTATAGCCTAGATATTATTTATTTTCTTATTATATATACATATATATCATATAAATATTATAAATATGAGTAGAGGGAAAATATGGTGAAAATATGACTGAATATCAATTTTATTATATATAATTTTTGTATAGTTATATTATTTCACCATTGCAGGCATAAATAAAATCTCAGTAACCACTCTAAAGCTAATATTTAATTTTTATAATCCTTCAATAAAATTAAATGTCCTTTAGTGATTAGAATATTTATTTATAGTATTTATTGCAAAACCATTTCATTTCTATTCAATATGAAAATGGTAGTCTTTACTATGTATTGAATAAATAGTTATTTCTATACACTTGTTTTCTGTCTTATAATTTGCAATTCTAACATATGGAAAATATGAAAGAAAATTTAACATTGCAACTAGAGTTTGATACCCTATCAAAATAAAGAAAAAAAGAAATATGTTTTATTAAAGTAGAAAATAATTCTGGTTTTATAGAACACACAATTTTCCATGGTGAATAGTCTTTCCAGAATATTTTTTAGGATGTGTGATTTATAAATTAGGCAAGAATATTTTAGGACTAGAGAGGATCATGAAGACCACATAATTAAAAGCATATATTTAAGAATAAAATAAAGCCTGGTGAAATTAATGTGTATGATTAATTCTTAGATTACTTTGATTATGCTTTCCTATTGCAGGTTTGTGAGGTCAAGAAAATAATCCTTGCATTCAGGAAAGTTTAGACTTAACATGATATTACTGAAATAAGGAAGCTCAAATCCTATTTAAATGAAGTGGTTTCTGTATAAATACTGAAGGACTATTTCAAATAAAATAGTATTACCTATGGGCAAACTAATAAGGAATCATGAAGAAAAACAATCTGTTAAAAACACTATGATAAGTTTTACTTTTTCTCTTCCAATTGTATTCCTTTTATTTCTTTTTCTTCTCTGATTGCCGTGACTAGGACTTCCAAAATTATGTTAAATTAGAGTGGCAAGAGTGGACATCCTTGTCTTGTTCCTGATCTTAGAGGAAATGCTTTCAGTTTTTCACCACTGAGAATGATGTTTGCTGTGGGTTTGTCATATATAGCCTTTATTATTTTGACGTAGGTTCCCTCTATGGCCACTTTCTGGAGAGTTTTTATTATAAATTGGTGTTGAGTTTTGTCAAAAGTTTTTCTGCATCTATTGAGATGATCATATGGTTTTTATTCTTCAATTTCTTAATATGGTGTATCACATTGATTGAGTTGTGTACACTGAAGAATCCTTGCATCCCTGGGATAAATCCCACTTGATCATGGTCATGGTGTATGATCCTTTTCATGGTTGTTGGATTCTGTTTGCTAGTATTTTGTTGACCATTTTTGAATCTATATTCATCAGTGATATTGGTCTGTAATTTTCTTTTTTTGTAGTATCTTTGTCTGTTTTTTTGTATCAGGGTGATGGTGGCCTCATAGAATGAGTTTGGGAAGAGTTTGAGAGGGATGGGTGTTAGCACTTCTCAAAAGGTTTGATAGATTTGCCTGTCAAGTCATCTGGTTCTGGACTTTTGTTTGTTGGAAGATTTTTAATCACAGCTTCAATTTCACTACTTGTGATTGGGCTGTTCACATTTTCTGTTTCTTCCTGGTTCAGTCTTGGAAGGTTATACCTTTCTAAGAATATGTCCATTTCTTCCAGGTTGTCCATTTTATTGGCATAGAGTTGCTTGTAGTAGTCTCTTATGATGCTTTATATTTCTGTGATGTCCATTGTAATGTCTCCTTTTTCATTTCCAATTTTATTGATTGGAGTCCTCTCCCTCTTTTTCTTGATGAGTCTTGCTAAAGGATTATCAATTTTGTTTATCTACTCAAAGAACCAGCTTTTAGTTGTATGGATATTCCCTACTGTTTTCTTTGTTTCTATTTCATTTATTTCAGCTGTGATCTTTATGATTTCTTTCGTTCTACTAACTTTGGGTTTTGTTTGTTCTTCTTTCTCTAGTTCCTTTAGGTGTAAGATTAGATTGTTTTTTTTTCTTTTTTTTTTTTTTTTTGCGGTATGTGGGCCTCTCACTGTTGTGGCCTCTCCCGTTGCGGAGCACAGGCTCCGGATGGGCAGGCCCAGCGGCCATGGCTCACGGGCCCAGCCGCTCCGCGGCATATGGGATCCTCCCAGACTGGGGCACGAACCCGTATCCCCTGCATCGGCAGGCGGACTCTCAACCACTGCGCCACCAGGGAGGCCCAGATTAGATTGTTTATTTGAGATTTTTCTTGTTTCCTGAGGTAGGCATGTATAGCTATAAACTTCCCTCTTAGAACTGCTTTTGCTGCATCCCATAGGTTTTGGATCATCACGTTTTCATTGTAATTTGTCTCTAGGTATTTTCTGATTTCCTCTTTGATTTCTTCAATGATCTCTTGGTTATTTAGTAATGTATTGTTTAGTCTCCACGTTTTTGTGTTTTTTACATATTTTCCCCTGTAACTGGTTTCTAATTTCATAGGATTGTGGTCAGAAAAGATGATTGATATGATTTCAATTTTATTACATTTACCGAGGCTTGATTTGTGACCCAGGATGTAATCTATCCTGGAGACTGTTTCGTGTGGACTTTAGAAGAAAGTGTAATCTGCTGTTTTTGGATGGAATGTGCTATAAATATCAATTAAATCTATCTGGTCTATTTTGTCATTTAAAGCTTGTGTTTCCTTATTAATTTTCTGTCTGGATGATCTGTCCATTGGTGTAAGTAAGGTGTTAAAGCCCTTCACTATTATTGTGTTACTGTCGATTTCCTCTTTTATAGCTGTTAGTAGTTGCCTTATGTATTGAGGTGCTCTTATTATGGGTGCATATATATTTATAATTGTTATGTCTTCTTCTTGGATTGATCCTTTGATCATTATGTAGTGTCCTTTCTTGTTTCTGGATGACATGATACTATACATAGAGAATTCTAAAGATGTCACCAGAAAACTACTAGAGCTAATCAATGAACTTGGTAAAGTTGCAGGATACAAAATTAATGCACAGAAATCTCTTGCATTCCTATACACTAATGATGAAAAATCTGAAAGAGAAATTAAGGAAACACTCCCATTAACCATTGCAACAAAAAGAATAAAATACCCAGGAATATACCTACCTAAGGAGGTAAAAGACTTGTACTCAGAAAAGTATAAGACACTGATGAAAGAAATCAAAGATGATGCAAACTCATGGGAAGATATACCATTTTCTTGGATTTGAAGAATCAATATTATGAAAATGACTATACTACCCAAAGCAATCTACAGATTCAATGCAATCTCTATCAAATTACCAGTGGCATTCTTTACAGAAGTAGAACAAAATATCTTAAAATTTGTATGGAAACACAAAAGACCCCAAATAGCCAAAGCACTCTTGAGGGAAGAAAACGGAGCTGGAGGAATCAGACTCCCTGACTTCAAACTATACTACAGTGCTACAGTAATCAAGACAATATGGTACTGACACAGAAACAGAAATATAGATAAATGGAACAGGATAGAAAGCTCAGAGATAAACCCATGCACCTATGGTCAACTAATCTATGACAAAGGAGGCAAGGATATGCAATGGAGAAAAGACAGTCTCTTCAATACATGGTGCTGAGAGAACTGGACAGCTACATGTAAAAGAATGAAATTAGAACACTCCCTAACACTGTACACAAAAATAAGCTCAAAATGGATTAAAGACCTAAATGTAAGACTGGACACTATACAGCTCTTAGAGGAAAACATAGGAAGAACACTCTTTGACATAAATCACAGCAAGAGCTTTTTGATCCACCTCCTAGAGTAATGGAAATAAAAACAAAAATAAACAAATGGGACCTAATAAAACTTAAAAGCTCTTATGAAGCAAAGGAAACTGCAAACAAGATGAAAAGGCAACTCTCTGAATGGGAGAAAATTTTTGCTAATGAATCAATAAACAAAGGATTAATCTCCAGAATATATGAATAGCTCATGCAGCTCAATATTAAAAAACAAACAACCTAATCCAAAAATGGGCAGAAGACCTAAATAGACATTTCTCCAAAAAAGACATACAGATGGCCAAGAAGCTCATTAAAAGCTGCTCAACATCACTAATTATTAGAGAAATGCAAATCAAAAACTACAATTAGGTAGGTATCATCTCAAACCAGTTAGAATGGGCATCATCAGAAAATCTACAATAAACAAATGCTAGAGAGAGTGTGGAGAAAAGGGAACCCTCTTGCACTGTTGGTGGGAATGTAAATTGATACAGCCACTATGGAGAACAGCATGGAGGTTCCTTAAAAAACTAAACATAGAGCTACCATATGACCCAGCAATCCCACTAGTGGGCATATACCCTGCGAAAAGCATAATTCAAAAAGAGTTATGTACCACAATGGTCATTGAAGCATCATTTACAATAGCCAGAACATGGAAACAACTTAAATGCCCATCGACAGATGAATGGATAAAGAAGATGTCATACATATATACAATGGAATATTACTCAGCCATAAAAAGGAATGAAATTGGGTCATTTGTAGAAATGTGGATGGATCTAGAGACTGTCATACAGAATGACGTTTGTCAGAGAAAAACAAATATTGTATATTAATGCATATATGTGGAACCTAGAAAAATGGTACAGATGAACCAGTTTGCAGGGCAGAAATAGAACACAGATGTAGAGAACAAACATATGGACACCAAGGGTGGAAAGTGGTGGTGGTGGTGGTGGTGGTGTGATGAATTGGGAGACTGGGATTGACACAGATACACTACTATGTATAAAATAGATAACTAGTAAGAAAAAAATTATATGTTTATTTAAACTGAAGTACAATTCTGACAAACTTTTTGATAGCAACAGTAATTAAATTCTGTAATGTCAGCTTAAATATAATTCCCAAGACCCTTAGTTAACTTTAAAATCTAGTATGAATGGTAAGTATAATTTTAGATACCTGGGTAATTTCTAAGTAATATAGGAGGCTCAAACATTGGTCATGAGGTGTAGTGTATATCTAGCTTTGCTTCTTATTTTTATATGTCATGAAGTAGGTCTTTGTGTCAGTGAAATTGCCACTAAGAAGGTATAAAAGGTGTGTGTAGCAGTGGGGGTTATTTCAAGTGTTCTTATAAACTCTTTTGGTTTGTGTGAAATTGTGATTTATATTAAGAAATATACATTTTGTCTTCCTCTTGTTTCTGGCTCCTAAAACCCTTGGAACTTCCTAAGTGATAAGAGTAATAAAGGTGTCTTTTGTTATGTTAAAAATAAAAAAACAAAACCTGTAGTGATCAGATGACAATCATATTCCTTTCCAAATAGTCACACATATTATTACATGAAAGCTAACTATATGAAGAAAATAGTTAACAAATGAATGATATTCTACTACCTATTGATTAATCATTCAGCTTCATAATCATAGGGAAGAGGCTTAATGTATCTATGCATAATCCAAATTAATTTGTATTCATTTCTTTGAAAAAGGTGATTTTTCCATAAGTAAAAAAATTCTACATCAATAATACTGTTCATCAAAATATAATGCAGATAAAGGGGAAATAAAAAGCCCATGTGATATATTTTAAATCTAGTTTGAATTTTCTTAATTGCAGTTTGTAAAATGTTTCAGGGCCATATTTAAGTGATATAATTGCCTAATGATAATAGAATAAAAAGTCTTGGAAGAAGCAAGTATTTATAGTCCATTGAAAAATTATTGCTTAAAACATAATTGGTTTCTATTTATTGATTTGCAGTGACAATGACAAGAACATTTACCAAAGTTGCTTTGCTTTTAGTTGTAAATGGAAAAGGTGATGTTTATGAATGCTTCAATTATAAGTGCCATGAAATGTATTTTGAATAAAGGCTCAAATATAGTGAAAATAACAATGAAACTGATAAGTAATAATGGACTTAGTATTAGTAGTATCTATCAATTTGTTTTGTATATATGTACATGTGTATATACTATTTATTAGTAATAAAAGTATATGTTATTCTATACTATTGTGGTGATTGTAAAATTGGCCACAATATTTTGCAGATCCTCCCATCAAGAAGTAGAGTTTATTTCCCTGGACGTTATATTTAAGCTAGCCTTATGATTTGATTTAACCAAGAGCATGTGTTGAAAGTGAGGCTGTGCAAGTCATGAATCTAAGACTCGACTGGCCATGTATTTCTATTATTTCTGCTAACACCCTCACATAAAGAAGCTCGAGTTAGCTTCCCCAGTGATGACAGACACATGGCCCTGTTGCACACTTTCCTAGAGCTCACTCCCTGATCAATCACCCAGCTACCTGGCAGCGGGCTTGAGCCCAGCAGACATCAGCAGATCTCCTGAACAACTATAAGCTAAATCACTAAATAACAGAATAATGAGATAAATAAATGGCCTTTATTTTAAGTTGCTAAGTTTTTGAGTATTTTCTCTCAAGTGGTAAAGAACTATTAAAAACATTAATCATGTAAGGAGGACAAGGAAAAGAAATTTATCCCTCAATCATTTCATTGTACAGATTACAAACATATTCAGAAGGGTGATGTTTACTTTTTGAAAATGTACATAAGGTTTGTAAATCACCTGCGATGTTAACTCTGTTGTGTAATTAATTTTTGGCTTTTTTCTACTGACGATGTTAAAGAGATATGTCAATTAACTTTTAAAAAATACACTCAGATGTCAAACTCTATATGCAAAAATGAAACTAACATGGTACCACTGTGAAATATGTCATATGTTTAGTTTTATAATAAATCTGAAACTATTCATGACTCCATAAATATTTAACCTTAATATTCAAGATACCTAGTATTTGCTTTTGAAAGATGCACAATGAAGTTAAACTGAATTTCAGCAAAAAACAAAACAACACAAAACAAAAAACAGTAACAAAAAATATAACCAAAATTTTATACTGCATAAGATCTTAAAACGTGAGGTTTTTTTCCTCCTGGTGATTCAAGGAAATCCACAGTTTAATATTCATAGTATCTCTTGGGAAAAGAGTTATTATGAGTGGCCAGTTTTCTAGAAATGTAGGATTTTACCTACCTCTTTATGCATCAAATATTTAAATCCATCCACTTTGAATAATTTTCTTGCCCTACCAAAAGAAGGATAATTTTAATGGTTCTTAGAAACTGAATATCTGTGGCATATTAGTTATTTTAGCAAATATTTGTTCTATTCATTTTCACTTCTCTAGAAAGTGATGCTGGTTGTGTTGGACTTGGCTCTTTGGCTTGCTTTGTACAATGGAATGTGGACAGATGAGGCAATGTCAGTTTCAAGCCTTAGGTCCTAAAAGGCATTATGAGCTTTCACATGACCATCTGGGAGCTACTGAATTCTGCCATGAAAAGTACATGTTCTGGAAGCTGGCTCTCATTTCTTAACTTTTCCCTTCATTCTCTTGCTACAGTGTAACTTCTCTTTTTTGCTTATAAACCAGGCATCCAATATTGTTTCAACTAAGTAAATCAGTGAGTAGAATTTGAATGAGAAATTGGATCTCCATATATGATTAAAGTGAATGAAGTTTGGAATATGAATTTTGGAATAAATAACTTCATTGCAAAGAGTCTGCTTACTCTGGTAGATTTATAATTGCTCAAAATACTTGTTGTCCTTCCCAGGGCAGGCCTTCTAGAGGGAACAATTGGTATCTCTACCATGTTGAACTCAGCTCTGCCACAGATTGACCAGTGAAATATGAGAGGAAAACAAATGTTTAATGTCCAAGCAGAAGCTTTATAAGCCAGAGTGTGGCTCACCAACTGCCATGGACTGAATGTTTGTGTGTCCCAAAATCCAAATGCTGAAATCCTAAACCACAGTGTTATGTTATTAGGAGCTGGGGGTCTTTGGGAGGTAATTATGTCATGAGGGTGGAGCTTTCATCATGGAGTTAGTACCCTTATGAAAGAAACTCCAGAGAGCGTTTAGTCTTCTAAATAAAATAAGAGAATGGAAGTCTGCAACCCAAAAGGGAATCCTAACCAGAACCTGACCATGCTGGCACCCTGATCTTGGACTTCGAGCCTCCAGAACTGAGAAGTAAATTTCTGTTGTTTAAAAGCCACCCCGTCTATGTCACTTTTTATAGCAGCCGAAACTAAGATGCTTTCTCTCTGTTCACTCTACTTGGAAACTGACATGATAATGACAATGACAAGAGCTACTTCTTCAACCTGGTTACAGAACAGAGAGCTCAGAGCACAGCCACAGCTCATCCACACTGGCATGTCATGAGTGAGAAGTAAACCTTTGTTATTTTCCATCATTGATTATTTGGAGTCATTGCTTAATCTAGACTGAAAGTCACTCTTACTTGTTTTGTAAAATAAATTTTACTTGTTAAAAAATTCGTGGGAATTTTTTTAGATAACTAGATTAAACCTATTGATGTGGAAGGACTCCATATCTTATAACCCTGATAGATTTAAAATGACTGTCAAAATATCAGAGATCACTCCAAATTTTGAAGTGATGGTCATAAACTTCTTTTTAGCTACTTCAAGATTTATGTTACAGTTTTTATAATGTGGAGAACGTGAAATGAGTTTCAAGCAAAAATAATTAGGGAGGAAAACCAACTTTAGAAAGTTTATATTATTAATTAATTGTTTGACATCAAACCACAAAGATAGATGCTACAATTATTTTTGCATCACCCACTCACTGCCCTCATAAATGCTACTACAGAGTGCCAGCCACTGAAAGTGATTGCATTACTTTTCAAATTTCACTGTGTATTGCATGTTCATGGACAAATTCATCAACATTTAAACAAATTCTGAGTATATTTCATCTTAGAACAATGAAAAATTTATTATTTAATATGCCTGAAAATCTAAAAAATGTTTGATGATTAAGTGAACCATGAAGCTTCAATACCTTCATTACATCATTTTACATTACATCCTGGGTAAAAATAAGACATGCATTATCTGTAAAGCTGATCTAATGCATTCTCTTGACTTTGAATGCCATGTATTTTCATACCCTCAGGTGTATATCTCCAGCACTAACTTGTTTTCATAGCTGCACACTTATATATACAACTGGATATTTAATACATTTACATGGATATCTGACAGTGATCACAAATTTAAACATCCAGAACTGAATGCTATGTAGGTTAAGCCAAGAACTGTTTCTATTCTATTAATGACACTAATATTCAAAGAGTTTTTCAAATTAGAATCTTTTTTATAAACCATGAATTTTCAAATTCATTATCTGAGAAATTTCAGAGTTCTATTGATCCAACCTTCTATATTTAGAATCATCCCCCTTCTGCTGCCTATTTTATTCAATATCTCCTACTAGAAATACACTAAGTACTCATTAAACATTCATTGAAGAAATTAATATCCAGTGAATAGGTGGAGTATCTAATATAGTCAATTTATTGAATTATCTTCTTTGTATAATAAGATATTTTATTAACCTGCTTTACAGTTTTCTGTATGTATTAAAATATTTTATTTAAAATTTGTTTCACTTTATTGAGGTAAAATTAAAAATTAAATGATAAGATACTTAAAATGTCCAACACGATGACTTGATATACATATACATTATTAAAGGACTCCCCAAGTGAGTCAATTAACACATCCATCACCATACATATTTACTTTTTTGGTTTTGGTGAGCATATTTAAGCTGTACTCTCAGCAAATTTCAATTATACAATACAGTGGTATCAGCTATAGTCATCATGTTATACAATAGATCTTCTGGCCTTATTCATCTTATAACTGAAATTTCATGCCCTTTTAACAACCTCTCTTTGTCTCCTCCACCCCCCAGCCAACAGCAATCACTTTTCTACTCTCTGATTCTGTGAGTTTAACTTAAAAACAAAATCCACATATAAGTGATACTATGCAGTATTTATTTTTCTCTGTCTGACATTTCTCTTAGCATAGTGCCCTTTAGTTTCATTCATATTGTTGCAAATGACAGAATTTCCTTCTTTTTAAAGGCTGAATAATATTTCATTGAATATATATACAATGAATATATATATACACAATATATATACATATTTTCTTTATCCATTCATCTGTAGATAGACACTTAGGTTGTTTCCATAATACTGGAAATAATACTTTGTAAATAATACTGTTTTGTAAATAATACTTGGCTTCAGTAAATAATACTGCTATAATCATGGGAGTACAGATATCTCTGAGATAATGACTTCACTTCCATTGGATATATACACAAAAGTTCTGTTATTGGATTATATGGTAGTTCTATTTTTGAGTTCTTGAGGAATATCCATACTATTTTCCATAGTGTCTGTGCCAATTGCATTCCCACCAACTAGTGCACAAGGGTTCCCTTTTCTTCACATCCTGGCCAACACATATTATCTTTTGTTGTTGTGATGGTAGCCATTGTAGCAGGTTTGAGGTGATATTGTGGTTTTGATTTTCATTTTCCTGATGACTAGTGATTTTGAAATCTTTTCATGTACCTGTTGGCCATCTGTATGTCTTTGGAAAAAAAAGTCTATTTAGATCCTTTGTTTATTTTAAAGTTGGGTTATTTATTCTTTTGCTATTGAGGTATATGAATTCCTTATATATTTTGGATATTAACCCCTCATTGGATATATGGTTTGCAAATTTTTCTCCCATTTCATAGGTTTTCTTTACATTTTATTGATGGTTTTCTTTACCATGAAGAAGTTTTAGTTTGAGTAGTCCTACCTTACTGTAATCCTACAGTTTTAAATGGAAGAGGAAACATTACACACACACACACACATATATACACACACACACACACATATATATATATGTATAACTGTTTTTCCTCTCTCTCTTTCTCTTTGTTATATTTTTCTAATGATGAAAGGATCGCTAATATTGAAATGACAAAATCATGAATCTCATCTTTAATTCAAAGTTCATTGAATGCACCTGTCAGAATAGTTTAGGTTGTGTTGCAAATCTCATTGGTTTGAAACAACATATGCTATGTTTTCACATGCACTACATGTATACCACAGGTTGACTGATGCAACTACTCTGCATTTTCCTTAGTCTGGGATCTATATTGACATAGCAGACAACATATGGAAAATTGCTTGTTTCCAAGGCAAAATTTAGGGGGGAAAATGGTAGTGAAATTAGATTAGGCTTTCAAAGCTTCCCTCAGGAAATAAATACATTTCTTTCACTCTCATTTCACAGAACAAAATCCGTTACTTTGAAGAGGTTGGAAGTTTAATTCTACCATGTTTCTGTGTGAGAACAAGAAAAAATCTTAATAAACAATACTAATATTTACCAGAGTTTAATATTTACCTTCTGATCAAATAGTTGGTCCCCTATCCTTTACTCGTGAGTATCCTTTACTCATCCCTATCATTTACTCAAAATACAACACCATGTCCTCACAGAAGCAATGAAAAATTATTTTCAATTATGGTATCAATCTCAATGTCCAAGATGTCTGAACGATGTGAGGAATTATATACTTATGCAACTCAGAGACCTATGAACTAAAAGACAAGGTACCTGCTCTCCTAGAGCCCACTTCCTACCCATGGATGTTGAGAAACCAAAAATGCTTTTAATGCTTCTAAAGTCAGTGTCCAAATGATTAAAATTTTATTATCTAGAATATTCTAGAAGACCAGGCACTATTTCCATTGTTTCTCTGTGTGTCTTAAGTAAGAATACACAGTGCATGTTATTTTACTCTCATGATAGATAGATATAGGTATATAGATATAATGTTGCATATATATTTCAAACATTATTTTATACATGCTAGAGAGAGAGAGAGAGAGAGAGAGAGAGAGAGAGAGAGAGAGAAGAGAGAGGGAGGGAGGAGAGAAGAGAGGGAGGCCAGAAAATTTAGTTTTTTTCAGGTTGGGGAGACAGAATATGAAATATAATTCATTTTCCCTGCTTTACATAAGATATAGGCTTTCCATCATTGACCAAGAAATACATTAGTTTCCTAGGCACATGACAGAAATAAAATATAGTCAGCTCATCAGCTATGAACTAAATATAAGATCAACTATTTTGTTACATGAATTACAAAGTTACCTCTATCACCAGTGTGATCTTATATATAATGTCCACAAAATCATGATAGCGAATAATAATCAAAATTCCTTCCCCACTGCATATGTCAGGCAGTTTAGTCTCTGTTCCTCATGGTCCAGAAGTGGTAGCTATTAGGCACGGTAACGTTATCATTCTCCTCATTGTTGTACAGTTAACATTTTTTTTTGAAACTATTAGTTTCTTTTGAAACTAGAAAAATTAGTCTTCAATAGTTATGCAGGGCATAGGCTTCTAGAGTACACTCATTTCACAGGCTTAAATGTAGAAAAGGCAAGCACAGAATTCGTAGTCCCAAATGACAGTTTTAAATGTAAAATGTTTTCATTAAATGCACCACAACAAAAGAATAAGAAGTATTTTACAGGTAAGGAATTCTACCTCTGGACGTATGTTTTCTGGCTTCTGTAAATTGAACAGACTCTAGGTGACAAAGTGATAATGCAATAACAAAACTATTTCACCTGCAATAACAAATGCCAAATTCTATTTCACCTAGCAATATTGTGGAAACTCTGTGGGCTGTAACTACATCTGATAGAAATAGTATATTTTTAGTATATATAATATATTTACTCTGTTTTGCTACATATACTGTGGGTGTTCAGTGAAGAATCATGTAGAGTGTAGATCAGTCTGTATGTTAGAGATGATGGTAATTTAAACTAGGATGGGTACAGTTCAGTAAGGAGATATACTGTGTATAGAATGAAGTGACTTACTGATTGATTGCATGTAGTAAAAACAAGGAGAGCTTCTAGAGAGTCAGCAGCTTGATAAACTGGCTAAGGTGAGGCTTTCTCCATCAGTTCATTAAATAATTATATTCATAGGTGAATTCTCTATTGATGGGGACACTTTGATCATGTTGCAGTCATTTGCTGATTGTTGGCCTCTTCAACCTCCCAAATGAATAACTTTGAGGCAATAAAAAGATATGGAAAAACTGCACATCCCATCACATACGCATTATACATCATTTTAGTGATAAGTAGTATGTGTAAATTGAAGAGCCATAATCAGGCAAAGAGGAAATGAGTGTGTTTCTGTATAGAAGCAAAGCTAACCTTTGAGTCCAGATTTTTTTCTAGTATAATACAGAATAGCCTCAATATCAGTTAACTAGAAAATTAGGTATTTTAGCCAAATTGTACTTAAATACTTAAACTATGACATGGAGCATTAAGTTATTGAATTCTATTATCAACAAATGCCTAGGAAGACATTATGTCTATACAATGCCAGAAATGCCAATTGAAAAGTAAAAGCAAACAAGTAAATTTATGGATCTATTTATTTATAATTACAAAAAAACCTATTTGATTTCTTTCTTCCCAGTTTGAAATAAAGCCAGTTTTATTTTAGCAATCAACACCTCAGCGTTTGTGGCTATTCTTGCTGTTTGTGTTCTTATCATGTCAAAAGTTAAAAGAATTCTACATAAAATAGCTCTTTAGATAAAAGTAATTTCTCAGGGATTTTAGAGTGAGAGCTTTTTGAAACTTTTCTATCTATAAAAATGTAGTAGCCTATATCTGAATGATTGCCTCAGGATTCTATGTTAAAGTTACGATTAAATTAAATTCAGACTATTACAGGATTTTATTAAATAAAGTTTATGAGAAGCAGATAATAAATATATATTTACTGGCACACAGATCAGTACTGACAAGTAAGGGGCTCAGTTAGGCAGTAATTCATCAAATGTCTTGCAAAAAGATATTACTAACTACATTACATTTTAATTTTTTTAAAAAATCAAATAACCAATAATTACAATTCAGAGACACCCAACATGAAGTAATATTACATGGTTATTTGGGAGGCAGTAAAAATGTGTAATGAGAAAACAAACTGCAATAAGAAAAAAAGGAGAGGTAATAATTAATTTGGTCTTTTTACAATATGATGTTAGAATGATGAGTTTATAAGAAGTCAGAAATACAGCATTCCTTGGTTTAAGAGTAAGATCAATTCTGATATAAAATATATGTTAGCTAGATGTAGTAGGCAGTTCAAAATAAATCTGTGTAAAAGAGAAGTAACTTCTCATAGGAAAATAAATGTGTGTGACATTCATAGGCTTTATATGGTGACAGACTGGTGGGTTCAGTTTACTTAGTTGAATCCCAGTAGATCAGCAGGGATTGAAAATTATTTAATGACTGTCAGTTTAAAAAATCACTAATAAAATATAGTATACTAATGGTATAGAGCCTGAAAAGTGTGCACATTTGAAGTTCTTAAGTAGGTAGGGAGTTCATCTTTGCCTTCCTTCCTAAATTATCCAGAGGTGTGCTTATAGCAATATGCTTTCAGTTAAAGCCTGAAAGGCCGAGGATGTTAAGGCATTTAGAGAAGATAATTTCTACTTTAGGAGATTGCCCTTTACTGTTAGAGCCATCCTCAGGATGATCCTTCAGTGTGCTGGGACTCCTTATAACTGGAAGAGATTTCTAAAGCCGCTTTCTTCAATAGAAGAAAAAAAATCATCCATCTGTGCTCAGCACCTTGTTCTTACCTCTACTTTAGTTTAGGTTATATTATCTTGTGTTGGACTATTTACATGTAATTATCCATTACAGTATGGTGAACATTGGAAGAAGAGGGAAAAGATTTTGTGTGGTTTGGATTGGTTTCTATGCTGATGTTCCTAGTGTCTATTAAAGGGCCTACCAACTGGAAGGCTGGTATTCTTCAACATATATGAAGAAAAACAGGGATAAAGGAAAGTAGGAAGGAGGGGAAGAGAGAAATGGAAGGCAGGTGCTGTTCTAGGATTATGCCCCTGCAAGATATTCTTGTAGGTACTTGATAATAGTCAATTGTAAACTTTTTAAGGGTAATATCACTTCAAACAATGATTGCCTCCAAACCTTTGAGCTCATATCATGTAGCCATGCAAATAACATAGCTTTACATAGATTTTACAGCAGAAAGTAAGATGCAAGTACATCTTCTTAGCTTAACTGTAAACAAAAACAGTTTTCTTAGATGGTGATACAATTGGAAAATAGAAAAATATAGACATAATTTAGTTGTTTATGTGTAATACTATATATTAGTTTTATAAATTACACTCATGAATAGTTTTCTAGAGTATATTTATTTTTTTCTTTACTATTAAATTGACATGCAATGTTTGTCTATCCATTGGTATCTTTCATGGTATAACATAGTATAAGTAACCAACGCATATTATTTGGAGTATGAGAGTTGGTTATAGAATTCTAGAAACTGATGCTACAAAGATGGATCCCTGTGACTATGCTTTCTAATTCTAATGCTTCCTAATCATTTCAGAAAGGGATAATAATAACTATCATTTTAAAATGCCTAAATTTTTATAGTCATAACAGAAAAGTATCAATTCAGTTATTTTCCCACTTTAATGGAATAATCATATTTTAAAATATATTGCCACTATCTAAAATACAATGTTCATTAGCAGAAAAATAACCATGTGGCAGACAAGGTGCTACATTTTGCATATAAATATAAAATCCTTAGATACTCCTGGAAGATAGATATTTACCCTACTTTGATTTGTGATTTACCCTACTTGGAAAACCAAGACTCAGAGTAGTTAAGTATTATGTTAAGGTGATAAGATATTAATGATTTGCAAAGCTCAAATACAGACACAAATATATCTGACTTCAGAGCATAAACAATTTGACCACATTGTCTCTCATCATATTATATATTTGGACTATATATCGTGACCAAATATATATAAAAGGTCTACCTTTTCTGAGAGAAATATAAGTCAGAGCAGATAATATTAAACACTGATTTTTTTGAAATTAGAACCACATGCTGTATTATGAAATTCTCAAGTATATATAAAAGAGAGGTTCACATTGGGGATACTCTGGGTTCATAGAAAATGATTACATTAATTACCTCTTTTGGGAGGAACTATTTATTTTAATTTCTTAATTTTTAATGATGTAAAAATTTGAGCACATTTTGTCTTTATTATTAAAAGGAATTTAAAATATTTTTAATTTCTAAGTTTGAATATTAAATAATGCTATTTTATATGTATATATATAAAATAGAATGCTTAAGATCCTTCCTACCTCTGTCCTGAAACACATTGTATTGGAAGTCAGATGCCCTAATCATGAAATTAAATAGAACATGAGAATTTTGGCTAATGGAGGTCATTAATCTTTCACATTATAGTGTATAATAGTTAAGAGCAAGGCACAGAATGTGTATTAGCCAGGTTCAAAGCTTGGTTCTAACACACACAAAGTTCTTCTTTTCAAGTCTCTGTGCCACCTTTTCTTCATCTACACAGGGGAAGAATAATAATATCTAAATCCTTTTATTCTATAAAAGATTTATTCTATCTTTTTCTAAAAGATAATAAGGGGCAGAGGTATTGGGCCATATCCAAGGAAAAAGAAAAAGCAGGCCAGACATATTAAAATTGTAGTCTATGTAAATCCAAAGGCCATAAATTTCAATTATATCATGCTGCGTCATAAGAAATAGGATGACGGGGATGGGGATGGAGAGGAGAAAAGGGACAGGAATGGGAAGAAGAGAGTAACAAAATAGAGGGGGAAAAGAGGAATAAAAAACAGATTAGAAGGAAGAAGAAGAGGAGTAATGGAAGAGAAAGAAGATATTGTTACTTGCTTATACATGAAATTCTGAAAACTGCCATTAGGCCATTTTAAGGCAGGTGCTATTCTCATTTTACAGATGAGCAAATTAAGGCATAAATATGCTAACTCACATGCACAAGGTGAAATATTAAAAGTGGCAAACTCAGACATTAAGAATTCTCAAATTTTCTAACTGAAGTATTAAAAGTACAGTTTTTATGAAATCTCACTACCCTATTATTCTCTCTACAGGTTTCTGGTGAACATTGGTATTTTTATCATTAAAAGGATAGGAGAATTATTGAGTACTTTATTTTATTCATAAGAAGCCTTTAAAAAACTTTTGAGAATTTTTACTTAGAATATATAGGTGATAGAGAGCTCTTGAGGTCAAGTTCCTTGAAGAAAAGGTTAACGAAAAAAGAATGTGATGATATTGGAAATGTTTATCAACTCTAACATTTTAGAGTTCTTTCCTTGCTCTTGAATCATCCACTTGTCACTAGATAAGCTTCTGACATTTTAAAAAGTAGAAGTGAGACAGGAATAGTTAGCAACTGGAAATTATTCCATTTTACACTGTTAAATTTTTAAAATTTATTTTTCATATACATTTTTGATGTTCCAAAAAATAATTAAGGTGATATTTAACAATATTTAAAAAAAATCTGCTCTCCATTTTCATCATTCTTTATAGTTATATTATTTTAATTATTCATGGGAAATAACTACATCAGTTAAATATTCCCATCTGCATTTCCTTCTTTATGAAGGGCTTGTTAGCCTTTGTAATCAGAACATTAATATTTGTTAGTAAATTATACACAGTACAAAGTTGAATTCTATACATTTTTGTTGGGAGCAAGCCAAGAGGAATTTGGGCATTCAGTGGAATGATTTAATTAAATGTCCTTTTCTGTGAATATATTTACATTTATTTGATTGATAATTAGATTTAGAAAATAGTAAAAAGTACTTTCAAATATCATACTCCTCCATCCAAAAACTGTCGCTGCTAAACATGAGTGCATTGTCAAATCCATATATCCCTTGAACAGGCATCGATTTATTCAGTAAATATTGGTTAAACACTTTCTTTGGGCCAAGCACTGTTTTAAATGTTGGAAATACAGGAGTGAAAATACCCAAAGCCCTGATTTTATGAAACTGGCATAATAGGGTTAGGCCAAATAATAACCAAAATGAAAAAAAGGAAAATAAGCAGTATGTTAAATAGTGATAAGTGTTAGTAAAGAAGTAGAACAGAGAAGAGTCATAGAGGATACTGGCAGATTTTGCAATTTTACACAGGTAGTAAGAAAGGGCCCCAAGGAAAAAGTGACAGGTAAGTAAAGACCTAAAGGAAGACACTGACTAGTTCTGAGTAGGGAATGATATTATCTGACATGATTTTAACAGGCTAGTTCTGGTTGCTATGTAGAGAATATATTGAATGCGCTAAGGACAGAGCAGAGGAGATTTAGGAATGTGGGCATTAGAGGTGGTGAAAATTTTTCAGTCTGGATATATTTGAAAGTATCACCATGAAGATGGATTGTATGTGGGTTGTGAGATTAAGAGATGAGTCATGGTGCCTCTAAGTGTTTGGTTTGAGCTATTTGAAAGATGTAGTTGTTACTTGTTGATTTGGAAAACCCTGTAGAAAATTTTTTTGGGAAGACCAAGCGCTCAGTTTTAGATACACCAAGTTTGAAATGCCTAGTAAACATACAAGTAGATGGATAGATAGATGGATGAATACACAGATACATAGATAAATACACAGATAGATACATACATAGATAAATGGATTTGTATTTCAGGGGAAAAGAATAAGTTGTAGTTTTATGTTTATGAGTCATCAATATGCAGATGATATTTAAAGCTATAGGACTCCATAAAGTAAATGACTAAAGATGTGGAAAAGTCCTGATGACTGAGTTGGTGACAGTCCACACGTAAGAAGTCAGATAATGAAGAAGCAGCAAGAGAAAAGGGAGAAGCCAATGATGTGGGTTTTTTTAAAAAATGTGTGTGTTATTCTGGAACTCAAAGAGCAAACATGTTTTCAGTAGAAGGATGTGTTTAGCAGTGGCAAATGTTGCCCATATACTAAGTACGTGAAGCATGAGAACTGACCTTTGGATTTAGCAAGGTATTTATTACTGCCCCTTGGTGACCTCAGCAAGTTCATATTCTGAGAGTGATAGAGGCAAATGCCTGAATACAGTGGGTTCAGTATAGAATGAGAAGAGGAAAATGTGTACAGACAACATGAACGCAATGAAAGTAAGGAGAGAAATGGGATAGAAGCTGGAGAATATAATGAAAGCAATAGAAGGATTTGTGGTTCTTTGGGGTGTGTGTTTGCGTGTGTGTGTAAGTAAAAGAACATGATTCAATATGTTTTCTTTAATCCAAGGAATTCATTTAATGTTTTTATCTTATGAATATCTTGAGTAAATACTTTGTCCATTCTGAAGTTAAAGTTATAATATGTAGATGAAAACAAAATTTCTGAGATCAGCATATATTACTAAAATACATACATCCTACTCATATTTGAAAATTCATATCTAACATAAGTATTATACCAGATCATGTCAATAGGTAATTGTCAAGAAGTCAAATTTACAGACTGTGCCAGTATCACGAGTTTCATCACTTATTTTTTCTTGGATTAGTATGCAAATTAAATTTCTCTTTCCAAGTGATTATTAAATTAAAAAAATTATTTTCCCTATTATGTTCAAGACACTATGCTAAATGTGTTACATATCTTACTCTTAACTATAGGCTTACAAAATAGATTTTATTAACCTATGTTCTAAATAAGAGTCCTGGGGATCAGCAATTCAGTGACTTTCCCAAGCCTTTGATAAATATGACTGATGTAGCAGGGATTCAGTCCAGGTATACTTAGTTCCAAAATATATGACCTTCAACTTTGACTACTTTATAACATTATAGTTACTGAAAGACAGGGACTAAGTTATAAGCAACACTTCTTTTGTATACTGGGTAGAACCAAGTCTAATGAGAGGCAATTAACATGACCTTACTCTTAATATAGCTGTTAATTTGTCCAAGAACAAAACAATATATTGGACAACAAACAAAATGTTTCTCATGTTTACAATCATTAAGCAAAAAAAAAAAGTAAACTAATCCAGATTTTTTTTTTCTTTTAAATGTCTTGCCATTATTATGAGATAGTTTACCAAATTACAAAGCTAAAACAAGACAAAACAAAATTTGTGCTGCTGACAAGTCAGAGATTTGGATGCAGTAAGTTGCACATCAGATGTTGTTGATTGTGCAATAAAGGCTGTGAGGAGTCCAAAATTAATCCTCTAGTTAGCCTACTGAGTTTCCCTAAAGGTTTGCCACTAGAGATGCAAGTACCAGGACTCTTCAAGTGTAACCAAATCCTTACCTCGAAAGAATGATGACTTTCTGCATGCTTAAATTTTGTGCAGTTTAATTAATACCTAAAAATGTAAAGCTCCATGTCTTAGCTTCAAATAAAATCTCAAAAATGTTAAATGTACTAGGAAAATAATTAGTAGCCCAACATTTTCTCATTACTTTAAAGTAGATTTTGTGTCAACATTTATACACATATCAGAAAAGACACAACCAGCCACATTTTAGAATTTTGGTCTTTGGAAATCCTTGACCAGTATAATATCTATTCCACTTATTGTTTTATTCCCCTTCATTTCATTGTATTTTCCTTGTAAGTTTTAAATTTTCAGTAGTGAGAAACTGCAAATATCAACAACCTCTGGATGATAATTTTATTTTTAAAATTCTCCAGATGTAGAAAATAAACTTATGGCTACTAGGGGATAAGGGGGGGGGGGATAAATAGGGAGATTGGAATTGACATATGCACACTACTATTTATAAAATAGATAACTAATAAGAACCTGCCTTGTAGCACAGGGAACTCTATTCAATACTCTGTAATGGCCTATATGGGAAAATAATCTAAATAAAAAAGAGTGGATATATGTATATGTATAACTGATTCACATTGCTGTACACCTGAAACTAACACCACATTGTAAATCAACTATACTTCAATTAAAAAAATTGTCTTATTCCTGTATAATATAAAAAATACATTTTACTGAGATACTTAAATGGTAACATGCCTGAAGTTTGTAATTTAAAGGTCTATTATACATAATTCATATTTATCATTTATACCTGACCCCAGTGGTACTATAGAAAAGAATATGATTTAGAGTTACAAAGAAGTGGTTTTGAATTTCATTTTTTCCACATACGAACTGCATGAACTTGTAAAAGGTTTGTATTTTTCATTTTCATATGTAAATAAAAGTTAATATTACATGAGTAATAGGCTGGTCATAGTGTTATAATTACTAAATAAGAAAGTATATATTATCTTCTTGGCAATTAAAAGCAAGTAAACAATTTCTTCTCTTTTCCTCTTATCTAGAAACACAGCTAGAGCATAGATAAATGGAATCAGTGATTGAATTTTAATTTTAGAACAACAGAAAAAAACTTATTCAACCTGTCTGTAAAGCAAAATAAAGATATGTCTTATTAAAAAGTCAATCTTTCTCATAATAAATTGAAATACTAATGCTTTTTCAAACTTTAGAAAAACTGAAAATGACTGGAATATTGTACATACACATGTATATCTACAATACACACATATATTTGTTTTTTTTAATTTTGTAACCTAGGAAGTATATATCTTATCTTTCCTTAGTGAAACATTGATATGTGATATGAATATAGAGGAATAGCATATTAAGCAAGACATTCTTTTTAGGAACTTAAACACTGTAGTTTTGAAATGAGTTAACTTTTCATAAAAAGTGAAATGGTTATATTTCAAGACAGTTAGATCAATTATAAATAATTTTCAAATGGCTAGATTTTATCACATATGCTAAATATTACTTTTAATAACTTTGGGGCCTTTTGCTTGATGTTTTCTACAAACACTATTAAGACTCTATGAAAATTTGAATATGCAAGGAAGTGCATGAAGAGAAAGACATTTTGTCATGTAGGCTGAGAAGGTGAGCACTAAAATTTTACCTCCTGCCAATGGCCAATGTTAGGAGGAAAACCAAAACCTAATAATTATTGGCTACCATTTAAATTGAATATGAAAATTCAGTGAATATTTTCTACTGAAACAAAGTATATAAAGTGTACTTTAAAGTATATTATGAAGTATCCATCCCACTCATCTTAAAATTAATATTAAAATCCAGAGATACATTTTGGTATTGTCTTATCAGCATTAAGCAAGTGATCAATAATCTTTGGGGCAAAAAAGAGAAGTTTAAATAAATAAATGAAACTCACCTTGTCCACAATACATATCTGCTTTCTGGTTTGAGCATCAAGTATTTCAATCTCAAAGTGAGTAGTTTTTGAATGTTTAACTGCTGGAGTTGATTTTAGAGGGCCTGCTGAGAGTATAAATTGCGACAAAGAGTGAAAATTTCTCAGGTCATTCTTCAGTATGGACCGTGTAGCTCCTGGGGAAATTAATTCTCTCTTGCGTGCTGAAGCAAGGAACTTGTGCCTTTTGAACATTGTGTGAACTACCAGGAGAATCTGTCTTGTCAACGGGAGACACTTGCAAGTGTGTTCCCTTCAAACAAGTTAAATACTGCTGGTGAAACCTGGAAAGGTCAAGTGGCATGCAATTCCAAGAGTTCAGTTTTATTTAGCAGGCTTGAAAACAATGACTGATCTCTTTCTATATATAACACACTATTGTGAATTGCTGCAATGTAGATTACTTGACCAGCATTCGAATTATTTCTAGCTTTCTCCTTTTATCTCTGCTTCTTAATATGGCCAGTAGTATCTGAAATTCCAAAGTAAGAAAAGAATACAAGAGTTTTATCTCTGAATTCTGGATACACTACTCTTTAAACATATATATTGTTATTAACACATTCACATGTAGATGTATTTAAAATTAGTTTATTGCTATCTTATAGTTAGATTTTAAAATACCTAGTACATTATTACATAACCACATTTTTTGGTAAATGCTGCCTAGGATAAAGATTTGTGCCATGTTTTGAATACACACATATACATCTGATAGAAAACAGACAAGTTCTTCATTCCATACAGGGAGTAGAAAAATGGCAAATCATCTATGAGATTGGAATATATAGAGAGGAACTTTATAATTTAACGAAAAGGAAGTAAACCTTATTTTAACATTTTTATGCACATTATATCATAAGGAGATCATTAAGTTTATATACAAAATCAGTACTAAACATCACATTTATCACAAAACTAGGTTATAGCAAATTCAAATAATCTCAGAATGAACACTGAAAAGTGATAAACAAACTGGAAAGAAGGGTTTGTGAAAGATTCCAGGTACTCTGAGACCTGTAAATCTGGTGAAGGAAGAACTGACAAAAATCCAAACTATAGTGTCACTGATTCAAAGGAATATTACAGGAAAATATTCTGGGATGTTATTTTCAATGAAAACATGAGAAGGAAGATGGCTACAATAGTAGATGGGGAAATATAAATATCTACATGAAACTAATCTTTACTTTTATAATTAAATAAAGTGATGTAGTTTTAAAAATTTGGACTACACATTATGTGCTGGAGATTCACTTACACATTGTTCAGTTATCATTTTCATACTCTAGACCACCAGCACACTCAATATTTATTATTAAAAATAGAATACAGGGATGTATGTATATATATATTTGTGCACACACACACACACACATTGTCAATTTTATCACACCAGTTGTTCAGGACTTTAAACTTGGGATTACCCTTAACATTTCCCTTTCTCCCACACCTCAGATCTAATCCATCAGAAATCCAGAACACAATCTTGTCACCATCTCCATAGTTAACTTCAAAGCATCAGTCTCACCTGTATTGCTTTTCCAAACTGGTCTCCCTTTGTCAATATTGTTCAATTTATAGTCTCTTTTTAAGGCAGCAGCTAGTGATCAATCCTTATATTAAAACAGGTAATGCAATTATCTGCTTAACACACTGGGGATTCCTATTTTATGTAACGAAAAAAACAAATTTATCTGAAGAGATATACAAGGCTCTGCATCATCAGCATTTTTTTATATCTCTGATCTCATCCCCTAATCTGTCCACAGTGCTCAGAACAGTGTCTGGCACACAGCAGGTGCCTAATACATATGTATTAAACAAATAATCAACTAATAAATAATTGATCAATAAATGTTTCTTAACGGTGTAGGCAGAATGATGTAAATTAATTGCATGCTGAGGTAAACTACTAGCACATTATAGCAAGGTAACATAACTGTGCAACCCATATAATATAATCTTCAGAGATAGTTTCTATTAAAAAAAAAAAGAGAATAGTTGAAGGACACAGGTGCCAAACTGCAAGAGCTCCCATTGCCAACACTAGAATAATTCAAGTAAGAACATAAATACTGATGATAATATATTCTAACTCAAAGAACAGTGTAAATATCTGTGAGTCCATACTGTTATAAATAAGTGATTGATAAATAATAGATAAATAAATTGAGACAAGGGGTGAAATTTTCATATACAAGAATTGCAAATTATGAAAATCTCCCCTTAAATGTGGGTTTCATTTGAGTAACACAATGAATGGAAGTGGAAAATAGAAGCTTTATGGTGGAAAAACCTGGCAGGCAAACAGCATTTTAACCTAGAGGCCAAGTCTAATATCACCATGAAGAGTCATGCTGATATCATGTACCAACTGATATCATGAGATGAGGGCACTTCACTTCTGGGGTATCCTTCCAAAAGTTCATTACCTCAGTCTAACCATGAGAAAATATCAGACAAACACAAATTGAGGGACGTTCTACAAAAATACCTAATATTTTCTCAAACTGTCAAGAATATAAAAAATGAGGAAAAATTGAGATACTGTGGCAGATCAAAAGAGACTATGTAAAGACATGAATAAAAATGCAGTGTGGTATCCTGATTGGTTTCTGGAAGAGAAAATAAATGAATAGAAAATCCAGTAAAATAAGAATAACATCTGAAGTTTAATTAATAGTATTATACCAATATTAATTTCTGAGTTTTGACCAAGGTTATGCAAGATGTTAAGATAGGGGAAACTGAGTAAAAACTACACAAAAACCTTCTTTTCAATATTTTTGTAAAATTATTCTAAAGTAAAAGATATGAAGTAAACATATACTGACACATGCAAAAAAAAAAGGAATGGGGAAAAAATGGGTGCAAAATGGCATGATTTAAAAGGAGAAAATTGTAGATTTTTGTCTATGCTGGTCACATAAGTAAAAAATTTTGGAAGAGAATAAAAAACATTTCAGATATTATGCTATTTATTGTTTCATTTAGTGTTTTGAAGTAGCTTTAAAAATAAAATGTTTTATATATGCTAAGGTGTTCTTTTAAGATTATTGCTAAATACATCATAATGAAATTAATACCATGAATTACTATTTGTTTAATACTAGACCTGGCATACCACTTTAAACTAGATTGCAGTTTAAATATATTTATAATAGAAAACTATTATAAAACAATGCAGTATAAAACAGGAATCTTTATTCCATTTGCATTTACTTACAGTAATGTGTGAAGAGGGGGGCTTACAATATCATTTTTCTTTACCCTCATATTTTTCATTTCTTTTTGACAGAAAGCATATCATTTCAATTTATTTTCCATTTGAAGTGCTACTTCTTATGAGATCATTTAAAATAATTAATAGACATTTTTAGAGCAGTTTTAGTTCAAACAAAAATTGGGCAATTAAAAGTGCAGAGTTGGGCTTCCCTGGTGGCGCAGTGGTTGAGAGTCCGTCTGCCGATGCAGGGGACGTGGGTTCATGCCCCGGTCCAGGAAGATCCCACATACCGCGGAGCGGCTGGGCCTGTGCGTCCCGAGCCTGTGCTCCGCAGCGGGAGAGGCCAAAACAGTGAGAGGCCCGCGCAAAAAAAAAAAAAAAAAAAAAAGTGCAGAGTTCCCATATATTTATTCTCTTCCCTCCCAATACACTATGCATCCTATTATTAATACCTTGCATTAGTGTGAAATATTCGTTACAATTGATGAACCAGTATTGATAGATATTTATGAATTAAAGTCCATACTTTATTTTAGAGTTTAGTCTTGGTGTTTTAGGACTAAACTAAACTAAAGTTCTATGACTTTTGACAAATGGATAAATTCATGTATCCACCATGATAACATCATACAGAATAGTTTCACTGACCTGAGAATGTCCTGTGCTCTACCTTTCCATCCCTCTCTGCACTCCTCCTGAATTCATGGCAAACACTGATATTTTTACTGTCTTTGTAGTTTTGCCTTTTCCAGAATATCGTTAGTTGGAATCATACAGTATGTAAGGTTTTCAGACTGGCTTCTTTCACTTAACAATATGCATTTAAAATTAGAGCTTTTTAAAAAATCACTGAATAATACCCCATTATATGAATGTACCACAGTTTACTTATTCATTCATCTATTGAAGAACATCTTCGTTGTTGCCATGAACATTTGTGTTCAGGTTTATGTATGAGTATAATTTCAATTTATTTGGGTAAAGAAGTAAGAGTGTGATTGCTTAATTGAATGGTAGGCCTATGTTTAGCTTTGTATGAAACTGTCAGACTGCCTTCCAAAATGGTTGTACCATTTTGCATACCTACCAGGAGTGAATGAGAGTTCCTGTTGCACCACATCCTCTACAGTGTTTGGTATTATCACTGTTGCTGGAATTTGGCCATTCTAATAGGTGTGTTGTGGTATTTCATTGTTTAAATATTCAATTCTCTAATGACAAATGATGTAGAGCATCTTTTCTTATGTTTATTTGCCATCTGTACAACTTTGGTGAGGTGTCTGTCCAGATATCTTGTCCATATTGTAATTGCTTTTTTTTTTTCCCTACTGTTGATTTTTGAGAGTTTCTTTGTATTTTGGATATAAGTCCTTTATCATATATTGTTTTCCACATACATTCTACCTGTTTGTCTTGTTTTCTAATTCTCTTAAGAGTATCTTTTGCAGAGCAAGGGTTTTAAATTTTAATGAAGTCCAACTTACCACTTTTTCTCATTCATGGACTGGGCTTTTGGTGTGTTGTTTTCTATAAATTCTATTGTTTTGCATTTTACATTTATGTCTATGATCCATTTTGAGTTAATGTATGTGAAAGATATAAGGTCTGTGAATAGATTCATTTTCTTTTTGCATGTGGGTTTCGAGCTGTTCCAGTACCATTTGTTGGAAAGACTATCCTTTCTCCATTGGCCTGCCTATAATTGCTTGATTATACTTGTGTGGGTCTATTTCTAGGCTGTCTATTCTGTTCCACTGATCTATCTGTCTATTCTTTTGCCAACACCACATCATCCTTATTATGGTAACTTCATAATAAGTCTTAATGTCTGGTAATGTTGGCCATCTGACTTTGTTCTTCTTCAATATTGAGGGTCTTCTGTTTCTTAGTTCAGTTTTTATGATAGATACTCCATGTATTTCCAAAATTGCATTGTGGATTTTCTAACTCATAGTCTCATAAATTTGAACATCTCCATGTTAACAATGAATATTCTTATAAAATTATAATATTGGGAATTTACAGAATTGATACACTTTTGTTCTGAATCAATGGCAAAGATGTAAAAAGAAAGGACATTATGCCCATCATTGGATAAATTGTTCTCAGCCATTTTTCTAGAGAGTAGTTCATTTCTCTGTATTTACATTTTTTGTTGATACTTTAGTCAAGTAATGGAAATTGTAATTATCCAAACATATTTGTGATATTTAACCACCACAGCATAAAATTCATGAGGCAAAAATCAGATCTAATTTTGTCCATCACTCTATCTTCAAGGCATAGTATAATTCCTGGCATATACTAAGTACTCAACATTGTTTGTTGAATGAATAAATCATCATGTGAATAAATTTTCCCCTTTAAGTTGAGCTACTAATCAATGACATCACAATAAGGTAGTCACTGGACTCCTTTGATAATAGAAAGAACTTCATGATAAGACCTATGTCTTTAATCTGTACTGTCTCCTGAGTAAATCCTCAAAGACACTAAACCTGGAGTTAGCTGGGTGAAAGAGAAAGAAATAGGAAGCAAAAGACCAAACACTTGTCATGGATATTTTTTGGTCAATGTTTGTAAGAAAATTTTATATATAAGGTACAAAGAATTAGATTTTAGGAAGTTAAGGTGGGAGCAGAATATTAAAATAAACATCAAGTCATATTATACTTGGACTTAGGCAAATATATAAGCAAGTAATATGTGTCTAGCAAATAACATTTTTAGTGGAAATAGTATGGGTTCAAGAAGTTCCTTGTAATAGTTAAATAACTATGTGATATCAAGCTTTCCATTATCAGTCACATTTTGATAACATTATGCATTTCACAAGACTCTTATGATATATAGTCAGACAATGCATATAAAGTAAATAGAGAAGTTTCTGAAAAATGGAGGGCATTCAATATACACATACAACATGCATTCTCAGTTTTGGTCTCCAAAATCAGATTTATACCTCCCAAAATCAGATCTATGCTTTTCTTTCCAATCACCCTACTCAAGCATTCAGATTATTCCTCTTCTCTACTTTTCTAAATCTAAATGGTTACAGTCACTGGAAAGTGAAATTTACTCATAATTACCACACTGATGGGCCGACAGATTTCTAACCTAGTTCAATTGACTCCTTAAAATATCTGAAAATATATTTATCATCCTCTTCCTCTATAAAGTTTATATAGTCTTATTTTTTCTCTAATTTTCTCCATTTTAGTGATACCAATGAACTATGAAATGGGCTCTGAATAGGCAGGCTAAAGGCAGATAGAAAGAACTTCAGTAATATGAAAATAAATTATTTTCTGAGTCTCCAGAAGATATGAGTTTTCCCAAAATAATATTTTATATCCTGATTTATTGCACAAACTTATTAAAGTCCTGAAACTACTAAGTGGTTAAAACCACTGATGTTAACATTTGAACTAATAGATAATGATTGAAACATTTTATATAATAATTGAGTATTTATTTTGGTTATATGAAATAAATTACTTGTAATAAAGGAAAGGATTAAGAGAGAAAAACAGGTGTTCTTACCATGACAAAGTTTCAGTTTTACATTTTTGACCAACAGATTAGGATAGTTGATCTAAAACAGTAATCAATAAGAAATAATGATGAATAAATTAATTCAGATTGTAGATAAATAATAGTTGTTCTACTAAAAAAGACTGTAGCTGAAACATAGGGGAAAGAACTCGAGTTAAATTCAGAGCTGTAGATTCTTGGTCTAACTCTGCCAATGTCTGCTGTGTGATTCTGGATAAACTGGGAAACCTCTCTTAATACTGGTTGTATCATTCATAAAATGAACGCATGCTCAGAATGATATCTAATGATCCTTCTAACTATAATATCCAAGTAATATTTAAAAGTTTGTTTCCTGTTTAAAATCAGCTGTAATAAAAAAAACAAATAGAAATAAGATCTGCTTAGTAGTCTTTCCCTCACAAGGTTATTGTACCATTAAAATAATGTTTGTGAAAATGAACCATGAAATCCTATACATTATTAGTAATTAATAAATTAGACTGGAATGGAAGTCTCTGTATTTCACTAAGACTATGGTGAAACTAAATGGTTTCCTGAAAAGTGAAGCAATTGAACGGAGATTTAATCATTTTTTTAAATTGAGTGAAACATAGTCTCATCTTGTGTGTACAAGGTTCAAATTTCTTGTAAAATTAAAATATCTGTAGAAAAGTAAAAGTAAAAAGGAGGTGGAACGTACTTCATATTCAGTTTCAAGCAGACCATGTATTTCTATTTAACTTGTCTCTATTTTTTTTTAAATTTTGAGTTCAGTATTTACCAAAATGTTTTCTTTGGGCCATTTACATAAATTACAAACTCACCACAAACGATTTAATCTCAGTCTTTAGTTCAGCTCTGCCTTCTTCATTTTTCCTTGATTGCACATTATGTTTTCATTAAGGCAGTTGGATATGCCCTCTCCTGTGTTCTCTGATTCATCCCTGGAGAGTTTCCAGACATTCAGGCTTGCCCTTCCCAGAGTCTGCCACGCGATTGCAGTTGTTCTCTGATGTGTGTTGGCAAGTGCTGCCCTTTATTTTGGGAGCTGAGGCCATGCCTGTTCCTCCTCTGTAAGGGACTTGTTGCCATGAACTGTGTGGACTATAGAGTTCCTTTCTCAATGTTGAAAGAAAAACTTGAAAAAAAATCCAAATACTCGGGGTCTATATATTTAGAAACAAATGCATACACTTTCTAGGCAGTTTTATCTCTACTTTGGTAAGTTGTGAGGAAATCATGGTCAAACAAAAAGTTTTCCATTTGAGAATAAGAACTCACTGTGTTCATTTTTTATTATGTACAGCTTCTTTCTTCATTGGCCTTGGGGGATTGAGGCCAGCACATTTTTTGGTTTCATAGATATTCAAGAAAACTTAAAAAACATCAGAAAGATAAGAATGAGACAGTACAAACAGAGTGAGGTATTAACTCTTCATCCTCATAATTTAAAAGTCAGTAATATTATTTTTATTTAAGTTTTTCATGCACATTTCAAATAATTTAAGTAGCATGACCTGAGATGTTTGAGGTGCATTTTCACCTTGAAGGAGAGAGGTTGAATAGCACTATTTGAAACATTATCTTGTCTGGTGATTCTCTGGGGTTGTAATGTTGTTTTCATTTTTATACATTTTATGCCACAAGATTTGCATAGTTTAATCTATTTAGAAAACAGCAGAAGTTATGCTTGTAGTGAAGTATTTGGTATTCACAGAATAATAGTCAGTGACCATGTGAGGCTTATTATGGTTCAGGCAATATACTCAGTGCTTATCCACATAGCAACTGTATAATATAGTTTTTATTATAGATGCAGAAAGAGGCACAGAGAATTTAAGTAACTTCACCAAAGTGAATGGTCAAAAAATGTCATAGTCACAAACCAGTCCAAGTTCTTAATCACTTTTCAGCATCACCTTTTATGGCCACATACATACACATACAGAGCTAAATACATATGTAGGGATCTATTATTTGTCATTGCATAGTTAAAGTCATTCAACAAGCTACATGTATACACTATCAAAATATAAATGTGGCTGCAAAATGATAAACACACATTTTGCAAGGGCAAACACACAATATCATCTATGTGTGAGTATATCTGTGCTTACAAATGCATGTGTGTGTGTGTGTGTTTGTGTGTGATATCTTAGAACAATTGGTGCTGCTCTTTGGGGAGCTTGCTCTTAACAAAATAACAAACATAATGTCCCTTGACATATATATAGGCTTATGCTTCTCTGACTTCCGTTCACTCTAAATTTGCCCCATGAGTCAATTTTCCTGCCATTCCTACATGCTAGCCATTCTGGAATTTACTTGGGCCATAGTGATACCTAGAGTTACACAATTTTCTTAAGGACTAAAATAGGCCATCACAGGATCCTTCTGTTTACTGTATAAGGAAATTAAACTGCACTATACTCAGAGCCATGTTATTTTGTCTTTTGATTTGGTATATTATGCAGTTTCTCTAAAGGAATTGTATTTTCTTTAAATATCAGTATTTATCTTAACCCTTTTTTGAAAGAATACAGCACAATACCTAGTGTGTAGTATGGAAGGTGCTAAAAAATTAATGAATGTACAAATGAATGGCAATATAAAAATTATGCTTAAGATGGTATAAAACAATGGGTAAGATATAGTTTTATGTTAATAAGTACAGTGAATATCAATATTGGGTTAGATTATATGTGGGACCAGAATATTCCTTTGATTATATTAGCAAAGAAACATCTAGTCAAGAATAGTCATACTCTGTAGAGAACAAATGTATGGATACCAAGGGGGGAAGGAGGAGGTGGGATGGATTGGGAGATTGGGATTGACATATATACACTACTATTTATAAAATAGATAACTAATGAGAACTAACTGTATAGCACAGGGAACTCTACTCAATGCTCTGTGGTGACCTAAGTAGGAAGGAAATCCAAAAAAAGGGGATATATGTATATGTATAGCTGATTTACTTTGCTGTACAGCAGAAACTAACACAATATTGTAAAGCAACTATACTCCAGTAAAAAAAATAAAATAAAGAAAGAAAGAAAAGAAAACAGAAGAGTCATACTCAAACTCTGCCATTTCTGTCTCCTGGTAGAATGTACTGACAATAGATGAATTAAGAAATATCATATATCAGAAAGATATAAAATTCAGGATTTTTATTGTATCTCCTCTCTTATTCATCTATGCAATTACATAAATAGTGAAGAATGGCAATTCTTTACAGTAGAATATCAAGTAATAAGAGAACCACAAAAACACCATTTTGCTATCATCATATTAAAATTTTTCTGGCAAGAATATTCAATGGACAATAAAACATGATATTTACATAGTTTCAACGTGTCTATCAAATAATCACAGATTGAAGAGGGAAAGTGGTAATGTTTCATTGAAGAAATCTGGGAGCCATCACCATAAGTGATCTATATTAACATCAACAAAATACCATAAACTGATATCTTGTATCTCCTGATATGACATACTGAGAAGACTATATTAATTCTGCAGTACCCTTTCCATAAATAATTGTTCACTTTAATCATAAGGAAATATCAGATAAAAATAAATAAGACATCTGAACTAAATTCCTCAAAATTACAATGTAAAATAATTACTAAATAGCTGTTTCAGATGAAGAAAGACTAAAGAAACATGAAAAATAATTAATATTTACTTCTCAATTGGATGCAGGATAAGGTAGAAATTAGTGTAATGCTATAAAGGATGAATCTGAGATAAATGAAGACACATTGAACTGTATATTAAATAGTATCTTTGTAAAAATAGTTAATGTTCTAAGTTGAATAATTTTTAACATAATTATGTAAAAAAGTGTACTTGGGAAATAAATGCTGAATTATTTAGAAAGAAAGCACCTTGATGTTTGGAACTAAATCTCAAATAGTTTTAGGAAAATAAAATGTATTTATACAAGTCAAAAAATGGTAAATCTTGGTTAAGGATGTTCTTTATATTATTATTGTTACTCTTTAACCTTGTAACTACTTAAAAATAAGAAGTACTTCTGGTATAAATGAAAAAGGCTCAAACTATATGACTCAAAAGAGATGAAGAATAAATATATAAGGCTATATAAACTTTTAATTTAAAATGTATTTCTCATTTGCAATGAGATTAAATGGAAAAAAATAGTAGGGATCTGGAGTTTTCCTCCAGGTATCCATGGCATCTTGCAATTTTTAACCTCCTAGTAAGTGTATTAGTAACTTTGTATCCTGACTTGTTTTCAGAGCAATGAGTTTCACTGTTATGACATTACATCATTTATATTTTAGTGGAGTCTACACATAAAGGGCACTTTAGAATAAATTATAGAAATGAATAATTACCATAAAATGACTATGAAATTTACATTGCACCAATACCTTATACCAGGAACTGTGAAAAATGCCATAAATTGTTTTTCTTCTAATTTAGAGTTATTTCTCTTGACTCTTTTCTTCTGTCTGTAAATAGTAAATCTGCAGGATGATTTTATAAACACTCTAAAGTTGGCTCTAAATATCACATAGGTCATCAGCTAAGTGATGAATATTAATGTGCTTATTATTTCATTCCTGATTGATATAACACAATTTAAAATCTTTCTATAAACAAGTATGTGTCTGTTAACATTATTTTACATCTATTCAAGTTTATGTAACAAACAAGTATTATGTCTATTAACTTTCTTGTTAATAAATCTTATTATTATGCCTGTCGACCTTAAAAGCACTTAAACTGAATAAATTACTGAAAATTAAACTAAAATTTTTGAATGTTAAATGCTAATGAAAAAGGAAAATGCATATGTGTATATATGTAAATGTGATAATATTCATATATATCAAACTATGTATAAAATGAGTTCTTAATAATAAAAGTTAACAGAAGATTATGTGTTATAAAATCATTTCTCATCTGCCCAATATGTATAGTAAGACTTTGTTTGGAAAGGACTAATCCGTACATTTTGCCACCCACTCCCGACCCATCTGTATTTAACTGGACATATCTGAGTGTATGGAACTTTCTCGTTTTTCTTATTCTTCTAATATTTTTACCCCACTCTTCTCTCTCTCAGCTGTTGAATTTTCTTCACATACCAATAAGAAAATATAAGCAGTGGTAAGACAAATTCCACATCTGTCAATAAACCTGCCTCTGTGCCCATATATTCCTATTTCTTTACACTCATATTGCAAGACTGACCTTCTTCCACCTAAGGACAGAGCCTCCAATTGTACACAAATTCCCATTTCCTTTTGCTGGTTAAGAACATTGTTCCAGCAATTAGTCCTTTGTTTTCTGTATCATCATTTTTAATTCTTCTTACAGTATCATTAATATTAGCTTATAAATGTCATAATATCACTGATATTAAAAAATAAGCAACTTCTCTTTACCCCATGTCTTCTTCCATCTAGCTCCCCTTTATTTCTATGTTCCTCTCTATATAGAAACCCTTACAAATTTTATCTGAAATCCTTGTCCCATTTCCTTTCCTCTTCTTACAAATCAAATTTTCAATTCTGTCTTCAATTTTCAAACCAGTCTGCAGTATTTAACCGAGTAAGTCACAATCTCTAAAACATTTTCATTCTTTGACCTCTGAGACTCCATCTCCCCTCATTCTTTCTTTATCACTTGCATGGTCTCCCAAGGATTTCTTTCTAGAATTCCTCCTGAACCCCTAAATACTGCTGTTCTTCCCTTGAGTTAGTCCAAAAACTCTTGCTTTCTCCACATAACAATCACTCTCTAAATAATACTATCCTGTTTTATGGCTTTTTCTTTAATCAACAAAATATTCACTTAACACCTGCTATGTTCCAGACACTATGCTAGGTGATAGTGTTACTTCAAAAACTCCTCAGATCTTTCTGGGTATTGTCTGAAACTGGCCCCCTTACACAGAGGGTAGGGAGAATCCTAAGAAAAAGGTAGCCACTCCAGATTGGCAGGGGTAACTTTTAAAGAGCAAGGGAATTTACTTATGAGGTTTGTCTTGGGCAACCAAAAGACAAGTAGATTTCTTCACCTGCCCACCAGAACCTTAAAAGTTTATTTAGAGCCTAACTGGGTTCAGTCACAGTCACATACCAGTACGGATAGCTTCACATTTCTATTTCAAGGCTGCATGCTTGGAGCAGCTTCTGGGAGCAGGGAAGGCAAGCTGAAAGCATATTCAAAGGACAGGGAGGGGGTGGGGAGCCTCCAATTGCTCAGGTCCAGCTCACAGGTCAATTGGTGGTCACATCTTTTTGATGGCCTGCTTCAACTGGTAGAGATATATCAATGAACAAACTAAACAAGCAGCGTGCCTCCTGGAGTGCACATTCTGTTGGGTAGAGAGACCTGTAATATACAGCAAATTATACAGTGTAGTAGAAGGTGGTAAATATTAAGGAGAAAAATAAATCAGTGTTAAGAAAAGTTGGGTAGGTGGTATTTGAGCAAAGGCATGAAGAAAGTGGAATAGTGAGCAATGGATTCTCAGGAAGTCATATACTTTTAAATGCAGCCTATGCATGGGGGAAAAAATCACAGCTCCAGCTCTGGTCTGTACCATAAACACCACACTCCCATGTCCAATTACTTACTTATATCTCATGTGGATAAATAACCTAAGAGACATCTCAAGTGTGGCATGTCTAAAAACAAAACAAAATTTGAAAATCTTGATTTCCTCCAAGAAACATTCTCCCTGCAGTCATTTACATTTCAGTAAATGTCAATTCTAATTCTTCTGACTAGCATTCATGTATCAATCTTCTCTCTCTCCTTTCTCACAGCCCATAGCCAGTCCAACAGCAAATGCTGTTGAGTTTATTGTTTAAAAATAACTGGAGTCTGAGCATTTTCACAACCTTCACAGAAAATGCTGTGAAGATGTCATATCGCTCAAGACATCATCATCTCTCATTTTGAATATGGCAATAGCCTTCAAGCTCCTATTCCTTCTTCTAATCTTGTTTCTCAAAAGCCAAGCCCTGAGTAACCCAAATCTATCTTATCATCTCCTTAAAAAGTAAACACAAAGATAATGTACACTGCAGAGTCTTGTACTGCTGGAGCCCCAATCTCTTGTCTTTTCCCACTGTTCTCTTTGCTCACTCTGCTCCATCACTCTGGTTCAGCTGTTTCTGGAAAACATCAAACATCTCTCCCCTGAGATTTGCAACTTGTCTTCACTCTCCTTGGAGTCCAATTACTCAGAGAATTTTCAAGACCACTTAAAATCTTTTTCCAGGTCTCTGCTTAAATATCATCATTTTAAAGAGGATGTTCTTAACCATTCTGTCTCTATTGGCCACAAGCCTGGGTCCTTATCCTCCTACATTTCTTCTGAGCACATATCATCATTTGACACATTAAGAATGTATTTTAAACATCCTCCTCCTACTTCCACTAGAATATAAGCTCCACAGAGTAGGAAGTAATCTGTTTGTTTACCATTGTATATTCAACACCAAGAATAATTGTCAGGCATATAGTAGGTATAAGAAAAATATTTATTAAATGTATCTTGAATAAGTTAAACATGAAACAAAGCAGACAGTCTAAATGTACTGTAGATCATTGTAACTGAAAGTAGTCTTAAGATTTAGTAGTTTTGTAGCTCTCAAAACCAAAATGGACAAGATACACAATAATGTATGTATATGTAAATATACATGTATTTGCTTCTGCATTTAGAAAAATGTTTACACCAGAAGCTTTTCTTAAAAGAATTTCCAGGATTTCTTTTCTTGTTTCTTCAGGTAGACTACATTATGCAAGTATACTATAGAATAAGTAATATTTCTTAGCTGCCAATCTAAATAGAAATCTTGAATTTTCCATGTAGTAATTGAGAAAAAGTGTGGATGTAGACCATCCCAGTTTTGAGAACAGACACAAACACTGGCTAACTAATGTGTTCAGCAACAGTTTAAATCTTTTAAAAGTGCTTATATGTCACAATTCTTTAAAAAATGTTTTTAGTAATCATGAAATTGTTCTTTAAACAAAGTTATGTATATTTTATTTAATGCATTATCTCACAGCCTCTCATTTCCCCCAATCCACATCATAATTATACAAAGTATTTTTTGTCAAATTTCTAAATATACATTTTTCTCATAAAAATCAACCTGTGTCATTCAGTATTTCATATTGTCCACATCGATGCTTACTAGTTTGGCAAAACTAAATGATCTATTAATCCAGTTACTCTGATAAAGAATAATATTGAATAGAATATTGACTTGAAAATTTAGAATCAATAGAGAACAGAAAATAAATACACTACCTGGCATAATAAGGAACACATGGGGATATGCTTTTCCCACAGCACTAAAAAGAAGACGGCTTACCTTTTGCAGAGCGACAATATATTTTTAGGGTAAAAACTAATGTGTACTGATGGCTGCTTCAGTAGATTCAGATTTGGGGTTTTCTCTTAAATGTTGCTTTCCCTTATGTGCTCAGCCTGTAATGGGATTATGGTCCATACTAGTGTTACATTACATAAAGTGTTAAAGTTTTACATCAGTAAAACAACATATTTATCACACATGCATGCTGCTCAGACTCACATATTCATTCTATACCACTTTTCATTTCAACTTGTTATAAAGTCTGGCTAATTTTTAAGATATGCTCTTTAGGTTACTAAAGCAATTAATATCCATTTATACTGTTTGTAATAAATTTGTAAATTCTATGTCTGAAGAGATTTAAGGAAAGACACTTCAAAGTTATAGGATCTTACTCTTCTAGTTCAAATCTGATTAAGAAAAAACTAAGCTCATTTTAAAATACAGTTTAATCATTATATTTGATTGTACATTCATTTCACTGAATGTATATTTTTGAAAAACTGAAAAATAATTTTGTTTGATTTTCTACTTAACAATTACATACTTTAATTGAAGATCCAATGCCAACATGAAACAAATAAATTGACATTTTTAATAGTTCTCTGGCACTATCATTAGTCATAATCTTATACTGTTTGTGGCAGGTCATGTTGGATGTTGAAAACTCCATTGTGTGGAATAGCTCCTGGCACACTGAGTTATTTGAATTGTGTCATCATTAGTTTAGCAAATAAGTAATTTGCTGTGAGATAATGTTTGCTTTTATTATAGAAGGACAGAGAAGAACTAACTATATTCTTGATTCAAATTACATTAATACTATTTCAGTTTGTACTTCAGAAAAGCATACAGGTTGATTTTGGAAAACAAACAACAAATAAATTATCACATTTTGTGTAATGCCACTCATACACTTTCTAATAATCTTAGCTGCTCCTCAAAACAATCATGTGTGATAGGGTTTTTTTTTTGTGTGTGTGTTTTTAAAGGTTTTTTAGTCTTCATTAAATAGAACTGGGTAGCAAAGCCTTAACTGGTGGTTAAGCAATTTGACAAATTTATAAAAAGGGCACATCTGGGCTTGACTCCAAGTCTTCTGAGGAAAATTTAAATGACTGTCTGATACAAAGTATTTCAACCCAAAAGTTTGTTCAGGAGAAAATATGAAGAGAAGTGAAAATATTTATAAGCAAAATGGAGGTTTCCTTGTATGACGGAGACATATATTAAAACTTTAACCCTAACAGGCTCCAAGCTTTGTGTTTGTGCATGTTTATATAAGTGTAGTGGGTACTGTGTCTATATAAAAGAAAATATACATAAACGTGATTGTACATTTGAGTTTCAATCATTTTATTTCTGAAATGTATTGTGAATACAAAATGCTCCACATAATATAGCTTTAAAGTTTAAAGTCTATTAATAAAACAAAACTGAAGTGTCATGGCATAGAATTAAAAAATAATATTTAAAGTTCTTTTTATGCCCCTCCACAAAAGCGTCTTGGTTTCTCTTTCAGTTAACCCTTTCCTTAATTTTGGATTATTTATTCCTAAAAAGCATAGTATTGTTTGGGGTTTTGAGAACAAATTTTTGATATCTCTATAAGCAGTGCTCATTCTTCTGTGATTCGCATTTTCTCCCAAATATACTTTCTTTGAAACTTAGATATATTCATGCATGCAGTGAGAGGGGATTCTAATAGAAGAATATAGTCACCAATCATTAGACATGACATGGTCAGATCATATCGTTCCATGTTTTGGCATATAGTAAAATTTATTTAATTGTGATTGTACATAATATTTTTATTATATGTTTGTCAGGGTTTTTGTTTGCAATTTTTTATTTTGCAAACAATTCTGCAACAAAAATGTAAGAACGTGACTTTGGTACACACATTAGCTGTGCTGTACCCCCAGAAGTACATGTGCATACATGTTCCATTGTATTGGGAAATAAAAATTGTTTTCCAAAGTTGTTGCATAAACTTTCAGTAGAGTGCATAAAATTTCCATTACCCTACAAGCTTTTCTGCACTTGATATTATCACCGACCTCATTTTTTTCAAACACAATATGTGTAAAATGTTTTTTGACTGCAATTTTAATTTCCATTTTCTAGATTACTCATATGGTTAAACATGCCATTGTAGATTTTTGGATGATATGCTTTTCCTTGCTCAATACAGCCAACTCAAGATTTTTGTTTATATATTTATTTATATATTAAATTGTTTGCTCATTCAAATAATTTGTATAGGCTTTTTACAGTTCCTGTATTTAAATTTTATTGCTTATGTATATTTTTAATATACAAATTTTTGAATTGTTATTTCTCCCTCTCTGTAGTGTATTTAATAAACACAAATTCTTAATTTCAAGGTAGTATAATTTGTTGGTTTTTCTCTTTGCCTAACTGCTTTTGGATCTTTAAGAAAACTTTCTATTTACTAAAATGGTAAAGTTTTCCTCTATATTTTCTTCTAAAGGTTTTCAAAATTTTCCTTCCAAATATAACTACATAATTCATTAGAACTGAAAATTTTTGTTATAATGAAGGGTTCATATTTTTTCCCACATGAATAACAAACGGACACAGCACCATTGATTTAATGGGCCACTATTGCCTTGCTAATTTGCAACACCAGCTCTCTCTATATGAAGTTTCCGTATAAATCTGATTCCAGGGTCTCTATTTGGTGCAACTGGTGAAATTGCCCATTCCTGTACCATTACTACAGTATTTTTATTACTGTAAGGAGCCATAATATGAACTAGGACAAATCCTCCCATTTGGTTGTTCAGCTGGTGTATCTTGTATATGTTTGGATTCTTTCTCTTTTATATTAATTTTAGATATATGTTATCACATTCCTTGGAAAATTGTGTAGATTTTGACTGTGATTACAATTTGGAGAAACTAATATTTTATTACCTTTAATAATTTTGTATGATTTATATTTTTTCTCTGAATTGTCTGCAAATAACAATATTTTGAATCTTTACATTGTCTTTTTTTTCTTATTCTGCTGGTTAGGACTTGTAACTCATTTTTAAAAAGAAATGATGACAAGATGTCAGCAAGAATGATGAAATAAGAGACTTCTGATTTTCTCTCCTCTTAGAGGTACACTGAATACACTACTACACAGGGATAAATTCCCTCTGAGAGAAATACAAAAATTAATTGACTGACTCCTATACATTCAGTGACTGAGAAAATACCCACACTGAAAAGAGTAGGAAAATCTGAGAAACACTCATACCATACAACACAGCCCCTGGTACAGAGTTTTCTATTCAGGATGGAACCCTCAACTCTCAGCTTCTCCCAGAGATGCACATATAGCACCCCAACTTTTAAGGCTGCTATTTGAGAAACTGGCTCCCAAATTACCCACCTCTGAGAGCTAATGAGGCTCAGCATTTGCAAGTCTCCCGGACCATGTGAAACAAAGAGGCAGCTTTGTTTCACCCCCAACCCAACCCTGACCAGCTCAGAAGGAGCGGGTGAAAACTCAAGGCTCCCAGTTTTTCCCTGAATGGGGTTTCACTGCATACTTTCCCAGCTGAGGGTCAAACTTCTAATCAGCTTGTATCTGGGAGCTGACTGGGATCCTCTGGGAGCTTGAAAGGGCTTTTGGCACTTGCCCTGTCTTCTCCTCCCAGCTTGCTCCAACAATAAAAGAGTCTCCAGTTTCTTCCCAGAAGAAAGTGTCCACCATCTTGTGCCCCAATTTCTAAGGCTGCCACTCAAGAGACTGGCTCCTAAATCACCTAGTTCTAGGAGCTGATGGAGTTCTACAATTTCAAGTCCACCAGAAGACAAAGGCAAAGGGCAGTTTTATATGGATGCACAAGCACCCCAGTGGTTATTCCCTCTGGCTCAGCAAACAGCTAGTAGACAGAATAACCAGTTCCCAGTTTCTGCCTGAGAAGAGCTAGACTGCCTATAGAACATCCCAGCTTTCACAGCTGCTGCCTGAAAGGCTTCCAATCAGCCCCTATCTGGGAGCTGACAGTGCAGGCTATTAGAAGTCCTCTGGGAATGTGGAAATTTCCCCACCTTTGGGTCACTGACTGGACTTGACATATTCTAATCTCCTGGGGGCTGCTAAGAAGAGAGGTAGGGATTTGGAAAAACACAAAGACTTTAGAGGGGCCAGAATCTCAGACCAGATTGAGGACTTTTCCATCTATATTCATCAGAAATATTGGCCTATAGTTTTCTTTTCTTGTAGTGTCCTCATCTGACTTTGATATCAAGGAAATGCTGGCCTTGTAAAATAAGTTGAGAAAAGTTCTTCTCTATTTAATTCTTTGGAAGAATTTGAGAAGGATTGACATTAATTTTTCTTTAAAAGTTTGGTAGAATTTTCCAGTGAAGCTATTTGTTTCTGGACTTTTCTTTTTTGGAAAATTTTCTAGTGCTACTTCGACCTCTTTACTTGTCTGTTCAGATTTTCTATTTTATCATGACTCATTATTGGAGGGTTATATGTTTCCAGGAATTTCTTTCTTCTAGGTTAGTTGGTATATAATTATTCATAGTAATCTCTTGTGATTCTTCATATATCTGTTGTATCAGTTATAATGTCTCCTCTTTCATTTCTGATTTATTTATTTCAGTGTTTGCTCATTGGTTTTCTTAGTCTAGCTAAAATCTTGACAATTTTGTTTAACTTTTCAAAAAAAGAAACTCAGTTTGTTGATGTTTTTCTATTCCCTTTCTACTTTCAATTTCATTTATTTTTGCTCATCTTTGTTATTTCTTCATTCTACTAACTTTGGGCTTAGTTTGTTCTTTTTCTGTTTCCTTAGTTTGTTCCTTTTTCTAGTTCTTAGTTAGCTTGTTTATTGGAAATCTTTCTTTTTTTCTTAACATAGACATTTATTGCCATAAGCTTCACTCATAGAACTGCTGTTACTGCATCCTATAAGTTTTGGGCTGTGGCATTTCTATTTTTGCTTGTCTCGAGACACTCTTTGATTTCTCTTTTGATGTCTTCTTTGACCCATTGTTTGTTCAGGACTCTCAAGTGTCCAAATTTGTCACTGCAGCCCCATGCAACCACCAAAAGCTCTGTTGTTTTCTTTTTCCACCAGCAGTAGTCCTCTGCCTGGACTCAACAAATCACTTGTATATTTTAAATTGTTTTAGTGATTGTTCTCAGTGTAAGGATTAGCCTGCCACAGACTGTTGTATCCTATTTTGAACAAGGAAACTGAAATCTGATTTTCAAAATCAACTCTGATAATAGTTTTCTTTAACTGGATTATTAAGACCATTTACATTTATCATATATTTCTCATATGCAATATGATGAATATGGATTCATTTCTATTTTTTTATATGTTTCTTGCCTATTCTGTCTTTAACCACTTTCTTAGATTGTTTTCTAATGCATTCTTTGTTTTCCTTTTTGTTATACTATTTTTTCCTATTCTGTTTTTGGGGGGAATTTTACACATATTTATATTCGTTAATGGTTTATCTGAAAATTTTGGTACTCACATTCAACTTAAGAATGTGAATCCTATTTGATAGATTTTCTCAGTTCTGAAGTGAAATAATGAACTTTAGATTATTTTGTGTGATTAACACATGCTATTGTTATTCAGCATGTTTATTTTATATTGATTTATTTATCCCATATATTTGGTATTATTATGCAGTATTGCTGTAAATAATGATTGTCTAGATTTTCCAAACATTTACTATTTCCTTTGATTACCATTTTTTTCCCTCAGATTTCTTAGATGATTTTTCTTTTTCCTTGAATCTCATCCTTCAGTATTCTACAGACATGCTCTGTTGGAACTAACCCAGTATGATACTGTATATCTGGAAATATTTCCCCCTTTTCTTCTCAAGAGAGAGTTTCATTAAGTGTGCAATTAATATCAGTTGTTTGAAGATATTATTTTGTTGTTTATGCAACCATTGTTACTACTAAGATATCAACTGGACCTCTATTTTCATTTTTTTCTAAGTAATCTCTCTATCCCATCCAACTTCTCTTTTTCCCTTTCAGGATGCTCTAAAGATACCCTCTTTATCTTTGGTTCTGATTTCACTAAAATATATCTGTCTGGGAATTTCTTTTTACTTATCATCCTTTGGAGTCACTAGGTTAACAGAGTGTGAGAATTGGTGTCATTCAATTATGTATGTCTTGGTCATTTTGTCTTCAATAATTCACTTTAGGTTTTTTAGAAATGAAATCCTTTATTGATTTATTTTTGCTGTGTTGGGTCTTCGTTTCTGTGCAAGGGCTTTCTCTGGTTGTGGCAAGCGGGGGCCACTCTTCATCGTGGTGCACGGGCCTCTCACTATCGCGGCCTCTCTTGTTGCGGAGCACAGGCTCCAGACGCGCAGGCTCAGTAGCTGTGGCTCACGGGCCTAGTTGCTCCGCGGCATGTGGGATCCTCCCAGACCAGGGCTCGAACCCATGTCCCCTGCATTGGCAGGCAGATTCTCAACCACTGCGCCACCAGGGAAGCCCTGGTTTAGCTTTTTTGAAAATAGTGTGAATTTTTATTTACAATTATAGTTCAGGTTCATTTTAGCAAATTTGTGGTATATGAAAAGTTACAAAAAAACACTTTTAAACACAACTCCAAGAAATGATAACATCTTAGTATAAGCAACTATTTTGATTTTGTTTTACTAAAATATAAAAAATATACATAGAAAATTTAATATAAATGAGTTTCATAGACTATTTCTCAAGATAATTAATATTCTTCTACAACATAAGTTTGGTGACTCTATGGTATTATATATATAAACCAATTTAAACAATCATCTAGCTTTCAAATATTTAAGTTGTTCCCATCTCTCCATTCTTATGCTCAGTTATTAGGATATGATAGTGAAATAAATGTAGAAAAATCTTTGTCTGCAGAAACCTTGCAATCTACTTGGTGAAAACAAGCATTAAATAACATAGTAGTAAGTATATAATATTTTTTTAAAATGTGATGAATGTTGAGGAAAAAAACATATGAAGTGGGAAAGGTGGATACAGATTATTAGGGCTGGCTGTGTGAAATATTAGCATGTCCAGGAAAGGTTTCTCTGAGAAAGTGTTTTGATTAACATATGAATAAGAAACCAGTCATACAGATATCTGGAAGATCATGCTAGGAAGAGAAAACAGCAAGTACAAAGTCTCAATGTGGCAACATGCCATGAGTAGGGAGCCAGAATGCTGGATTGAAAGAGACATTGGAGAGCATGGGATGACATCAGATGGTACCAGAGGGTCAGGTCATGCTGGATTTTAGGGGTCGTGGTGAGGATCTACCTTTTACTGGGAAAGAAATGAGAGGTCTTTGGGGATTCTGAGGAGAGAAGTGGTATGACCTGAATTAAGAGTATCATTTTGACTACTTTGTTGAGGATAGACTAAAGAGTGGACAACAGAAGCAGTGAGACCAGTTAGGAGGTTGCTTTAATGTTCTAGGCCAAAGATGATGGACATACACTGGAGAGGCAGTAGTGGGGATAATTTGGTCCCCAGATCAAAATCTGGAACAAGACACAAACGGGAGTTGCTGGTAGATTTGTTATAAACAACTAAGACTGCAGAAGGAGATATGTTAGGAGAGGGGCAGAGACTATCAGGAGGTCGTATTTATAGGTAAATATTGTGAATATTTCTACTCTTTTATTTATAAGTCCCTGAACATAAAATGTATATAAAAATATGTGTACATTTTAAATATTTTTCTATCTACTGTCAAATAATTTTCCAGTGTGGTTTTTACTAATTTATGCATTTAAGCAGTGCATGTAATATTTGCCTTCACACTCTAAACTACTAATATTGCTATTTTTAATTGCTGTAAATTTTATGAGCAAAAGTGCATCTCAATATTGATTTAAAGTGCTTTTAAGTAGAACAAACTTAATTTAAAATACTTGAGTCAAAATACCACAAGATTTGACTTCCTCCTACTTCCTCTTTTATTCTTTTTTTATTATTCACTGCCCATATTTTTAGTCTGTTTAATAAATAGGGGTACTGACATTTGTAATTTCTTGCTGTTAGGACATTTGAATCCTCTTACAAGTTTTGGTAATTCTCATTATGCCCCTTGGACATGGTAATCTGAAAAGGGAATGTCCTTCTTATTTTCATTTTATGCCCGACAAGATATTGGTAGCCTAGGCTTATGTAAGTAGTCTTTCTTGCCAACAACTTAGTTCCTTGATTGAATGACTCCATTGAAAAGAGAGAGGAAACTGTAATATTCAAAGGTGTCTAGCAAGGGCAACGACATCCATTGGTAGTGGTGATGCACAGGAGTGGGGAAGTGCCTTGACTGACTGTTCTTAATTATTAATTTCCACAGACATGCTAGATGTGGTCTTATATAAAATCTATTTCTGCAGGCTTTAGTGACCCTTTCTCATCCTCTGTACCTTTAAAATAATTCCACATTTTTCTTACTTCTGCCAGAGCTGAATTCTGTTGCTTGTAAGCTAGAACCCTGACGGGAACTGACTACAGTATCCCTTTAGGCTCAAAATGGTTCTTGCATATTGCTGTTGTTTGGTAATTTAATGGGGCACAGCTATTTTTATTCATTAGAAATCCTCTTGCTGAGAGCATTGCATGAACCGTTATGCAATATTTTTGTTAAGCCACTTGGAACTGAGACTAAGACCCTCACTAAATGATTAACATAAGATAAAACAAAAATTTTGTTACTCCTAAGAAAGAAAATATGAGACAGAGGGAGAGATTGCTGCCAGTGAGATGGCATAAGGCTATGGAGATAAACAATTTAATCTTTTCTTATTAAAAACAAAACAAAAGAAAAATTAAATATTAATATTACTATCAAAATTGGAAATACAGGGCAAGTAGGAGTTGGTACCTATCATAGCAATGTGATTATATAATGACTCAAGATGATTATTCAGATGTAGACTTATAAGCATATTATTAATAAATACACAAGTAATCCTAAAATAAATTATGAACCCATAATGTATTATATATGACTTTTCAAGATTTTTGTTTAGCCACTTATACTTTTTGTTACCATAACAATAACTGAAGCATATCAGAATTAAGTCTTTTCTTTTGGTAGGTTATTTTGTTTAGATTCCTTGTGTGCATTCCACTATCTTTTCAATTATAATTTACTCATTTTGAATTCTTACTTTGAGAGATATACGGCATATGCCTATGGATAAAAGTTTGGTTAAAAATTGGAATTGGGTGGTATAATCCCTATGGATCAGAGTACAGCATTCTGTTTTCAAAAAATATTTCCTCCCAGTATAAAAATATCAAATTTTGTATTGATAAGTACTACTTCAATTGCAAGTGACTGAAACCAACTTTAACTGTGAAAAACAAAACAAAAGGAAAAGGGAGGAAAAGGAGATTTATGGTTGGGATACTAGAATATTTCATGAATAAGGGAGAGTTAAGCAAGAAGCCTCTGGTCCAGCAACCCTGCAACAGGGAATGTGATAGCCAGAATTAGGGCTAGAAAGCCTTTGTTTGGGTTTTGGGTTTTTCCATTGACCTGTGATCTCTACTCCTTGCTGCAGATCTGTTTAATTTTACTTTATTTCTATACATTAGCTTCCTATATGTGAAGAAAATTGAGCTAAACTATAGCTGGTGATATTTAGAGATTTAGACAGTTTAAGAAACCTATAAAACCTACTATCTCTTGGTCCCCAAGTTCAAAAATCCTGAAGAAGGATCACATTTTACTAATGGGTAAAAGACACCATATGCATATAAAATATATTTTGAATTCAGAAATTGTCTATAACTTTGTAAACCTGGTAACTGTTATTACACTGCAATCATTATTAATGTACAGTGTCTCTAACTCGGTAGGGTATCACATATGCTGTGTGTCCTAGGCAGTTCCCAGTTACTTAGTGTGGATTCTCCAATAGGTTATTCACAAACAAATACTGTCCATTTTATGTTTTAAATCTTACAAAGGCTTAATGCAGTGTCTAGCACAGAGAATTTTTAATAAAACTGTATAAAATACTGAATAATATGTTTTACTAAAAAACAACAATCCAGATAAGACTTAATTTAATAATACTAAATATAAACTGGTTAGAGTTTATTTAAAGTTCAGCTGTTTTTCTGTGTGCTGCATTTGAGTATCACTAGAAAGATTCATCTCGGAAAAAAAATCGTGTAGTTAGCAACTTAACTAAGATTACACCATTGATTTTACTTCCTCCAAATTGAATCATTTAATCTATTTCCAGCTTTGATATATGTGTAATAGAGTTGATAACTGTTAAATGTGCATAGTAAATCATTATCACAAATAAGTACTTGTATAAAAAGCTGTTTAAATAAATTGTCTTGAAATTAGTCATAAGTTTAGCTAAATATTTTAACTATCAAAACTTACCTCAAATTTTAATATATCTTCTATTGAAACTCCCCTTTTAACTAAATATTATTAATGAAACAAAATGCCATATTTTTTTAATTCTAAATATCTAGTTCAGCAGCATAAAATTAAACATTCAAAAAAGTTATAGGGAAATAAAACAATAAACTAAATTTTTACATATCTTAAAAATGTACATTTTGCTTTCAATTTAAGCAAAATAAATCAATGCACATGTATTATATATATGTTTTTCATATAAGCTTGTACAATGGTATCAAAAGCAGTCTTGAGGGAAAAACATGGAGCTGGAAGAATCAGACTCCCTAACTTCAGATTATACTACAAAGCTACAGTAATCAAGACAATATGGTACTGGGACAAAAACAGAAATATAGATCAAGGGAGCAGGATAGAAAACCCAGAGATAAACCCACACATCTATGGTCAACTAATCTATGACAAAGGAGACAAGGATATACAATGGAGAAAAGACAGTCTCTTCAGTAAGTGGTGCTGGGATAACTGGACAGCTACAGGTAAAAGAATGAAATTAGAAAACTCCCTAACAGCATGCACAAAAATAAACTCAAAATACATTAAAGACCTAAATGTAAGCCCAGACACTATAAAACTCTTAGAGGAAAACATAGGAAGAACACTCTTTGACATAAATCATAGCGAGATCTTTTTTGATCCACCTCCTAGAGTAATGGAAATAAAAATAAAAATAAACAAATGGGAACTAATTAAACTTAAAATCTTTTGCACAGCAAAGTAAACTAAACAAAATGAAAACACAACCCTCAGAATGAGAGAAAATATTTGCAAATGAATCAAAAGACAAAGGATTAATCTCCAAAATATATGAACAGTTCATGCAGCTCAATATTACAAAACCAAAGAAATCAATCAAAAATTGGGCAGAAGACCTAAATAGACATCTCTCCAAAGAAGACATACAGATGGCCAAGAGGCACATGAAAAGCTGCTCAACATTACTAATTATTAGAGAAATGCAAATCAAAACTACAATGAGGTATCACCTCACACTAGTTAGAATGGGCATCATCAGAAAATCCACAAACAACAAATGCTGGAGACAGTGCGGAGAAAACAGAACCTTCCTGCACTGTTGGTGGGAATGTAAATTGATACAGCCACTATGGAGAGCAGTATAGAGGTTCCTTAAAAAACTAAAAATAGAATTAACATATGACCCAGCAATCCCACTACTGGGCATATACTCAGAGAAAACCATAATTCAAAAAGACACACACACCCCAATGTTAATTGCAGTACTATTTACAATAGTCAGGTCATGGAATCAACCTAAATGCCCATCGACAGACGAGGGGATAAAGAAGGTGTGGTACATATATACAATGGAATATTACTCAACCATAAAAAGGAATGGAATTGGGTCATTTGTAGAGATGTGGATGGATCTAGAGACTGTCATACAGAGTGATGTATGTCAGAAAGAGAAAAACAGATATGATATATTAATGCATATATGTGGAATCTAGAAAAATGGTACAGATGAGCCAGTATGCAAGACAGAAATAGAGACACAGATGTAGAGAAGAAATGTATGGACACCAAGGGGGGAAAGTGGTGGTGGGGTGGTGGTGGGATGAATTGGGAGATTGGGGTTGACATATATACACTAATATGTATAAAAGAGAAAACTAATAAGAAACTACTGTATATATAAAAAGAAAAAGCTTGTACAATGGTACTAATACAAATTTAATTGTGTTCTTCCTCTGCTTGACAAACAAGCTATCTTCTGGGGAAATTCACAAGATAAATTCCCTGGCTACTTTCTCTTTAACTACTGGCTGTGAGAGGAACTAACTGCATATTTTTAAAAAGATCATGTTTATAATACATATATTAGTGATTTTTTCCAACTGAGAATTCTTTTCCATTAAAAATTCAGCACAGGGCTTCCCTGGTGGTGCAGTGGTTGAGAGTCCACCTGCCAATGCAGGGGACGCTGGTTCGTGCCCCAGTCCGGGAGGATCCCACATGCCGTGGAGCGGGTGGGCCCTTGAGCCATGGCCGCTGAGCCTGCACGTCCGGAGCCTGTGCTCCGCAACGGGAGAAGCCACAACAGTGAGAGGCCCACGTACCGAAGGAAAAAAAAAAAAATTCAGCACAGAAATAAGAAAATGTTTCAGTGAATGGAGATACCAAAAATCCCATTACAAATTCCTTTCAAATTTTTCTTAAATTTTTAATTCTATTGGAATATAGTTGATTTCTGATGTTGTGTGTATTTGTGCTATACAGCAAAGTGAATCAGTTAAACATATACATATATCCATTCATTTTTAGACTCTTTTCCCATATAGGTCATTACAGAGTACTGAGTAGAGTTCCCTGTGCTATATACAGTAGTGTGTATATGTCAATCCCAATCTCCCAGTTTATCCCTCCCCTTCTTCCCACCCTAGTAACCATAAGTTTGTTTTCTACATTTGTGACTCTATTTCTGTTTTGTAAATAAGTGCATTTGTATCATTTTTTTAGATTCCACATATAAGCGATATCATATGATATTTGTCTTTCTCTGTCTGACTTACTTCACATAGTATGATAATCTCTAGGTCTGTCCATGTTGCTGCAAATGACATTATTTCATTTTTTATATGGCTGAGTAATTTCCATTGTATATATGTACCGCATCCTCTTAATCCTTTCATCTGTCGATGGACATTTATGTTGCTTCCATGTCTTGGCTATTTTATTTTTTATTTTCTTTAAAGAAAAGAGTGGAATTTAATCTTTATTCACAGGACACTGCAAGATATGAAATTCGACATAGAAATAAGAAACCCATTGAGAGGAGAAGCTTCATACAGTATGTACAGTTTGGAACTGTTCAAGTATAGTTTCTTTGTAAAAAGTGCTACAATAACAAACCACGTGTAAAGAGTTCTTAGTAGAGAAACAGTAAGACAGACTTCTACCAGACATAGTACACAACAAACAACTTTATGCCTCAGATGTACAATCTAAAAGTTGAAGGTCCCAGCAGTGCCATCCTGAACTTGGAATGTATACCCTTCAGAGGTAGTTTCTGGAACAACATTTTGATCTTCCTCTTCCTCCACAGAGAAATACTTCTCAATCAAGTTTAATGAAGCTTTGTACACAGACTCATTTTCATGTTTTTTAGAGCTTCAATTTTGTCCAAACCTCCACATTCTTCAATCTTTATACTAAGTTTCTCAGTTTCACCTATCTTCTCAGCAATCTGAAAGATATTTGAGATGGCATCCAGAATAACCAGAATAATTTGTGTCTTTTGCAGTTAGAAGGTTCATCAACAGTTCTATTATGCCACAATGAAAATTGTATACTATCTGCTCAACTGTTCCACCACTTGTGTAGTTGGTCACAGCCCATACAGCTTCCTTTTGTGTCCTAAAGTCAGCCTTGGAGAGAACGCCAACAAGGAATGGGACTAATCCATGATTTACATCTTGTTGTATCTGGTCCTGGCGGCCAGCCATGATGTTTGACATTGTCCATGTAGCTTCCTTCTGAATATTAGTTTTGGAGTTTGTTAGCAGGCTGAGAAATGTGGCAAGTACTCCTGCATCTATTACAACCTGAGTCTGTTCATCTGTCCCAATGACAATATTCTCTATGGCTCTTAGTGTGAGAGTCACAATTGGCAATTCAGTAGCTCCTAAAAGCTTCACAAGTTGGGGTACAACCCCAGTTTTCACAACCATTTCAATCCATTCATTTGGACTATTGGTAAGGTAGGAAATAGCCCAGCAGGCATCAGCTAAAACTTCTGGATCATGGTGATGCAGGAGACGAACTAAAGTAGGAAAAATTCGCTCAACAACATCTAAGGGGGGGCAGTGCAGGATTCTTGTTGCGACAAAGATTTGAAAGTGTCCAGGTAAGATTATGTAAGTAACCACATGCTAAAGATGACAAATCAGGAACCACCAAAAGTGCCAACAGTGGGTCAACTGCACCATGCTTGATAACCAAGTCTCGGAAAACCGAGCCATCACCTGCAACGTTTCCTAGAGCCCATACGGCTTGTTCACTGATGTGAGCATGGGGAGATGCCAACAGGGAAATGAATGCTGGGATAACACCTCCATCTACCACAGCCTTGGTCTGTTCTGATGTCCCAGAAGCAATGTTAGTGAGGGCCCAAGCAGATTCAAACTGAATGGGACTACAATCAGTTCTGCCCAATAAGGACACAAAGTTTGGAATCAAGCCAGCCCGGATTATGTTGACTATATGGGGGTGTTTTTCCCTAGAAAGCAGTTTCCTAGCAGCTTGAGTAGCTTGGAGCTGGCTTTCCAAATTGTTGCTATTTATGCCTTTGACAATGTCATCAACAGACCGATTTACAGTGCCCTGGTTGTTGTGGTTTTCCTGCAGTGGAGAAGCAGCATCATCTGGAAAAGAGCTGACATTTCTCCTTTTCAGCATCTGGTCGCCATTCTTAGCTTTCCTGAGCTCCACATTAACTTCTATTTGGTGCCACCTCATTTCTGTACTGTCTTTCCCCTTGTTCTTGAATCTGTTAAGGTGGGCAGATGGTGAATTAGCATTCTCATTGTGGACATCATTATGAGAAAAAGAGAGAAAGCTACATGGCCGGCTCAAGCTTCCACAGGAAGTGGTGTGGGGCACACAGGCTACAGATCAACTGCTCTCAAAACGTCCACTACGGTCAGCCCGAGGACGGTGTCTTGGCTCTTTTAAATAGTGATGCTATGAATACTGAGGTGCATATATCTTTTCAAATTATGGTTTTCTCTGGATATATTCCCAGGAGTAGGATTTCTGGATCATATGGCAGTTCTATTTTTAGATTTTTAAGGAACCTCCATACTGTTCTCCCTGATGGTTGTACCAATTTACATTCCCACCAACAGTGTAGGAGGGTTCCCTTTTCTCCACACCCTCTCCAGTATTCATTCTTTGTAGATTTTTTGATGATGGCCATTCTGACCGGTGTGAGGTGATACCTCATTGTAGTTTTGATTTGCATTTCTCAGATAATTAGTGATGCTGAGCATTTTTCATGTGCTTTTTAGTTATCTGTATGTCTTCTTTGGAGAAATGTCTATTTAGATCTTCTGTCAATTTTTGGGTTGGGTTGCTTGGTTTTTTTGACATACAGCTGCATGAGCTGTTTGTATATTTTGGAAATTTATCCCTTGTTGGTCACTTGGTTTGCAAATATTTTCTCCCATTCTGTGGGTTGTCTTTTCATTTTGTTTATGATTTCCTTTGCTATGCAGAAGCTTTTAAATTTATTTAGGTCCCATTTGTTCATTTTTGTTTTCACTTTCATTACTCTAGGAGGTGGATCAAAAAAGATAATGCTGTGATTTATGTCAAAGAGTACTCTGCCTGAGTTTTTCTCTAAGAGTTTATAATGTCTGACCTTATATTTAGGTCTTTGGTCCATTTCAAGTTTATTTTTGTGCATGGTGTTAGAGAGTGTTCTAATTTTAATTTGTTACATGGAGCTGTCCAGTTTTCCCAGCACCGCTTACTGAAGATACTCTCTTTTCTCCATTGTATATTCTTGCCTCCTTTGTTGTAGATTAGTTGAACATAGAAAGGAAAAATATATTCTAATACTCAACAAAAGAAATACTCATTTTAGATTTCAACAGAAAGGCATCCATATGTTTTAGTTAATGAGTAAAACCATCTGTGTATGTAAACTTCTTCACATTTTTTAACGTGTTTATTGGAGCATAATTGCTTTACAATGGTATGTTAGTTTCTGCTTTATAACAAAGTGAATCATCTATACATATACGTATATCCCCATATCTCCTCCTTCTTGTGTCTCCTTCCCACCCTCCCTATCCCACTGTTCTAGGTGGTCACAAAGCACAGAGCTGATCTCCCTGTGCTATGGGGCTGCTTCCCACTAGCTATCTATTTTACGTTTGGTAGTCTATATATGTCCATGCCACTCTCTCACTTTGTCCCAGGTTACCCTTCCCCCTCCCCGTATCCTCAAGTCCATTCTCTAGTAGGTTGGCATCTTTATTCCCGTATTGCCCCTAGGTTCTTCATGACTTTTTTTTTTTTTTAGATTCCATATATATGTGTTAGCATACGGTATTTGTTTTTCTCTTTCTGACTTACTTCACTCTGAATGACAGTCTCTAGGTCCATCCACCTCACTACAAATAACTCAGTTTCATTCCTTTTTATGGCTGAGTAATATTCCATTGTATATATGTGCCACATCTTCTTTATCCATTCATCTGTTGATGGACACTTAGGTTGCTTCCATGTCCTGGCTATTGTAAATAGAGCTGCAATGGACATGGTGGTACATGACTCTTTTTGAATTATGGTTTTCTCAGAGTATGTGCCCAGTAGTGGGATTGCTAGGTCGTATGGTAGTTCTATTTTTAGATTTTTAAGGAACCTCCATACTGTTCTTCATAGTGGCTGCATCAATTTACATTCCCAACAACAGTGCAAGAGGGATCCCTTTTCTTCACACCCTCTCCAGCATTTACTGTTTGTAGATTTTTTGATGATGTCCATTCTGACTGGTGTGAGATGGTACCTCATTGTAGTTTAGATTTGCATTTCTCTAATGATTAATGATGTTGAGCATTCGTTCATGTGTTTGTTGGCAATCTGTATATCTTCTTTGGAGAAATGTCTATTTAGGTCTTCTGTCCATTTTTGGACTGGGTTGTTTGTTTTATTGATATTGAGCTGCATGAGTTGCTTATAAATTTTGAAGATTAATCCTTTGTCAGTTGCTTCATTTCCAAATATTTTCTCCCATTCTGAGGGTTGTCTTTTTGTCTTGTTTATGGTTTCCTTTGCTGTGCAAAAGCTTTTGAGGTTCATTAGGTCCTATTTGTTTATTTTTGTTTCTATTTCCATTTCTCAAAGAGGTGGGTCAAAAAGGATCTTGCTGTGGGCCTCCCTGGTGGCACAGTGGTTGAGAGTCCACCTGCCGATGCAGGGGATATGGGTTCGTGCCCTGGTCCGGGAGGATCCCATATGCCACGGAGCGGCTGGGCCCGTGAGCCATGGCCACTGAGCCTGTGCATCCAGAGCGTGTGCTCCGCAATGGGAGAGGCCACAACAGTGAGAGGTCCACGTACCGCAAAAAAAAAAAAAAAAAAAAGGATCTTGCTGTGATTTATGTCATAGTGTGTTCTGCCTATGTTTTCCTCTAAGAGTTTGATGGTATCTGGCCTTACACTTAGGTCTTTAATCCATTTTGAGTTTCTTTTTGTGTATGGTGTTAAGGAGTGTTCTAATTTCATTCTTTTACATGTAGCTGTCCAGTTTTCCCAGCACCACTTATTGAAGAGGCTGTCTTTTCTCCATTGTATATTCTTGCCTCCTTTATCAAAGATAAGGTGACCATATGTGTGTGGGTTTATCTCTGGGCTTTCTATCCTGTTCCATTGATCTATATTTCTGTTTCTGTTCCAGTGTCTTGATTACTGTAGCTTTGCAGTATAGTCTGAGGTCCGGCAACCTGATTCCTCCAGCTCTGTTTTTCTTTCTCAAGATTGCTTTGGCGATTCACGGTCTTTTGTGTTTCCATACAAATTATGAAAATTTTTGTGCTAGTTCTGTGAAAAATGCCAGTGATAGTTTGATAGGGATTGCATTGAATCTGTAGATTGCTTTGGGTAGTAGAGTCATTTTCACCATGTTGATTCTTCCAATCCAAGAACATGGTATATCTCTCCATCTATTTATATCATCTTTAATCTCTTTCATCAGTATCTTATAATTTTCTACATATAGGTCTTTTGTCTGCTTGGGTAGGTTTATTCCTAGATTTTTTTTGCCTTCTGTTGCGATGGTAAATTTGAGTGTTTTCTTAATTTCACTTTCAGATTTTTCATCATTAGTGTACAGGAATGCAAGAGATTTTTATCCATTAATTTTGCATCCTGCTACTTTACCAAATTCATTGATTAACTCTAGTAGTTTTCTGGAAGAATCTTTAGGATTCTCTACATATAGTATCATGTCATCTGCAAAGAGTCACAGCTTTACTTCTTCTTCTCCAGTTTGGATTCCTTTTATTTCTTTTTCTTCTCTGATTGCTGTGGCTAAAACTTCCAAAACTATGTAGAATAATAGTGGTGAGAGTGGGCAGCCTTGTATTGTTCCTTATCTTAGAGGAAATATTTTCAGTTTTTCACCACTGAGGACAATGTTGGCTGTGGGTTTGTCATATATGACCTTTATTATGTTGAGGAAAGTTCCCTCTATGCCTACTTTCTGCTGGGTTTTTATCATAAATGGGTGTTGAATTTTGTCAAAATCTTTTTCTGCATCTCTGGAGATGAGCATATGGTTTTTCTCCTTCAATTTATTAATATCATGTATCACATTGATTGACCTGCATATATTGAAGAATCCTTGTGTTCCTGGGATAAACCCCACTTGATCATAGTGTATGATCCTTTTAATGTGCTGTTGGATTCTGTTTGCTAGTATTTTGTTGAGGATTTTTGCATCTATTTTCATCAGTGATATTGGCCTGTAGTTTTCTTTCCTTGTGACATCTTTGTCTGGTTTTGGTATCAGGGTGATGGTGGCCTCGTAGAATGAGTTTGGGAGTGTTTCTCCCTCTGCTATATTTTGGAAGAGTTTGAGAAGGATAGGTGTTAGCTCTTCTCTAAATGTTTGATAGAATTCACCTGTGAACCTCTTCACATTTTATTCTCTTATTTGAGTGACCAGGAACTCACTCATTTGGGTTCAGCCAAACTTCAGGTTATTAACATAAACTTCCAGGATCCTCACACAATTGTTAAATTATGTAAGTTTATTCATTATGTGTTCATGTACTTTTGTTCCAACTGTTTGATAGAAATATATGATTAAATCTTAAAAGAATAAAGGAGATTAATTCTATACCAGAAATGAGCAAACTTTAAAAAAGAAATCAACACAAAAACAAAACAATCCCAACAACAATGCCTTATAATTATATCCTTTTTTGGAATAGAAAAGATCATGTAAATATTTATGTTTAGAATTACATATTATATTAGAATTAGAATTTATTGTTCTGAGAAACAGAGGAAAACAGAAACTATCGAACAAAAACATTTTGCTTTACTTAGGTTTAACAATTATATTTTGTAACACTAGTGGCTGATTCAGATTGTGGATATAAAATGATTTAAATTAAGATCTCAAGAAATTGGGGATTAGAATTTCTTTGGTAAATATCACAGCTCTGTAATATATTCACTTGTCTCACAATGAAGAAAGGGAGTGAATTATTTCCTTTGTCAAGTCAGGTTCAGTCAAGTGGGTTTATGAAACACCAAACAAATTTTGATATTTGTCCCCTGCAGTCTGCTTACAGGGCCAGAAGGGGTAGTTTCATGAAGACTTTGTGAAGGACTGAACCAGGAGAGGTATCCTCAGGAGGAATCCTCCCAGAGTTTGTTGGGGCACAAAATTATGAGAGCTTTCTCTCAGGGACTAAAAATGGGGATGGAGACCAGTTATTTAAAAATCTTTCTCAACTGACTGCCTTGAGGAGGCGTGGACCCTCTCAGAAGAGTTACAGGAGGGATTTTAAGTGACCATATGGTGCAAGTATGACTTCTCTTAAGTGAAATACAGATGAGGAATCCCCAGTAGAGAACAGTCTCTGAAAAGTCCACAGAGCTTTCCACAAGAGATAGAGTTTGATTACCCACTAAACTTAGAGGATGTCAGTGATAGATCATGATAATACTAGTCAACTAGACCTGATATGGCTACTGCTACAATACTGGAATGCTCACACACCATGTTTAGCAAGTTGGAGAGATTGTGAGGAAAAGAAGCATAAGACTAGGGAAAATTAGAAAGAAAATCAATTGTACTCACTTCAGGTGTCCTTTTATAGCAGGTTAGGTCAGAAGGAGAATACAAATTGAACTTGAAATATGATTCAGAAACATGAGTCAGAGTTTGCCTGTTATATAGTATATTATTAGTCAGGTTTCTCCAGAGAAACAGAACAATAGGATATGCATGTGTGTGTATGTGTGTATATGTAGATAGTTGGATAGATAGATACAGATAGATTGATAGATACTGAGATAGATATATAGAGAGAGATTTTAAGAAATTGGCCCATGTGATTGTAGAGGCTGTCAAGTCCAAAATCTTCAGGCCAAGCTAGAAGACTAGAGATCCAGGGAAGACTTGCAGTTTGAGTCCAAAGGCAGTCTGCTGGTAGAATTCCCTTTTCCTTTAGAGAGCTCAGTCTCTTTTTCATTAAAGCCTTCAACTGATTGGATGAGGCTGTCAACAAAAAACAATGCACCACATGAACTGTGAGCTTCAGTTTTATTTGGGGACCTTACTGAGGACTATAGCCTGGGAGAAGCCTCTCAGATAGCTCTGAGGAACTGCTCTGAAGAGATAGGGGAGGGGCTAGTATATACATATGAATTTTTTGGCTGGGTCATTCATGTAGTCAAGCATAAAAATATTACTTCTAATCACAATGAACAGATACCTCAAGTTAATCATTTTAGTGCTTTTTTGTGTATTGGAAGATACAAGAATCTGAGATCATTGAAATTCTTTTTTAGAATTTGAATCTGAACTATCTGAACTATTTAGGGGTCCCTATATGCAAAACACAGAACACTTCATCTTGAATTCCTTTCAGGGTATACTGTATGGCAGGAACTACAATGGCTAATGACTTGATGGCAAGCAACATTCTTTGTTTTACAAGACCCACACACATGATGAAGGGTAGTCTGCTCTACTCAAAGTCTACTGGCTTAAATGTTAATCTTATCTAAAAATAATACATTCAAAGAAAAATCTAGACTGGCATTTGACCAAATATCTATGTATCATGGCCTAGCCAAGTTGACACATAAAATTAATCATTACATATAGGCAGATATTTTAATCATTAAAATAAATTTATTTTGAACTAAAGATAATTAGATAATTTTACTATATAAAAGTAAAAAGAAAAGTCATGGGATTAACCTTGCATCAATGAGGTTAGAAAAATTAGCTCTATATGCAAAATCTGTTGGGGGAAATAATTATTTTGCTTAAATCAAGTCTTAAGATAATACAACATAAGAATGGTAGCAAAGTGAAGAAAAATCCCTCCCTCTCTCGGCTATTACTGATACAAATTAGGGAAAAATAGACTCTATCTTCTTCAGGAAAAATAGTCTCATATTCAATCTAAATTCCATTCTGATGAACCTAAAAAACAGTCAATTACAAGTCCTGAGAACCAATTTAACCATTTTATATTTTTTACTCTACTCTCCTAGTTTCCTAGTTTTGTTTCTCCAAATTCTTCATCTTTTCAGACTCAAGAACTACTTCTTCCATCCACAAGGTATCAATAGATGAACATGCTGACATTTCTTAGTGAAAATAGAATCAATCAAAAGAGATATTCCACACATTCCTTCTACCCATGAATAAGTAAATTTTGCTTTCATCTAAATTGTTTTAACTACTGTTAGGATGGGGTAAGCTCTTATACTCCTTTCCAAAACCAACCTCCTTTGTAAACTAGATCTCATCCCTTCTTGCTTAACAAAGACAGTGCTCCAGTTAGTTTGCCCTTCCTCATCCATCATTTTGTTTCTCTAGTGTATCATTCTTAGAATAAATTCTATAGATATAATAGCAAAAGATTCTATAACATCTCTTATTTACAAAAAAAAATATTGTCTTGACCTCATATTCCCCTTCAGTAACTATCTCATTTTTCCTTCTTTCTTGAAACCAAACTCCTAAATAAACATTGCCTTACTCACTGACTCCATTTCTTTACCTCCAATTATTTCCTAAATTCACTCTAATCAGACTTTCATACCTACCAGTTCAAAGAACCTTTTATCAAGGTCACAAGTAGAACAATTTTTGACTCTCTCTTTTTCTTTCACCCCACATCCAAGAAGTCATGTTAATAGCCCATAAGTTTTTTCCTTAAAATTTACACACACACACGCACATAAACACATACACAATCAAATCATGCCCTACACTGTAGCACAATCTAATCTATGTCACTTGGACTATTTCAGTATTCTCTTAAGCGTTCTCCCTGCTTCCAACATGCAGTCTCCATATAGCAGCCAGAGATTTTTTTTAAACAAAATTAGATCATATCAACAGTATTCATAAAGCATTGTGATGGCTTCCCGTCTTATTCAAAGTGTAAGTCAAAGTCTTTCTGTTAGGTAGTCGGACATTAACAGCAAGGAGGTGACAGTGGTGGAAAGACAAGAGGGTAGTAGTCAAGTTACACCCCAACTATCTGGGGACCCTCACCTGACCCCATTCAGAACAGGAGAAACTATGGTCGGGTGATAGGCAACTTATCCTGATAAAGAGGGAGTAGAGTGACATGAGGAAACTTCCCCAGGCTGTGCATGCCCAGACTACATAGGTGTATAACCTATAGTAAACCCAAACTCATTATACCATCACTATAATAAAATCTGCATGTGGTTTTGCCCCTTCCCCCACCCGTGGCCTTTTCTTAGTGAATCAAGGGTAAGGGCATGCACAATAATGAACTTGTTACATAACTCTGGACTGTCAATCGAATAACGATCCCCTGTCACTCACCCATGATTGCACCCCACCTCCTCAATGAATATTTCTTATAAATGCCCTTAAGCCTGTACAGGAGGGCTAGTTTCACTTAACAGAAACAACCCGCTCTCCCTCTGAGAGTGTAACCATGCTTTAATAAACTTTACTTTGCACTTAAGCCCGAAGTGGTAGTCTGCAATTCTTTGCTTGCTATCACAAGGACTGAGATTGCTGGTCCGCATCTTCTGTTGACCTCCTGGATCAGAGCTATTTGATACAACACACGCCAAACAGGTAACATCTCCAGTGGTCTATAGAGCTACATGTGATCTCCCCACCACATATATGGTTCTCTAACTTCATTTTCAACCTTCATCTCTGTAGTTTATTCTCTTCCAGTACTCTTTACTTCCTTTATGGGCACCAAACACACCAAGGATGTTCTTATTTCAAGTCCTCTGCACTTGCTTTTTCCTCTCCCTGAAACCTCCCCATGCCTCCATGTGGGAGATGCTCACTCTGACACTTCTTTCTGTTATCTGAACTATTGTGACTTTGTCACAGAGGCTCTGCCTGATCACTCTCTATAAAATAGTCAGACTTACCCAAGATGTCCTGTCCCTCTTACCAGGCATCACATAACTATAGAGTACACATGATTTGTTTGGTTATTTCTTACTCCACCTGAATGTGAGACCCAGGATGTCAAGAACTTTATCTGTTTTGTGGAATGACTTAGTCCCTGCACCAGGAATATTACCTAACACTCAGTAGATGTTCAATAAATATTGTCAAAATAATGGATAGATGGATGAATTAATGGACAAATTATGGTTATATTGTGGTATCAGAGATTAGAAACTTTATACTGTTCCACAGACCAAACATGAAGGAGTAATTTCTTCTAAAAACATTTGTGCATTTGAAACAGAGGATATTATTCCAATTACAGGATAAAACTCAAGGATAAAGCAAGATTCCAGATAAAAGTTGGTTTACTATGCCTTTATACATACAGATCTTAGCCTCACAGGCTTACCAGTGTTGGGTCAGGAGAAAAATTATTTTAAGCTTTGAGGTAGCATAGAAATAGCAAAGAGAGTTAGTGGGACTGAAGTGGGCAGAGGGCTTGCAGTAAGGGAAATTCCATTGAGATCTTCATGGATAGATGATGGAGGTGAAGGAGTTGGGGGCATGAGGTGATGGATTTCTCAGAGAATCTCTTCAGGAGTTAATAGTATTAAGAAGAGCTGAGACACTTGTTCTTCCAGTTTTGGCACAATAAAACAATTTTTTCCAAGATATAGGATGAAATGAGTGGTGACTGACTTTACATTTTCTTCCTTTTCTTACTGTTAAATTTCAAAACTCTTCAGAGTTCAGAGGCATGGTTTGTGAGGATGTTTCTTTTTTTTTTTTTCTTTTTGCGGTATGCGGGCCTCTCACTGTTGTGGCCTCTCCCGTTGCGGAGCACAGGCTCCGGATGCGCAGGCCCAGCGGCCATGGCTCACGGGCCCAGCCACTCCGCGGCATATGGGATCCTCCCAGACCGGGGCACGAACCCGTATCCCCTGCATCGGCAGGCGGACTCTCAACCACTGCGCCACCAGGGAGGCCCTGTGAGGATGTTTCTAATTGGCTTAATGGAAGCCTTAAAAATCTGTTTATAGATGTAGGGTTAATAGATTTTATGAAAGTATAAAGATATCCATTTAAAACTACTGTTTACATTTTATCTCATGACAACTAGTATTTATCTATTGCTCAATTTGCTTTTTTTTTTTTTTTGTGGTACGTGGGCCTCTCACTGCTGTGGCCTCTCCCGTTGTGGAGCACAGGCTCCAGACATGCAGGCTCAGCGGCCATGGCTCATGGGCCTAGCCACTCCACAGCATGTGGGATCTTCCCAGACCGGGACACAAACCTGTGTCCCCTGCATTGGCAAGAGGACTCTCAACCACTGCGCCACCAGGGAAGCCCTCAATTTGCTTTTTGATAGAGATTGCTTAAGTTAAAAATATTACCTTTTATACTAGGGAATGATTTAGTATTTCCTTGTTTGTCCCCTTTCTAAATCCAGTGATTATTTTTTGTAATAAACTTAGAATTAGTCATATATATGTCATTTAGTTATTTTGATAGAGAATTGAAATTATAATTATTATCAAGCACAGAATCCTCTGCAGGTTTGAATGGGAGACATTAGATCAAGCTATCCCAAAGATAAAGAAAAAAATATGCAGGAGTTTAGAAGACAATCAACCTGAAATATATATGTCCTTACAAATATTATATTTTCCCACAAAAATAAGATGGATAGGTAGTTTTTTTTGTTTGTTTAGCTAAACAGTTAGCTATTTTACTCACATACATGTAGTTGATTGAATAGGAAATATTACTATAATTTTCACCAGATATTTTTCAGTATGATTAAATATATGAAGTAATACAGCTCCCTCTGTTTTATAAATAGTATTTTCTCAATTATACTGAAAACAAGGGAGTTATAAACATATCACACAATTCTAGCCATTCTTTAGGGATAACAAGGCTGTCATCTTGAAAACTAAACAAGATTTTATACAGAGTAGTTTGATTTCATAACAGCAGAGACTAATGGAACATTTTAGTAATGAAATCTGTCTAAATAAATGAGCTTCTTCATCTTCAAATCTACACAAAAACCCCAGCCCATATCAGACAAAAATTAAAGTTGTGTGTAGGGGGAAGGGAAGCTTATGATTCATTCCATTTTCATTGATTAATAGATTTCTCATTTTTGCCAGGAGATAGCTGCAAAATTGCAATCTATGTGACTAATTAATTGGATAGTCTTGTTATTTTTCTACCTAACAGGAATGAGTAAGTGACACCGAAATTTAGGTGGGATAAATAGGCTTCTTTTTATCATCTTGCTAACATTTTCCCATATTTTCTTTTCAATTAACATGTAAATGAAACTGGTCTCTCTAATGCTACAAGACAGATTTTATAACAGAAAAGAAAGGGATTTTGCACACATCTGGTGTGCATTAGAAACACTGCAATTTTTATAACTTAGAGAAAATAAAGGTGATATTATATATTCATTTTAATACAAAGATCTAAGAGCAGATCAATAAAATTGACTTATGTTAGATTCATTTAGAAATATTATAATACAGAAATATTCTGACTATTTTCTTTCATGTAATAGAATTATATACAGCATTTTAATCTAAAATATTTTCTTGAAAACTTTGTTGATGAAGTGTTGATAGAAAATTGCTGTTACAATATATGGTAAGTATTTGCTGATTTAATTTATAAAGGACACTTTATAAAAATATTTGTTGAGGAGGCTCCATAGAAAATCAACTAGATAATACTTAATAATTTCTTATATTTAATCATTTTCCATTAAAAGATATACCTGGGGCCTGTGTATAAATGTATTTTATTATACTCATTTATTATACTTTGTCAGTTTCTCATATTAAATATACACACAAGATATAACATAGTATTGTAGGTCAATTATACTTCAAAAACAAACACACAAACTCATGGGAAAAGAGATCAGATTTGTGGTTATCAGAAGCGTGGGGGAAGGGGGAGGAGGAATTGGATGAAGGTGGTCAAAAGGTCAAGTTTCCAGTTATAAGACAAATAAGTATTAGGGATGTAATGTACAATATAATAAATATAATTACTGCTGTATATTATATATGAAAGTTGTTAAGAGAGTAAATCCTGAGTTCTCAATACAAGGAAAGAATAATTTTCTTTCTTTTTCTTTCATTTTGTATCTATATGAGATGATGGATGTTCACTAAACTTGCTTAGGTACTCATTTCATGATGTATGTAAATCACATCACTATGCTGTACACCTTAAACGTATACAGTTCTGTATGTCAATTATATCTTAATAAAACTGGAAGAAAAAATATATATGTACTACAGATCTATAGTTAGTATACATATTCTATGTTATAATTACCAGTATTCTAGGGTTACTTGGCTAGACACAGTTGAAAATCATTTGTCAAGATTAAGATGAATCTTTAAGTGGAAAATTTTTTAAAATACTGTCTTTTTGAAATATTAATAGTAAATATATATTTATAATAAATATTTCTATTAATGAAATGTACCCAACAAACAAAACCAAAATCTGGTGATGCTTGATGTTCTTGAGAATGAATCAAACCTACTTTTTTATTTTTAATATTTTCCAGGTTGCATGACCTACACCTATATGCATTAATATGTGTAGAAATTATAAAGCAACTTGGGGCTATATTTAAAAGGATGATGATGCCAAAGGATGAATACTTATTTGTAACAAAACTGAATCACAAGACTAGCCAAAAGATTAAAGCAAATTACGGCTATAAGTACAGCAGTAGATGTTCTGAGGTTAGAGATCTAAATTAAAAATTGGAACAATGGGACTCTGGATTTATTTTATGCCTGATCGACACTACCAAATAACAGACCCTAAATAAATATGTTTCAAAAGTGAATGGATGGGGCCTCCCTGGTGGCGCAAGTGGTTGAGAGTCCGCCTGCCGATGCAGGGGATACGGGTTCGTGCCCCGGTCTGGAAGGATCCCATATGCCGCGGAGCGGCTGGGCCCGTGAGCCATGGCCGCTGAGCCTGCGCGTCCGGAGCCTGTGCTCCGCAACGGGGGAGGCCACAACAGTGAGAGGCCCGCATACCGCAAAAAAAAAAAAAAAAAGTGAATGGATGAAAGCTTCCAGATTTATTTTCTCATATATTAATGTATAATAAAATTCCAAAATCATATTATTTTATACCTGCTATTTTTTCCTGTTAATAGTTGTGGGAGCTAATAAAATATGTATAGGATACATTTGTAAATGTTGGAAAACAGATTTTATCCATAAACCACTTCTATTATTTGTTTAAAAAAGACCACTCAAGTTAACATGTTGAAGTTGATATATGCAACAGATTTACCATAAGAATTTTCTTGTATTACAGGTGGGCTATACAAAATATAAAAAGAAATAATAAGAAAATTTTGTGTCATGTATTTGAAAGTCACTGAAGGACTATTAGGACTGTGGATAGGGGCTCTGGCATTAATATTCTCAAACATAAATATAACAAAAAAGAGATCTGAACAGTTCTTGACTAAAAAGCATCCTGGGACTTCTCATTTAGACAAGCAAAGAAGAGGAAACATTCAAAAATAGAAAGAATTGAGGTTTTAGGAACTGGACCAACTCTTGGACTGACTTTTATGCTGTATAAGTCTTAATTCCATTTTGTCACCTTTTGATTTTGTACTTTTGATTGATTTTTTTGTGCTTGATTTATATCCAATAGGTTTAATACAGTAGAGAATAACGGACATTATGGCTAGCAGGCAATATGAGAAGTAAGGCAGATGGCAGCACAATTCATTGTGGTGATAAAAAACATAACTGAGATAAGGCTCCAACTTAAAATTAAAGTAGTTTGAGACTATGGGCATGGGGAGAAAGACAGGGAGAGCCAAGTAGGCTTCCAGGATCAAATAAAGAAGGCTGGGGTTCAGGGCAAGGCTCTATTGTCAAGGAAAAGTAGAACATAAATCAGAAAAAAACTAGTAGGTATAAGAAATAGATCATAAGAAACATACCATTAACCTTCAGTGAGAAGAGAAGAATCATTTAAAAAATATGTCAAAAAGAATTTCATCCAGAATTTTAAAGACATAATGGACCATGTAGGATGCTGGGGTCAAATCTACTCCTCTGAATATTCCTTCCCAGTTTATTTTCCAAGATTAGCTACAGTAACAAATATTTTTCATCCTGTATTTCATTACTCATAAAGTAAGGACATTATGAGACAATCTGTATTCATCTTAGTATTTCCCTTTATACCTGCCTCCATATTAGTAGTTTCCAAATCCTATCTCATATGACTGCCTTTATGGTGACTCTGTGTCACCTCTGGGAGAAAGGCCAGGGTCAACTGAGCAGAACTCTAGACAGCCAGCCAACTGCTTTAGTCAGAGCAGCCCTGCATTTATCTGCTTATCATCCTTGATTAAGAAAAGTAGAGAAATTCACCTGTGCATGAAGATTTAAGTATTGTTATTTAATAAGCAGAATATTTGAATTCAGGGTATATTTGGTGATATTAATTGACAGTAGCCTTCTTTTTTTAAACTAACAGGAGTCAGAAATTTTGTAAGACTATGAATTTTCATACAGAATCAGGAAGGAACCTTGTTCAATGAACACATTTAATGGGACAATAAAAGAAAAAAAATACTTTGTTTTAAATTACAGCCAATAAAACTTGTCTGTGTTAATATGTAGCTATATTACACTAGATAATTTTCATTCTTAAAAACTTTTTCTAAAATTAGTGGCAAAAATCCTTAAATGGCCTAAAAGACCCTAATCTGTTCCTTGCTCTCTCAGTAGCTTGATTGTGTGTTGTACTGACATTGATACCTATGTGCCAGCCAGGCTGCCTTCTTTCCCTTTTTTCAAAGGTACATTTTCAAAATGTGGCTTCAGAAGTCACCCTGGTGACCATGTATGGCTCTTAAGACATTTAGATATGTGATCTAACCTTCACACAAACACACACACAGAAACACATATACTTCTGCTAGGGTGATAAGCAAATTAATTCATCCCATCAGGGGGATTGACACTTGGCCCCACCTACCTGCTAATTACAAAAAATGAGATTATGGTTTTAGTAAAATATTTAAATTAAGAAAAACCCACTATATGGGTTTATTTTCAAGTGTGAGGTGTGCACACTCAAAAGATCAGTGGTAAAGTTTAAAACCTTTCAGAATTGATTTTGAAATAAACAGTGCAATCAGTTTAAATTGTGGTTGTTAATAAATGATGACCACAATGACCATTACTATTTGTCATTTTAGCAGAAGGAAATGCTTCTAAGGGTGGAGATGTGTCTATATCATAAGGAATTAATAAGAAAAAAGGGGGGAAAATTTTATTACTATTAGAAATGCAGTCAAAATGAATGTCTTTCAGGAAAGAAGTATCAGTATCAGGCTACAGCAAAAATTGAGAAAGCATGAAAGAAACTCAACATGTGTCTCTCAAAGGACATTAAAAGAGGAGATAAAAGTAATGGATGTTACAGCTGCCCAGATGTTACTTAAAACAATCATGTGATAGTCAAAGATCAGACTATATCATTTAAAGAATTTGGAAAATATTTAGAGAACAGACAAAAAATGTCTAAAGGAATGGAAAGTAAGTGACACAAGAGTCCAACTTTTCATATTTATTTAAATTATCTGTTTATGTCATCAATTCTGAGATCGTATGCAACTTAACAAACCCTAATATAACCTCAATTTCTTTTATATTTTTTCAATGATTTGATATTAATTTTAATTTATAATATATTGCTTTCTAAATATCAGCTTTAACGTCATCATCAATCAAACCACATCTTTGACTATTTTAATGATATTTTAAAATTCCTGCTTTGATTTGAACTATCATAGCTATGAATAAAGTTTCTGTTAATGGATTATCATAGACATTTTGGCAATAAGAGAATAAAAGTGTATATATTGGCAATTTTATGTAATGTTTATATTATAAAAAACTAATAAATGATGATTAGAGTAAAGAGAGGCCATCAATAAGGAAATTATTTAGATAGGTTCATGCTAGCCTTCTATTTTTTCCTGAAAATATTTATAAAGTAAATGGACAAATGTCTACCAATTGTGAATGAAAAAAGTATGACACCCAGATTTACTAAATTCAAGTTGCCTTTATACAATGACAGGTGAAAGGAAACGTTACTGTTTATTTTTTCTTCAAATAAGTATTAAGAACTTATACTACACATGTGTTATCTTTAAAAATGTTAATATAACATACAATGACAATCTTATACCTTACCCTGTTACTCCTAATTAACTCCCTAGGCCACTAAGTTATAATATAAGATTGCTGGAATTTTATAGGGCAATTAAGAACATTAGATAATAACAAAGGCAAAACATATAAATGTAGCATCTCATTACTTAAGGTAACACTACTTGCTGTAACATCTCATAATAACATCACAGCAGAAGAAAACTAACTTCTTTCTAATAGAATAAAGTCTCCATACTTGACTATCCTGATTTATATAGATTAACAGCAAATAAGTATGAACTCAAAGTGTTCAGATTAAAAAAGATAATGCATGGGCTAATAAGCACCATAAGAGTCAGCAGAAACAGCAAAGATCAGAAATAGATAATAGAAGATGTAGATATTCACTTACCACATATTCAAATACCACAATTAACACATAAAACAAGTTGAAAAGAGATAACTATAAAAATAAAGGATCATCTTAAAATATGAACAATGAAACAAGAGAACTTAAAAGTTAATAGATTACTTTGTAAAGAACAAAGTAGAATTTCTAGGCATTATACTTACATATTTCACAATTAGTAATTTGATGAATGTCTAAAACAACAGAGTAGATTTAAGAAAATTAAGAATTAAAGTATAGATTTAAATCAATCAATAATCACAAGAAATATAAAATGTAGAAGTGAAATTAGATAATTAAATCTAAGTAAGTACTATTTGAGAAAAAAATCACCTGAAAAATAAGGATATAGATAGGTTGAAAATAATATAAGGCTGATAAAACAATATGGAAGGGAAATACTAAAAATTAAGAAAATATGTTAAGTTATGTTAACATGAAAAATATAATGAAAAGCATTATTAAGAAAAAATGGGTACGTAAATAATATGAAATGCTTAAGTCAACTATTATAAATAATGATTAAAATATGCATGCACCTAATAATACAACATCAAGATAGAGATAAAGCATATATTAAGAGGATTATGAAGATAGATTGACAAATTCACTGTCACAGTGGGAGATATGATATTTGTTGATATTTGAATGTTAGTTAAAATATTAACAAAGGTAGTGTAAATTTGAACATAATAATAAGATCAAGTGCATACAAATCTAGTTATATACATATAAAATTTACTAAGAACATTTAGAGAGCATGTATCCCTCTCAAGAACACATGGAACATTTGGAAAAAGTGTTGATTTATTTTTTTAAAAAAAGCTATGGATACAAATCATGTTTTCAAAATTTTCAAAGAATAAGTACCATCTCATGATGTTTTCTGACTACAACATAAATAATATTGAGAGCAATGGGTAAAAATGTTTACTTTTTAAAATCTACTTTACCTCATGAAGAAAATTACTAAAAAATAATGACTGGCATTCAAGAAAACAGACATGAACAGCTAAAACATATTAATAGATAGGAAGATTCCATGCAATAAATACGTAGATTTTTCCAAAACCCATCTATAAAAACCATGCAACTTCAATTAAAAACCCCAACAGAAATTTTACATGCAAGCTAAAATGCTGATTTAAAATCTACATAGAAAAGCAAAAGTCTAAGTGCAGGAAAGAATTTCCTGATAAATGAAAAGCCTGGAAAACTGCCCTACCATATACTACAGTATATTAACAGTAGTAATTAACTCTATGCCATTAGCACCAGATTACATAAACAGATTAGTGAAAGAGTGCATGGAGTCGAGCAGACCCACACATAGTAATAGTACATGATGCAAAGGCACTGCAGAGAAGTGAGTAGAGCATAGCTATGTAATAAATAATGCTAAGATAACTAGTTACTCTCTGAGGAAAAATGTTGATAGCTACTGAACAATATACACAAAAATTATTTCATATTAGTTAAAACCTAGATGTGAAAAGCATTCTTAAGTTTATAGATTATATGAAAAACTGACTTTCTTATTTCAGATAGAAAAGATTTTCAAATAAATATTGCAAACTTGTACTACATGTGTGTTATTGTGAAAAAAGTTGCTATAACATAACAGATAATATAATATTCACAGTCCATGGCAATGAGACAAAAAATTACATAACATAAATATAAGATGGATATATCACATAAAACTTTATCAAATACAAGATGAAATGTGAAAAATAATGCTACTTATATATAAGAAAAACAATATGTAATCAATAAAAAATAATGAACTAAAAAATAAGAAACGAAATTCAAAGAGGAGGCATGTATGATCTACACATATAGGAAAAGATGTTCAATATCACTACTTATCAAGGATATACAAATTATAGAAACAATTATATACCATTTAAGACCAAGAAAATTGCCAAAAATTAATATTTATAATCTTAAGTGCTAGTAGGAATGTTGAGAAATAGGAAATAGAATATAGTTTTTTGTGTTTTTGATTTTTATTTATTTTTAACATCTTTATTGGAGTATAATTGCTTTACAATGGTGTGTTAGTTTCTGCTTCATAACAAAGTGAATCGGCTATACATACACATATGTCCCCATATCTCCTCCCTCTAGCGTCTCCCTCCCAACCTCCCTATACCACCCCTCTAGGTGGTCACAAAGCACCGAGCTGATCTCTCTGTTCTATGTGGCTGCTTCCCACTAGCTATCTATTTTACATTTGGTAATGTATATATGTTCATGCCACTATCTCATTTCGTCCCAGCTTACCCTTCCCCCTCCCCGTGTCCTCAAGCTCATTCTCTACATCTGTGTCTTTATTCCTGTCCTGATCCAGGTTCTTCAGAACCATTTTTTTTTTAGACTCCAAATAATATAGTTTTTTAAGAATGTAAGTTTTTGTAAGGTAACTGATAACTAATTGGGAATCATCCAATAGAGTAGAAGATACCCCCAAATTATGACTTAGCTCCACTCAGATATATGCCCTAAAGAAGCTCCCATACGTTGACATGAGTGATGGACACTAATATTCACAGCTTCCTTGCATGTTACTGTAAAGTGTTTCTCAATGAGCATAAGGACAAATTGTCCAGCAAGAAATCTTCAGCATGAAACTTCACAAACCACTTTTGACATGTTTCATCAGTCATAGAACCTTCTCCATACACAATCCTTTTGTGTGTTTCAGTTGCGTTTTTACCTTATTTTTTTTTTTTTGAGGTATGTGGGCCCCTCACTGTTGTGGCTTCTCCCATTGAGGAGCACAGGCTCTGGACGTGCAGGCTCAGCAGCCATGGCTCATGGGCCCAGTGGCGCCACGGCATGTGGGATCCTCCTGGACCGGGGCACGAACCCGTGTCCCCTGCATCGGCAGGTGGACTCTCAACCACTGTGCCACCAGGGAAGCCCACGTTTTTACCTTTTTTGAAAAAATAAAACATAATATTCCAAAAATGTTCCTTTTTTTCTTCCGCCTTCAATATTAAAATGGCTACACAAAAATTCACCAATTTTGATAAGTCATTTTTTAAATGCACGATGATATGACAGCTGTCACATACAATCTAAAAAAATTGTTTCAAATGAAGTTAAAGACAACTAAGTGCTACTAGAGCCATCTTACGGAAAAAAAGAATGAACATTTTGGCCCACCCAGTAATAGGATCCACTACATAAATGTGTGGGGATTAAATTAAAAATACAGGGCTTCCCTGGTGGTGCAGTGGTTGAGAATCTGCCTGCCAATGCAGTGGACGTGGGTTCGAGCCCTGGTCTGTGAAGATCCCACATGCCCCGGAGCAAATAAGCCTGTGCGCCACAACTACTGAGCCTGCTGAGTTCTAAGTCAAACGTTAAGAACTCAACTACTGAGTCAAGAACTCAACTACTTAGGTCTAAGTCATTAGAACTCTTTTTTTTTGGCGGTACGCGGGCCTCTCACTGTTGTGGCCTCTCCTGTTGCAGAGCACAGGCTCTGGATGCGCAGGCCCAGCGGCCATGGCTCACAGGCCCAGCCGCTCCGCGGCATGTGGGATCTGCCCAGCCCGGGGCACGAACCTGCGTCCCCTGCATCGGCGGGCGTACTCTCAACCACTGCGCCACCAGGGAAGCCCTAGAACTCTTTTATAGCACCTTAAGAATATTTTATCCACATTATATTTCATAAACAGGCTCTTTCAGAATTTTTTATTTTTCATTATTTTACTCAAATTCATTCAAAGGAATTGGCTGCATACCTACAAGGGAAAAATATCTTTGGAATTCAGCTGGAAATAACTGTCAAAATGGCAAAAGTAATTACATTAATTATAATTAATAAGTCATTGTGAGATTTTTCTATTCTCTTACTAAATAAGGAGAGGCACACTGGAAGTATATTTCTTTACAGAGAACCAGAGAATTTGGTAAATAAGTTTGTATTTTAAAAATATAACTACATGGGTAAAACTAAATATTTATAAATTCCAAGATACTTGTTTAGTATAGTTTTGTATGTTTTAATTGAGTATTGTTTTATTTTTATTTTTAAGCTATCAAATTTAATTTTGAGAGACTAGATTAAATGTTTATTGGACAGAATATATATGCATAAATATATTTTTTTGAAATGATATTCATGTGCTCTGAAGTGAAAGATAAAAATATCTATAAAAAACTTTGACATCACTGTGTAGTTTTTTTGAAATTTAGAACTAATCATTTCCTGGTAGGTTATTAATAAATGTATTATTTAAAATTAATATTGTGCTAGTTGTTTTAAAAAATAAGGTAGATTAAGTAAGATCTCTTTGAAATAATGTAATTCTAAATGGAACTTCCAATGCTATAAAAAATTTTATTAAAGAAAATGCTTTCATTGTAAATGCTATTTATTTTTTCAACAACTCAAAGTTATCAGTAGAGACAGGAATAGTCTTTTTGGTTATATATAAACATCACACTCCCTCTTTCACTCCCACACTCTACCATATTTTCCAGTCCTATACTATACATTGATCATGCTCATAGGAATATCATGGGTTTAAGGGGGAATTTTATTTGGTGACAATAAACTTTTACACAATCTCTTTTCTTAGAAAGTCTTACATGACAAGAGTCTCTAATGAGATGACTAGTACTAATCGACAATTATTGGAAAATATTATAAAATTAATGTGCCTTAATGAATGCTGTTGGCTCATTTTCATTTTAAATATAACTAGATGAATCCACTTGACATTATTATAGTGACTATAATTTTCCCTCAAAAGTGCAAGTATGATTTTTAAAATATTGGCTATTTATTCAAAAAGAAAGCCATGTAATTAGAGCTATAATTTACATTAAATGCAATTAAAAGATAACAACTTGAAAATAAGTCTCATACTTTAACTGAAAAAGAGAAAAGCAGATAGTATATACTTATAATTTTGAGGGGGAAAGACATAACTAAATTTCACACTAATGCTAGTATCACATTCTATTAAGAAATTAAACATTTACCAATAATTCTTTAAAAATAATTTTAGAGCTTTTTGCATTTAAATCAGCCATGTTATAATTTTAAAAAATATGTTATGAGTAAGTACATCTCTTGGAAAGATTGTAAGAGAAAGGGATTTGAAATAAAAATAGGTACTTAGTTCCTTGATGACACATTTTAAAGTGTGGTTGAGAAATCTGGATATATAAGGACTTGTAGAAAGTGATTATTTTTATGAAAGGATCATTATATGTCAGACACCATTCAAAATATACAGTGTAGGGCTTCACTGGAGGTGCAAGTGGTTGAGAGTCCACCTGCCAATGCAGGGGATGCGGGTTCGTGCCCTGGTCCAGGAGGATCCCACGTGCCACGGAGTGGCTGGGCCCATGGGCCATGGCCACTGGGCCTGTGCGGCCAGAGCCTGTGCTCTGCAATGGGAAAGGCCACAACAGTGAGAGGCCTGTGAATCACAAAGAAAAAAATAAATAAATAAATGATGTACTTTATGTAATGTGACTTTCACCACAACCATACAAATTACTTGTGAGAAATTTGAGACTTTGAGATGGAGAACACAAAATTAGCAAATAACAAAGTCTTTTAAATTGCCAGCTCCAAGGCCTTTGTATAATGTATTCTCAAATTATCAATTTTTTTTTGAGACTTGTTATTAGGCTTCACATAACTCTATGTAAAGAACTGGATTGCAATATGGGAACTGCTTTAAAGAGAAATTCATCAGCAAACTTGGAGAGAAACTACCTCACTGCTTACAGATTGAAAAATAAATACAAGTTTACCAAGTTATGAAAATAAATTGTAACACATATTTATGTTTATATTCTCTAATTTAAAAATTCTAACAAGATTGGTATCTCTACAATACCCTGATTTGGTACTGATGTATATAATTTAACAATAGGAAGTGTGTTCTTTCCTGGAGAAATCCTTTTATTTTATCCACTTATGTAAGACCTGGCTCTCGAATGATAGTATTAAAGGACACAACATAGAATTTACCACATCAAGCTTTAACTAGGAAATAGAGTATTTGATGCAGCATGTGCTATAAAATGTCTCCTTAATAGTCAATAAAACCAGCAAGAGTCATTGCTTACCACCTGATAGCTAGTCAGTTTTCAAATTATAGAATTCATTTGTCACAATACACTTAGCATATCTATAACTTTCCAAAAAGAAATACCATCTTCAAGCAGTTATTTTAATGAGTGAAGGATTAAATGCTAAAATAAGAGATGAGGGGTGGAGTCAAAATGGCAGTGTGGGAAGACACTGAGTTAGTGTCTCCCCACAACTAGGGAGCCTGCCAGCTGCTAGTGGGAGACCCTGAGGCCCAAGGAGATGGGAAGAAACACAAGTGAAATGGTAGGACATGGGGGGACTGAGGAGAGAGGAGAAGTGGAGGTCAGACAGGATTGGCACCCCTGAAGCCAGGAAGATCAGAAAAGGCAAGTGGGAGGGGTCCTCCAGGAGGAGAGGAAGAGGAGCAGAGTACCATCACCTCGCCCACTCCTGCCCAGGGAGGCTGCTGAGCTCCCAGGCTGGTACCTTCCCTCCAAAGCCCCTCCAGGCTGTGTGGGTCCTTGAGGGCATAGGAAGGAGGCCAGGGAGATAAGGGGAGGCAGTTTGGAGGAGCCATCCAGGAGGAGCAGGAGAAGAGCAGAGGGCATTTAACCCACACACTCAACCAGGGGAGCCTGCTGAGCTCCCAGGCTGGTCCCCTGACCTCCAAGACACCCCACTCTGCCTGGCTGCATTGTTCCTGGGGACATAGGAAGGAGGCAAGGTAAAAACCTACAAGACCAAATAAATGAAGAGGAAATAGGCAATCTACATGAAAAAGAATTCAGAGTAATGATAGTAAAGATGATCCAGAATCTCAGAAATAGAATGGAGGCATGGAGTGAGAAAATACAAGAAATGTTTAACAAAGATCTAGAAGAACTAAGAACAAACAAACAGAGATGAACAACACAATAACGGAAATGAAAAATATACTAGGAGGAGTCAATAACAGAATAACAGAGGCAGAAGAGCAAATAAGTGAGCTGGAAGACAAAATGGTGGAAATTACTGCTGAGGAGCAGAATAAAGAAAAAAGAATGAAAAGAATTGAAGACAATATCAGAGACCTCTGGGACAACACAAAATGCACCAGCATTCAAATTTTAGGGGTCCCAGAAGAAGAAGAGAAAAAGAAACGGTCTGAGAAAATATTTGAAGAGATTACAGTTGAAAACTTCCCTAACATGGGAAAAGAAATAGTCACCCAAGTCCAGGAAGCACAAGAGTCACATAGAAGATAAACCCTAGGAAAAATACACCAAGACATATATTAATTAAACTAACAAAAATTAAATTCAAAGAAAAAATATTAAAAGCATCAAGGGAAAATAAAAAAAGCATACAAAAGAATCCCCATAAGGTCATCAGCTGATTTTTCAGCAGAACACTGCAGGCCAGAAGAGAGTGGCAGGATATACTTAAAGTGATGAAAGAGAAAAACCTACAACCAAGGTTACTCTACCCAGCAAGGATCTCATTCAGATTCGATAGAGAAATCAAAAGCTTTTCAGACAAGCAAAAGCTAAGAGAATTCAGCACCACCAAACCAGCTTTACAACAAATGTTAAAGAAACTTCTCTAGGTGGGAAACACAAGAGAAGAAAGAGGCCCACAAAAACAAACTCAGAACAATTAAGAGAATGGTATTAGGAACATACATATCAATAATTACCTTGAAT